>NC_134736.1:961875-1282500 GCF_049634645.1 Pelodiscus sinensis | reverse complement strand
CTGGATTTGCACCGGTGCAAACTGAGGCCAGAGTTCGTTGCTCCCAGGTGCTTCCCCTCCCCTACGTACCAGGCGTGGGTAGGCCAGTGCCAAAGCACGGGCCATGGTGCAGCAGCTCAGGCCTGCAGGGCTGTCCCGGGGCACACGGCACTCACTGCACTGCCAGGTCTCTGCAAACCGCGCTGCGGCCCAGACGGCTGCTCTGGCCATCGGAGGGGAGGGAACACTGGTGCCCATCCTGGCCCCCCCCCCCCCCCCCGCTTTGTAACTCGGACACTGGGGAAGGGCACCGCCCTGTCCGTAGGCTCCCCAGCACAAGGGAAAAGGCGACAGAGCCGCGGCCTTACCTGTTGAGGCTCTGCTGGATGGTGAGATGATCCTTGGTGACACTGAGGCTTTTGCCAGGGAAGGGCACGGGCACGTACTCCGTGAGCGAGGAGCTGGGAGGAGACGGAGCAGTCACGCCATGCACGCTGACTGTGACATGTCTGTGCCCATGGCCCTCGCACAAACCTACACGGTGACTGTGATGTGGGCTGTGCCCGTGGCCCTCGCACAAAACTACACGGTGACTGTGATGTGGTCTATGCCCACGGCCCTCGCACAAACCTACACGGTGACTGTGATGTGGTCTGTGCCCACGGCCCTCGCACAAACCTACACGCTGACTGTGATGTGGTCTGTGCCCGTGGCCCTCGCACAAAACTACACGGTGACTGTGATGTGGTCTGTGCCCACGGCCCTCGCACAAACCTACACGGTGACTGTGATGTGGTCTGTGCCCACGGCCCTCGCACAAACCTACACGGTGACTGTGATGTGGTCTGTGCCCGTGGCCCTCGCACAAAACTACACGGTGACTGTGATGTGGTCTGTGCCCACGGCCCTCGCACAAACCTACACGGTGACTGTGATGTGGTCTGTGCCCACGGCCCTCGCACAAACCTACACGGTGACTGTGATGTGGTCTGTGCCCGTGGCCCTCGCACAAAACTACACGGTGACTGTGATGTGGTCTGTGCCCGTGGCCCTCGCACAAAACTACACGGTGACTGTGATGTGGTCTGTGCCCACGGCCCTCGCACAAACCTACACGGTGACTGTGATGTGGTCTGTGCCCACGGCCCTCGCACAAACCTACACGGTGACTGTGATGTGGTCTGTGCCCGTGGCCCTCGCACAAAACTACACGGTGACTGTGATGTGGTCTGTGCCCGTGGCCCTCGCACAAAACTACATGGTGACTGTGATGTGGTCTGTGCCCGTGGCCCTCGCACAAACCTACACGGTGACTGTGATGTGGGCTGTGCCCACGGCCCTCGCACAAACCTACACGGTGACTGTGATGTGGTCTGTGCCCGTGGCCCTCGCACAAAACTACACGCTGACTGTGATGTGGTCTATGCCCACGGCCCTCGCACAAAACTACACGGTGACTGTGATGTGGTCTGTGCCCACGGCCCTCGCACAAAACTACACGGTGACTGTGATGTGGTCTGTGCCCACGGCCCTCGCACAAACCTACACGCTGACTGTGATGTGGTCTGTGCCCGTGGCCCTCGCACAAAACTACACGGTGACTGTGATGTGGTCTGTGCCCACGGCCCTCGCACAAACCTACACGGTGACTGTGATGTGGTCTGTGCCCACGGCCCTCGCACAAAACTACACGGTGACTGTGATGTGGTCTGTGCCCACGGCCCTCGCACAAAACTACACGGTGACTGTGATGTGGTCTGTGCCCACGGCCCTCGCACAAAACTACACGGTGACTGTGATGTGGTCTGTGCCCACGGCCCTCGCACAAAACTACACGCTGACTGTGATGTGGTCTGTGCCCACGGCCCTCGCACAAAACTACACGCTGACTGTGATGTGGTCTGTGCCCACGGCCCTCGCACAAAACTACACGCTGACTGTGATGTGGTCTGTGCCCACGGCCCTCGCACAAAACTACACGGTGACTGTGATGTGGTCTGTGCCCACGGCCCTCGCACAAAACTACACGCTGACTGTGATGTGGTCTGTGCCCACGGCCCTCGCACAAAACTACACGCTGACTGTGATGTGGTCTGTGCCCACGGCCCTCGCACAAAACTACACGGTGACTGTGATGTGGTCTGTGCCCACGGCCCTCGCACAAAACTACACGGTGACTGTGATGTGGTCTGTGCCCACGGCCTTCGCACAAAACTACACGCTGACTGTGATGTGGTCTGTGCCCACGGCCCTCGCACAAAACTACACGCTGACTGTGATGTGGTCTGTGCCCGTGGCCCTCGCACAAAACTACACGGTGACTGTGATGTGGTCTGTGCCCACGGCCCTCGCACAAAACTACACGGTGACTGTGATGTGGTCTGTGCCCACGGCCCTCGCACAAACCTACACGCTGACTGTGATGTGGTCTGTGCCCGTGGCCCTCGCACAAAACTACACGGTGACTGTGATGTGGTCTGTGCCCACGGCCCTCGCACAAACCTACACGGTGACTGTGATGTGGTCTGTGCCCACGGCCCTCGCACAAAACTACACGGTGACTGTGATGTGGTCTGTGCCCACGGCCCTCGCACAAAACTACACGCTGACTGTGATGTGGTCTGTGCCCACGGCCCTCGCACAAAACTACACGCTGACTGTGATGTGGTCTGTGCCCACGGCCCTCGCACAAAACTACACGGTGACTGTGATGTGGTCTGTGCCCACGGCCCTCGCACAAAACTACACGGTGACTGTGATGTGGTCTGTGCCCACGGCCCTCGCACAAAACTACACGCTGACTGTGATGTGGTCTGTGCCCACGGCCCTCGCACAAAACTACACGGTGACTGTGATGTGGTCTGTGCCCACGGCCCTCGCACAAAACTACACGGTGACTGTGATGTGGTCTGTGCCCACGGCCTTCGCACAAAACTACACGCTGACTGTGATGTGGTCTGTGCCCACGGCCCTCGCACAAAACTACACGCTGACTGTGATGTGGTCTGTGCCCGTGGCCCTCGCACAAAACTACACGGTGACTGTCATGTGGTCTGTGCCCACGGCCCTCGCACGGAACTGCAGGACGGCTGTGATGTGACCCACAAACTGCTCATTCACACGTACCCCAATCTGGGTTAGCAGCAAGGTCTTCATCCCTGGTGCATTCATAGCAGCCCCTGCCTGGGTCACCAGAGGGCTTTGAATACCAGCTGCCCAGGGCACGCAGCAAGGGCCTTGTGGGTATGTCTACACTGGAATGAAAGTCCTGTGGCGGGACTGCCACTGAACCACGTCAGCCAACCTAGGCCTGCGGAGCTAAAAACGCTGCGACCTTCCACGCACGCGGGATCCCTCCCGGGTCTTCGCACAGCACCAAGGCCCCGCTGGGCTGTTGGGCTGCACTGGACACATCCCCGTTAGCTGGCAGCTGCCGGAGCCGGTTGGGGACCAGCCACTGGAGGGCAGCAAAGGTCCCTTCTCTCCAGGCGGGTGCCCTAGTCCCCAGGCTGGTCTGCACGGGGGAGGGGGGTTGCCTTGCTGCGCTGACAGTGTAGCCGTGCCCCTGGAAATGCTAGTGCACCCGCACTGCACCAATGTAGAGTTAGTTGCACGGTTGCTTGTGGAAACAACCTGGGTGAGCAGCACCAGTGCAAGTCGCTTCTGCGGGGACCCTGTGAACCGGCGCTGGGGGCAGTTGGCAAGGGGCTGGCACGTCTGTGCTGGGGGGAGGGGGCCCATTGTAGACAAGTCCCCTGGTCCCCCTTCCAACACCTGCCATGCACCAGTCGGATCCATTTCTTGAAAGGACCAAGGGCTGGGGGGGCAGACACGCTGGCTGGTGAGTCGCCCCTTGAGCCTTTGGAACGCTCCCTGGGTGGGGCTGGGTTCCCCGGGAGATTACCTGTGAAATCCCAGCTGCTGGCAGGTCTTCCTGGAGAAGGAGTCGTTCCAGGCGCTGCTGCAGACAGGCAGCCACTGGCTCTCGGCGCTGGAGTAGACATGGAGCAGGGACCGGTTCCACCCAAACCGCACTGCAGGCAGGCAGGAGAGAGCGGATCAGTGGGAGGGCAAACGGGGCCTGGCTCCAGCCTGCGCCCTTCACCTGGGCCTGGCCAAGAGCAAAGCTGCCTGCACCAGGGTGAGCGTGCCCCGCGGGGCGGGACGGGACGGGCTCGGGCGAGCGGGGATGCATGGACTGGATGTCAGGGGGTTTTCCAAAGGCTGGGGCTGGCCTCCCCCCTCCCCCACATGTCCCTCCAGACCCCTCTTTCCTGACAGAAGGGGGCATTTCACCACTGCTCACCAGCCCAGGGACAAAGGCCAAAAGCTGGGACGGCCGGGACGGGGCTTAGCAAAGGGCCAGGCCTGGCCAGCGCGGGACACGATGGACCCCACAGGGCCTGGGCCCCGCGCCCTCGTGCCAGCACAGGCATCACTGCACAGGCCTGGCCTGGGACCGTCTGCGTCGGGGGGCAGGAGCCTAGCACGCAGGGCGGGGGCCAGGGCCCGGGGAGCCGCTGCGCTCCAGGCGAGTTACCGCAGTCCAGCTCATCGCTCTTGTGGGAGCAGTCGGCCACCCCGTCACAGCGCACGGCTCTGTGGTTGCAGCTCTCCGCCGGCTCCTTGTACTGAAAGCCGGTGCCCGACCGCCACAACAGGACTGCAAGCAAACACACGGGGAGCTGGAGACGGGGGGCCGGGGGCTTTCCTGCAGCCAATCCCCCTGGCCAGGCACTCGCTCCCACACCTGCCCTGGCTGCGGGGGCCAAACTCCCCTGGCAAAACCTGCGCTGGATTCTCAGGAGCAGTCACTGTTGTGGTTGCTCCAAAGTCCCGGTCAGGGCATGGAGCGGATGCTCCCCAAGCGCACTCACCCAGCTCCAAGGTAACCCTCTCTTTGTGCCGGCAGGAAGGAGCAGGCCGCTCAGCCCGGTGCCCCCCTCAAACCCTGATTGTCCCTATGTCAGCGCTACGACCCACCCGACCCACCCCGGCCCCACGAGGGACTGCCTGGAAAGCCAGACACAGACAAACCTGGGCTGGAAGCCGCCAGGCCATGCCCCTTGGGAATGCAGCCTGTGCCCGAGGCTCCCCGACCCACATGCGCTCAGAGCACACGCGGCCCCTGGATGGTTTGCACGGGGCTCAGGCAAAGCCGGGCGGCCGGTGGAAGTCGACTGACTCTCCCTTGGCACCTTTGGGCTCCCCTGCACCAGCGCTCAGGGCACGTGAGTCCCCACGGACGGGGTCTCGCTGGAAAAGGGCCCAGCCCCACTCGGGTTGCGCCGTCGGAGCCTGGCGCTCAGACCTCAGACTGTTACGGGCCCAAGCTGCCTGGGCATGTCTGGGGCGGGGCCAGTCCTCTGCATCCAGAGTCTGCTTTGGGCCAGTCTCAGTTCGCTCGCTCCCCACCCCCGGGCAATCCAGAGCTGCTGCGTGTGGGTCAGCTCCGTCCACTCTCCATCCTCACTGCACCCACTTTTAATTTGCATCTGGATGTGCCCAGTAACAATGCTCTGAATCCGCGGGATGCAGCAGGGCTCCGAAGTGCAGCTGAGCAAAGGAAACCTAGCAGCTAGATCTGACCCAAACTCCTCACTGGGGGAAGCCTGGAAATAACGTTTCTCTCTCTGCGGATTGGCCACTACAAGTCGCTGAGTGTAAATGCTGCCAGTCAGCTCCTATGCAGACAGCGTTCGTCCACCCCACTGGCCTGGGAACATTCTGGTGAGTGGGGGGCTGAAATCCAGCCCCTCCCATTGTCCACCCACCCCCACCGCAAAGCCCTGTCATGTGGGGCTGGCAGCCTGGACCGGGGGCATGGAGCTGGTAGCAAAACCCCCCTCCCCCGACAGGCTTGGGTGGCAGCAGAGCCCCCAGCACACAGACCTTGACATGTGGGGCTGGCAGCTAGTGCCCCAGGCAGCCCCACAGCCCTAGTGCCCCACAGCGCTACTGCCAACAAAGCAGTGATTGTACTTGTGCAGCGCACACACCTGCTGGCTGTGGGGCTGTCCCATGGAATGGCCCGGAGCCCCCGTCCAGCCAGAGAGCAGAGCATGGGTTTGCTCGCCGGGCGCCAGCTGGCTTTTAGCTCACACTGGAGAGGCTCACGCACTAAGCTCCAGAGGACCCAGGTTTGGTTCCGCCTGGTGATGTTACATTTGCATTCAACGTGGCAGTTTCCCCGCTGGGGAGGGGTACGTGAGAAAAGTCCCTCGTCCCTTGCAAGAGCAGCCTGGCACAGGCAGGGAGGAGAAGGGCTTTGCATAGTGCTGGTAGCTGTGGCTGCACTTGGAAATCTTGGCAGGAAATGGAAAGTGCCGGGCGGCTTATCGACACAGCGAACCGCTGGCCTGCGAGTACTCGGGGCACGTGGCAGCTCAGCACGTAGCCAGAACGAGCCACCCGGCTTGATTGAATTTCCCAGCAAAACCCTTCGCTCCCCGGTGCCCAGCAGATGTCAGGAAAACTCCAGAAACAGATGGATGGAGGCACCGGGGCCATGTGCGCAGGGCGGCAGCCCCCTGCCCCCGGACAGCCAGGCAGCGCTAACTGGGCTAGCCTCTATTCCCAGGCTGCGGCCGGGCTGGCAGGGACACCCCTCCCCCCTCCCAGAGGGCTCTGAGGGGGAGCGCGGCGGAGGGGAGACCAGCCCAGCTCCTGAGTAACCCCTGCTAGCCTGTCACCACGCTGGAGTCAATGCTCTTACCCCGAGGGGGAGGGGAGGGAAGAAAATTCAGCCCATGCGCCCAAGCCCGTCACGCTGGCCCTCGAGGGACATCAGAGCTGAACCACCTTCAGTCTCCGGGGCACTCTGGACCCAAATCCGAGCTGCCCAGCGCATGCCCCCTGCAGTAAGCCAAGTCTGGCCAGCCTCGGGCTCCCGGGGCGCCTGGGAGCTGAGGCAAACGCGGCGGCTCAGACCTAGGTCTGGTTGCCCAGGAGCCCGGGAGCAGGCGGGAGGCAGCACACGCTGGGCAGCTTTCGGTTCTGGCTCTCCGGAGCCACCGGCACCAGGGCGGGCCTTTGTATTCACTCCTCCGTTTCCTTGTCCAGGCGCGGCACACAGACCGGTCCCCTCGGGTTACAGCCCCGGGCCAGTCGCTGTGCCGGGCCTGCCCAGACCCCGAGCGCAGGCACGCGGCTGCCCCCAGGGCGGTGCCGGGACTTGGCCTGGGCCCACGCAAGCCGGCTATGGAAGGGAGAGACTCACAGAGCAGGATGAGGGCAATCAGCAGGAGGATCAGGAAGGAGAGGCAGAGGATCAGCGCCAGCCTCTTCTGGCTCATGCATGAGGAGACCGTGCACGTCGCCGCCGGCGCCACTGGGGTGGGAGGAGAAACACAGTCACTCGTGCGCCTGCTTGTAGGGGTCCCTGGCGTGCCCCATTCTTCTCCAGCCCAGGGGCTCCCCACTGGGGCTGGCTCTCCAGACAGCAGGCCACGGAGAGGCAGGGCACACACCCTGCCAGCGCACACGGAGAGAGGCCTCGTTCCCCTAGCGCCTTCCTGCCCGGGGGCCCCCTCGCCCCTGCACCTGTGGGGACTGAGAAACACGGCCCCAGCATCTCTCCGTCACGGCTGGCTCTGCACGGAGGCTAGCCAAGCCCACCCCGGCAAGGTCCCTGTGCGGGGACCGAGGGACACGTGGGGGCCAGGCCCCAGCATCTCTTCTTCATCATGGCTGGCTCTGCACGGAGGCTAGCCAAGCCCACCCCGGCAAGGTCCCTGCGCGGGGACCGAGGGACACGCGGGAGCCGGGCCCCAGCATCTCTCCGTCACGGCTGGCTCTGCACGGAGGCTAGCCAAGCCCACCCCGGCAGGGTCCCTGCGCGGGGACCGAGGGACACGCGGGAGCCGGGCCCCAGCATCTCTCCGTCACGGCTGGCTCTGCACGGAGGCTAGCCAAGCCCACCCCGGCAGGGTCCCTGCGCGGGGACTGAGGGACACGCGGGAGCCGGGCCCCAGCATCTCTCCGTCACGGCTGGCTCTGCACGGAGGCTAGCCAAGCCCACCCCGGCAGGGTCCCTGCGCGGGGACCGAGGGACACGCGGGAGCTGGGCCCCAGCATCTCTCCGTCACGGCTGGCTCTGCATGGAGGCTAGCCAAGCCCACCCCGGCGGGGTCCCTGTGCGGGGACTGAGGGACACGCGGGAGCTGGGCCCCAGCATCTCTCCGTCACGGCTGGCTCTGCACGGAGGCTAGCCAAGCCCACCCCGGCAGGGTCCCTGCGCGGGGACTGAGGGACACGCGGGAGCTGGGCCCCAGCATCTCTCCGTCACGGCTGGATCTGCACGGAGGCTAGCCAAGCCCACCCCGGCAGGGTCCCTGCGCGGGGACCGAGGGACACGTGGGGGCCAGGCCCCAGCATCTCTCCGTCACGGCTGGCTCTGCACGGAGGCTAGCCAAGCCCACCCCGGCAGGGTCCCTGTGCAAGGGTCCAGGGCAGGCCCCAGTCTCACAGGCAGGACGAGTGTCGCCGCCTCATTCCTAACGCCAGGCCAAGCCCCCCGGCCCGGGGCAGAGGAGATGCCCACGGTGCTGCTTAGCACGTGACTCCTGCATGCTCTGGTAGAACCAGGCCACGGGCGTCCTTGCACATGGCCGTAGCACACGCCTGGGCACCCCTCCCTGCCCCCGCTGCTCTCCCAGGCTGTGGGTGTTTCTTTTAGCCAGCAGGGGGTGGCAGGACACTGTCTCCTGCATGGGACCCCCCCCCCCCAGCTGGTACCTTCAGTCCCATCTCCCAGCCAGCCCACCCCGGGGGGAAGGGGGGGCTACTGCCCGAACACCTGCGGCTCACGAGTGCAGCCCAGGCCAGGACACTGCAGGCGAACTCACTTGTGTCCTCGCACGCCAGGCCGAGTGGTGGGGCCGACGCAGGCTCTGGCGTGCACGGCGTGCAGTGGCTCCCACGGACACTCCCTCGGGGCTGCGCAGACAGGGTGGCGATGGAGTGGCTGGCTCAGGAGGCATAGGGCTCGGGAGCAAGGTGGCTGGTTGGCGGAGTCAGACTGACCTGCGGGGAAAGGAGACACCGTCGCTCACGCAGTCGGCCCGGGAGCCCGTGGGGCCGGCTGGCAGTAGGGGAAGGAGGCCACCAAAGGACCGGCCTTGGTAAAGCAGGAGCCAGGGCGGCAGCCAGCAAGGCCCAATAGCAGGGCTTCCCGAAGGAGCTGGCTGGCTTTGGATGCAGATGCACCTCCAGGGTACCACGGGCAAAGAGGTGTCTTCTGTAGGGGTGGAAAAGCCTCAGGCCGCGTCATTCTGGTGTTTCTCCTTTTGGGGACTGCAGGCCCCTTGTCCAAGCGCATCCACCCTGGAACTCGGCCCGGCCCCACGGCTCAGCCCCGCAGCCGCAGCGCCGCCCCGGTGAGGCACAAGGCAGCGGGGTTTGGAAACAGGGCAGCGATCGTTATGTAAGCCCCTGAGTCACTCCCTCCCAACAGGCCCATGAAGCTCCCAGGGCTAATTAGTGACATTCATAATTGCAGGTCCAAGCCCTGAAACTTCCTGAGCCCTGGAATGCTGCTCTGCCGTGATGTCACAAGTGCGCAGCGGGAAGGTGGGACCCAGGGTTTGTCTGCTCCACTCCTGAGCAGGGACGGGAGTGAGCATCACCCCTGCCGGGCCTGCCGGGCCTGCGGGCAGAGGCGCCCCAGCCCATCGGGGCAGCCCCCATCCACAGCAGGCCCGTCTGGCCAGAGCAGCTCCTGCCCATGGTGGGGGGGTCGCTCCAGCCCCACTGCCCCTGTTTAATCAGCTGACTGGTTAAACATAATGTTGAACTGATTGGCCAGGATTTTACACCCCTGCTCCTGAGCGCCCTACTGAGCTAATCCAGATCCCTGTGCCACGTTCCCCCAGTTCTCCTCGGCTTTGAGCTCAGAACAATCGGTAGTTCTGTCATAGAATCATAGAATAATAGGACTGGAAGGGACCTCGAGAGGTCATCGAGTCCAGCCCCCCGCCCTCAAGGCAGGACCAAGCTCCGTCTACACCATCCCTGACAGATGTCTATCTAACCTGTTCTTAAATATCTCCAGAGAGGGAGATTCCACCACCTCCCTTGGCAATTTATTCCAATATTTGACCACCCTGACAGTTAGGAATTTTTTCCTAATGTCCAATCTAAACCTCCCCTGCTGCACTTTAAGCCCATTACTCCTTGTCCTGTCCTCAGAAACCAAGAGGAACAAATTTTCTCCTTCCTCCTTGTGACACCCTTTTAGATATTTGAAAACCGCTCTCATGTCCCCCCTTAATCTTCTTTTTTCCAAACTAAACAAGCCCAGTTCATGAAGCCTGGCTTCATAGGTCATGTTCTCTAGACCTTTAATCATTCTTGTCACTCTTCTCTGTACCCTTTCCAATTTCTCCACATCTTTCTTGAAATGTGGCGCCCAGAACTGGACACAGTACTCCAGCTGAGGCCTAACTAGTGCAGAGTAGAGCGGCAGAATGACTTCACGAGTTTTGCTTACAACACACCTGTTGATACAACCTAGAATCATAATTACTTTTTTTGCAACAGCATCACACTGTTGACTCATATTCAACTTGTGGTCCACTATGACCCCTAGATCCCTTTCCGCCATGCTCCTTCCTAGACAGTCGCTTCCCATCTTGTATGTATGGAACTGATTGTTCCTTCCTAAGTGGAGCACTTTGCATTTCTCTTTATTAAACCTCATCCTGTTTACCTCTGACCATTTCTCTAACTTGCTAAGGTCATTTTGAATTATGTCCCTATCCTCCAAAGAAGTAGCAACCCCACCCAGTTTGGTATCATCTGCAAACTTAATAAGCGTACTCTCTATCCCAATATCTACATCATTGATGAAGATATTGAACAGTACGGGTCCCAAAACAGACCCTTGAGGAACTCCACTTGTTATCCCTTTCCAGCAGGATTTAGAACCGTTAACAACAACTCTCTGACTACGGTTATCCAGCCAATTATGCACCCACCTTATCGTGGCCCTATCTAAGTTATATTTGCCTAATTTATCAATAAGAATATCATGTGAGACCGTATCAAATGCCTTACTAAAGTCTAGGTATATGACATCCACCGCTTCTCCCTTATCCACAAGGCTCGTTATCTTATCAAAGAAAGTTATCAGATTAGTTTGGCATGACTTGTTCTTCACAAACCCATGCTGGCTATTCCCTATCACTTTATTACTTTATTAATTTCCAAGTGTTTGCATAGGATTTCCTTAATTACCTGCTCCATTATCTTCCCTGGGACAGACATTAAACTGACCGGTCTGTAGTTTCCTGGGTTGTTCTTATTCCCCTTTTTATAGATGGGCACAATATTTGCCCTTTTCCAGTCTTCTGGAATCTCCCCTGTCTGCCATGATTTTTCAAAGATCATAGCTAAAGGCTCAGATACCTCCTCTATCAGCTCCTTGAGTATCCTGGGATGCATTTCATCAGGACCTGGTGACTTGCTGACATCTAACTTTCCTAAGTGATTTTTAACTTGTTCTTTGTGTATCCTATCCTGTCGGTAAAGTGGTTTCTGTTTTAAATCCCTGGCTACTTTTAGCAGCAAGAAGTCACTTGTAACAGAGAGTTTGCAAAAGGAAAATGTTACTTGTGCAGCGAGAGAGGCCAGGAATGGCGCAGCAAACACCAGAGCGTGCTATGAGTCAGCCCTTTCAGACAGTCTGTGCAAAGGGGACACCAGTGAGACGTGGGTGGCTCTCCAACAGAGACACAAACCGGGAGGTCACCGCTCCCCGGCCGGGTTACAAAGGCAAGAGGCTGCGGGGAGCACGTATTGTCAGCGTTTCTCTCTCAAAGCCTTCATCCACGACGTGGAAAGGTCCGGCTTGCCCCAAAGCAGCTGCTGCCCCGGCCAAGCGCTGAGCGAGGGAGAGTTCTCACCCAGCGGAAGAAGGAAGATTCAGTCCCTGAGCAGCACAGCCCGCCTGGGCACCGACCGTCCCCGAGGCTCTCCGTGCATCCCGGAGAGCGGCCACTCTTGGGCCCATCCCTACGCAATGCACAGTGCAGCAAAGGAAGGGCGTGCGCCTTCAGCAAGGGACACGCGGCCGCACAAACCAGAGCGACTTCCGCCAACCCCAAACATTCACAAATCACAGTCGGGTTCCAAAAACCAATGAGGCCAGTTTACACGCGTAGCGGTGGCTCTCGATTTGCCTTCCTGGAATCCCAGGGTGGACAGAAATCTCGGAGTCATCGAGTCCAGCCCCCTCCCAAGGCAGGACCAACCCCAACTCAGTCATCCCGACCAAGGCTTTGTCAAGCTGGCTTAAAGACCCCGTCCCTAGGGAACCCAGCCCAGCGCTTCCCCACCCCCCTAGGGAAATAGCTTTTCCTTATCTCCAACCTAGACCTCCCCCGCTGCAACTTGAGCCCATTGCTCCTTGTTCTGCCACCACTGAGAACAGCCTCTCTCCATCCTCTTTGGAACCTCCCTTCAGGAAGTTGAAGGCTGCTATCAAATCCCCCCTCACTCTTCGCTTCTGCAGACTAAACAAACCCAAATCCCTCAGCCTCTCCTCATAGGCCATGTGCTCCAGCCCCCTCAGCATTTTGGTCGCCCTCCGCTGACCCTTCTCTAATGCGTCCACGTCCTTTCCTTGTGGGTTTAGAACTCGTCAGAGTCACTTTTTCAAACTTTTCTCCATAACCACAAACTTCCTTTAAAGAAGAAAACTGGGCTGCTGGTGTCTTCACTTTTCTCCCGGAGCAGCGGCTTGGTCTGATTCCTGCTGAGTTTTCTTATTGACTATTTGATTTGGCCTCGGTTTGCCCCCTTTGCCATGGGAATGGCACATTCTTCCATGAGTACATTGAACGGCTGCCGAATTTCACTATCCACTTGGTACATGTAATATTTAAGGGTATGTCTACACTACCCTCCTAGTTCAAACTACCTAGTTCGAGCCCCGTGTAGCTGCCCTGCACAGGGTTCGAACCAGCGGGGTTTTAAAAATGGCGGCTCCCCGCTTATGCAAATGAAGCCCGGGAAATTCAAATCCCGGGCTTCATTTGCAAGTGCGGTATGCCTACATTACCCCGCTAGTTCGAACTAGGAGGGTAGTGTAGACATACCCTAACTTCCTTGGGCGAGTCATCACAGATGTCCCTGCTCCTCCTCCAATCAGGCTATTTTCTCATTTTTCCATTGGAGGAGCAGAACAACATCACAAAAGGCCGCTGGGACGGAGCTCTAGGCCTGCCTGTGCTTCCCCCCTGCCCAAGGTGACTGACCGATCTGTCAGTTCTCTGGCAATCCAGAAAATTTAAAACAAATATGCCAGGTCTACCAGAAGATGGAAAATGTGGCGACCAGTAATCGCAGATAATTACCAGCCGAAGGGGCTTGTTTGGTTTTGTAGCTTATCTTAACGTTTGGCCATTTTTTCGATACACTGGAAAGACTTTTCTAAACCAGAAATCCTGTCAGATCAAACCCTTCCCGTGAAATGACACAAATTCAGCAAACATGTTGGCCAGGCAGCACTCGATTCACTATCTGCCCGTTTCCAGCTCTAATCTTTGACCCCAGACCAGCCCATGTCACCCACACACACTCAGGCATCAAGGCGAGAAGGGACTGTGATGGCAATCCAGGCTAAGCAGCCACTCAGCACAAGCTGGAAAACTTCCATGAGTAATTCCCGCCTCTGTGCCAGGGCTCATGCATAAGCAATAGTGTGTCTCTCCAGTGAAATCCCACCCTGATGTAAAGACAACAACTGAGACACAACCTGCCACCTACGAACGTCGGAGCGGCCGGCCTGGGTCACACCAAAGGCCCATCCAGCCCAGTGTCCAGTCTGCTCACAACAGCCAATGCCGGGTGCCCAGAGGGAGTGAACAGATCAGGGAATCACCACGAGGTCCCTCCCATCGCCCATTCCCAGCCTCTGGCAAACAGAGACCAGGGACACCATCCCTGCCCATCCTGGCTAATAGCCGATGGACCTAACCTCCATGAATCCATCTAGCTCTTTTTTGAACCCTGTTAAAGTTCTAGCCTTCATCACATCCTCTGGCAAGGAGTTCCACAGGTTGACTGTGCTCTGAGTGAAGAAAAACTTCCTTCTGTTTGTTTTAAACCTGCTGCCCATTAATTTCATTTGGTGACCCCTAGTTCTTTTATTGTGGGAATAAGTAAATAACTTTTCCTTATTCACTTTTTCCATACGAGTCATGATTTTATAGACCTCTATCATATAAAAACATTAGAACGGCCAGACTGGGTCAGACCAAAGGTCCATCCAGCCCCGCGTCCTGTCGCCGACAGTGGCCAATGCCAGGTGCCCCAGAGGGAGTGAACCGAACAGGTAATGATCAAGCCATCTCTCTCCTGCCATCCATCTCCACCCTCTGACAAACAGAGGCTAGGGACACCATTCCTTACCCACCCTGGCTAGTAACCATTGATGGCCCTAACCTCCATGAATCTATCTGGCTCTTTCTTGACCCCTGTTAAAGTCCTGGCCTTCACCACCTCCTCTGGCATTTCCTTAACACAAAGTTCACAGAAGGCCAAGCCCAGTGTTCAAAATCAATGATGGGAAAGCAGGTGCAAGTGACAGTTAGAAATTATCGGCTGCTTCCAAGTGGGTGTTTAAGCAAAACTGAAAGGACCCAGCTGCGGCCTTACGGTACGGTGAAACAAACAGAAACTGAAAGTCCCAGGAATCGGGTAAGTATCAATCACTTGGGAGGAATGAGATCAGAGGCAGACCAAAAACTCCTGTGGTTTTGAAGTAGTTGAAATGAGCTGCCTAAAGATCTGCTCTTCCCCCTTCCCGGCCCATCACCCATTGGCCTCTGAACTCGTTTGCCTTTCTGAGCGGAAAAGCAAACGCCCCAGGGCGAGAGCCTGGCTCTTCTGTGCCCGTGGCTGGCACTGCTGGTGCCGTGAGGAGCCCCCCGGCTAGCGACGGGCACAGTCCCCGCTGCTGCAGAGCCAGCGCCAGGCTAGTGCCTCGCTCGCATCCTCAGGCTAGACTGAGCTTGAGAGGCCCTGCCGAGTCCCGCTGGGTGGGAGTATAAACAAGCCCTTCTCGTGCGCGGCAGCAGGAGGAAGTTGAGGTGAGAGCAGAGACGGTTTCTAATCCACCAAAACACGCGATGTGATGCTGCAAACCAGCCTGCTTGATCCTGCAGCGATACCTGGGACTTCTCCTCTGACACGGTCAGGCCAGGGCAAGGGCCCATCTAGCAGGCAGGGGGCGGTCCGAGCAAGGGGCAGGGCAGCAGCCGCAGTGACTGCACCCCTTTGAAATCTGCTCAGACCCCCGAGAGCACCGATGTACTGAAGACGCCAGCCCAAAGAAGGCTGATGTATAGCGGGATGCGCCACACGGCTATTATTCCCTTGGCTCTGGGGTGGGGGGTCAGATGGAGCAACTCAGACACGGCTTCCTGCAGCCCAGTGAGACAAGCTCCTCAGCCACAGACCCCAAGGCCCCCCTGCAGAGGGGGAAACTGAGGCACGGAGCCAGGCAGGGGCTTACCCAAGCTCATGCAGTGAGTCCTCAGCAGAGCTGAGTGCAACCCTCAGAACTCCTGGCTCCCCGGCCCGTGCTTATGCAGCTAGTGTTAGTCGGTAGCTGCGAAAACAACCAGCAGTCCTGTGGCCCCAGGGAGACTAACAGGTTTGTTTGGGCATAAGCTTTCGTGGGTAAACGAGCGTAAGTCAGACACCAAGAAAGGCAACATACAAAACAGGAGGGGGACCCGTTCACCTCTCTGCACTCGCAGTAATGGATTTACACGTGGCCATCCTCCTACAAAGCCACTTCCAAACCGGGCTACACAGCCAAACAGCAGAGCTGCAATTCATCTGTTGCGAGCCAGACACGAGGAGTCGTTCCTCCGCTCTGCTCTGCCCTGCTCAGGCCTCAGCTGCAGGATCGGGTCCAGTTCTGGGCGCCGCGTTTCAAGAAGGATGTGGAGAAATCGGAGAGGGTCCAGAGAAGAGCAACGAGAATGATGAAAGGTCGAGAGAACAGGAGCTAGGAGGGACGGCTGAAAGAACTGGGCTTGTTTAGCTTAGAAAGGAGCAGACCGAGAGAGGACGTGCGAGTGGTTTTCAAGTACCTAAAAGGGTGTCACAAGGAGGAGGGAGACAAATGGTTCTCCTTGGCCTCTGAGGGTAGGGTAAGAAGCAGCCAAGGAGATTTAGGTTGGACATTAGGAGAAACTTTCTGTCAGGGTGGCTAAGGGCTGGAATAAGTTGCCCAGGGAGGTGGTGGAATCTCCCATCCCTGGAGATACTTAAGAGCAGGTTGGACAGACACCTGGCAGGGATGAGCTAAAGCTTCAGAGGGGTGGCTGAGTTAGTCTGTAACTGGAAAAACTTCAACAACAACCAATAGTCCAGCAGCACCTTGAAGACAAACAAACCCTGTAGACGGTGTCATGAGCTTGCATGGACACGAGTCACATCTTCAGATGCCTGGAGTATAAAAAGGCCATTTCCAAAAATAAAACAGGGAAGGGGGGAGGGAAACAAGGGGGAAAGAGAGTGAATTAGAGCCTTGAGTTACAAGAAGCTGATAGAGAAGGTGCAAATTGTTCTTAAGTGCCCATTGTTTAGTTGGTTAAGTGCACTGGCATGTGGAAGGTCCCGTGCTAGCCAGGGAATGTTTTATTCAGACCTTTGTGATGGGTCCCAAACTTGTAAATGGACTTAAGTTCTAACCTTTCCCTGTGCATTTGGCTTGTGGAATTGGCCGGAAGTAACACGGTGACTTGGAGATCCATTGCTGGGTGTCCAGGCAGATTAAAGTGTCTCCAACAGGTTTCTGTGTGTTGCCTTTTCCGATATCTGATTTGTGCCCATTGCTTTCCCCATAGAGACTGTCCATTTGGCCAATATCCAGGGCAGTGGGGCATTGCTGGCATAGATCACATCAGTGGGTGTGTGATTGAATGAGCCCCTGATGTAGTGGCTGGCGTGGTTGGGTCCAGTGATGAAATCGCTGGTGTAGCTGTGTGGACAGAGCTGGCGCCTGGGCTGACAGCAGGGGTGGGTTCCTGGGTGAGTGTGATGGGGGGGGGGGGGTGCTGCGTGGTTACTGGAAAGAATTTGTTTGAGGCGAGGGGGTTGTCTGTAGGCGAGAACTGGCCTTTCCCCCAAGGTCTCTGAGTGAGGGGTCATTTTCCAGGACGGGCTGTAGATTGCTGGGGTTTAAGCTGTGGGCTGCAGGTGACAAGTAGAATTCTGTTGTTTTCACTTCTTGGCCTGTCTTGAAGTTGCTCATGTCCGGGAATTCTTCTGGCTCTGCTGGTCTGTTTTTTCACTTCTCTGGGTGGATGATCCAGACAGTGCCGTCTGGTGAGGGCAGGGGACTGGCCTCGATGGCCTCTCGAGGTCCCTTCCAGTCCTAGGAGTCTAGGATTCTAGGGTTTGCCAGTTTAACACAGTCATACTAGGACTGAATAGGGACTTAGAAGGTTTCTCTCACAACAAAAGCAGTTTCCCCTCTCTTGGTATTCACACCTCCCATCAGCTGCTGGGCGTGAGCCACATCCACCCACTCTGAACTGGTCTCCTTATCACTGGTCCTGCATCTGATAAGTAACTCCCTCCCTTTGTTGTACAAGCGCTCACACCTCTATCTCCCTGCCTCTGTCATTTCCACTCCAATGCACCTGATGAAGTGGGGTTTACCTACGCAGGCTGATGCCCAGATTAACCTGGTAGTCTGGAGGGTGCCACAGGAGCCCTCCTGTCCTCAGCACAGCCCCTTCGCAGGGCACCGGAGGGGTGTACTTGCTGGGCAGGTCCCCAGGGGATGGTTTGCTCCCCAGACCCGTGGAGTAGAGCCAGCAGGGCCAGCGTGCCCGCCTACCACCGGCAAAGCTCAGACCCGAGGGCAACCCTGCGTCCACTCCAGTTTGAGCTAGAGCCCCTCTTCAGAAAGCACCAGTCGGAAAACCTGCTGCCCCCGGGGAGCGGTTCCCAGGGTAACTCCCCGCGCCCTTCACAGGAGCCTTTTCTGGCCAGTCTGGATCCGTCTCGCTTCAGCTTCCAGCCCCTGGCTCCTGCTGGGCCTTTCCCTGCTCCATCGGAGCCCGGGAGCTGTCCCTCACCACGCTGGGCCTGCTGATCCAGCCACCCCTCCACCTGAACAAAGGCCCCGAGCCCAGGCTCTGGCCAGTGGGTGGGCACAGGGGTTATCCCCCCCCCCTCGGCAGGGTCCAGCCCTTTCCGCCCCCGCCGTTGGCTTGGTAAGGAGCACTGCCCACAGAGCCGGCCAGCACCCCTGGCTGAGGCCGGTGTATACACAGGGAGCTTTGCACCACGACAAGGAACTCACCGTGCATCCGTCGAGTCCATGCAGGTGTTAAAGAGAACAGGCTGGTTCTTTCTGCTCGGTGCAGCACCCGGGAGAGGGCGATCGCTGTTCTCCAAACAGAAAGGGATAAATGTCACTAAGAGGAGAAACAAACGTCCGGGCAGCCGGCCTCTCCCTGGGCCGTCGGGCAAAGCAGTCGCAAATCTGTGCGGTAACACGCCACGGCACGTTACGGCAGTAGCACCCCGCTGAGGTATCGGCCCCATGTCACAGATGGGGAAACCGAGGCACAGAAAGGCACTTCAGTGACTAGCCAAAGGCCATGCAGTGACACAGCAGAGCTCAGGGCTCAGGAGTTCCTGGTTCTCTGGCCCGTGGCCTCACGGTACCAAGCCTGGGCCCACGTTGGGGCTGTTCCATTCACTTCACCACGGCAGGGCCAACTGACACCAGCAGAGCCTTTGGCCTAACCCTGGGCCTTGCATTTCCATGGGAGCTTGGTCCATTTCACCATGAAAAATCAGAGCCACCGAGAAAAAGTAACATCCCCTTCACCACCACAATGCCAGCGTCTGCCTGGCGACCTCTCACTGAGCCTTAAAGCACCTGCTGAGGCAGCTCCTATTCTGCCCCTTTCACTAATGGGGAATCCGAGGCACAGAGCAGTGATGGTCAGTGTCAGAGAAAAGAACCCAGAAACCCTGGCTCCTCCGCCCCCATTCCACTGAATCCTAGAACTAGAAGGGACCACGAGAAGCCATCGAGTCCAGTCCCTACCCCCACGGCAGGACCAGGCAACATCTAGAGCATCCCTGACAGCTGTCTGGCCAACCTGCCCTTAAAAATCTCCAGTGATGGAGATTCCACAACCTCCCCAGGCAACTTATCCCAGTGTCTCACCCCCCGGACAGGCAGGAAGTTTTTCCTAATGTCCAACCTGAACCTCCCTTGCTGCAGTTTGAGCCCCTTGCTTCTTGTCCTGTCCTCAGAGGCCAAGGAGAACAAGTTTTCTCCTCCTCCTTTTAGATACCTGAAAACCGCTGTCATGTCCCCTCTCCGTCTTCTCCTTTCTAAACTAAACAAGCCCAGTTCCTTCAGTCTTCAGAATTCTCCCATCTGCTACAAACATGCTGCTTGAGAGGACTGTCCTTCGGAGAGGGCAGGAAAACAAACCCAGGTCCACTCCCCATCGCATGCCCAGAAAGCAGCATGTTAATTAACCCCCAATCCCTGCCTGGCAGCTCTGCAAGGAGCTGGGCAGCTTCCTAACCCGCTTACCAGAGGGCTGTGTGGTTCCAGGGCCGCGGCTGGGGCTGGGGTCAGGGATCAGAGGGCTGCCAGCTCCATGGTTCCAGAGATCCGGAGAGAGCAGGAGTTCGGCCGGAATGGAACAGGAAGTGTGTCTGTCCTCACACCTGTACGGGAACGCCAGGGTAATCAGCAGAGGAAAACCAGCCTGACCTGTCACTCAGCTCTGCAGGCTGTTTGCTCCCGGTTACCCCATACGTTGTGTATAAATATCTGCCTCTTACTTACCGCCCCATCCGCCCGGCCTGACAGCTGGGCAGAGGCATCTTTGCGCAGAGGCACCAGAAACCTGGGAGGAACCTGGCAGGGGCCTGGATTCTCACTGCCAGCTCAGCTGCATCTTTCGGGAAGAAAAGTCCCGGACGCCCTAGCGGGAGGGCAGGGACACTCGGAGGTCCGTTGCGTTCAGCGTGATTCGGTTCAAGGGGACACAGGGAGTCTGGTGGCACTTTCAGCCTGAGCCGTGCATTGAGGCAGGCGGGCGCTCATGCCCTGATGCCGCAATCCACGTGTGAGACTCGGGTGGTATCTGCCGAAACAGCCTAACCTGGCTCCCCGCTGAAGCCGGTTCTCTCGCTGCTCGGCTGGCTCACAAACGTTCCTCCCTGAGCCCAGAGCTGCCCCATCCTCCCCCAGCTGAGCCCTGAGAGCAGCCCAGTTTCATGTGAACTCCCTGGAGTGAGGTCACTCTCCTAAGGCGCTCGCTGCAGAGCGTGACTCAGAGGGCACCAAGCAGGAGCGGCCACGCCCCTTCGCCAGCTCACTCGCTGCCGGCCTGGGAGAAAGGGCCCCGCTCCGGCCCAGCAGCGCCACACTGAGCTCTCCAGTTCCAGGCCACGGCCCCTGGCTGTTCTCCGCTGCCACAAGCCACAGGGGGCCATGAGAGGCAGGGTATCAAGTAGAGCAACCCTGGGGCTGCTCTAAGTCCCAGCTGGGGCTGGGCAGCCTGCCCCAGAATATGGGAGACACAAACATGCCCCCCAACACCCCCTTTTCACCCTGAGCTAAACACAGGAGCGGAGGAGAACCAGGCCCCTGTCTCTTCCCGCCCCCTCACTGTCACTGCCGCAGCCACAGCTGCCCTCCCCCGCTGGGGGTCGCAAGGGGAGAACACAGAATCCAAGGGGCCTGCGACTTTCCACGTCCAGGGACAACAGCTACTGCTGGCCCCGCGGGACCGTTCGGGGCACACCGTGTCCCCAGCAGCATCACGCCGGCCCTGTGCCAGCCGCGGGAAGAAGGGGGGACCAGTCTCTGCCACAGGACATCAGGAGAGTGATGCTCTGCGCCACATGCTGGTGGGGCGTCGCCGGTCCCTGCCAGGCTGCTCTGCGCGGAGAATCCTGGCTCCATGGCTCCGGGGGATCCGGTTCGGGGTGGGACAGGAGCTCGGGCGAGTGCTGCACGGCTGGCGAGGGGAGGCCGTCAGTGCAGCGCTGCAAACCCTGTCCCGACTCACGGCTGGAGAGATCTGCCAGCCTGCCCTCCTGTGGTCACGTCCAGCAGCGCAAGGGGGCCGCAGACTGCTCCTGCTGGAGGAGCTGGATCCAGTAGCAGTTCTAGCCCCGAGTACATGAGAATGCAGGAGCAAGGGGGGCGTCCTGCCCTCTGAGTCCCATTTCGTTGGTCATTTCCACAGGGCAGTTCACTCTGCGATTCCTTTTCAGCAGCGCCCCAAGCAGCCCCGTGCTCAGAGGTGGAGCCGGGCCGAGGAGCAGGGAGAGAAAAGTGTCTCTTTGACTCATCTGACTCGGCCACCTCAGCCAGCCCCCGGCTCGGCTGCACGGGAGAGGGACCTCCATGTGGTCCGAACCGCGCTGGGCCGGCCTCTGGCCCCTCTGGCTGTGCAGAACGCCCGCTCCGGGGGCACAGCTGGACTCTGCCAAGTCCCAAGACCCGCAGGGCAGAGCTGGGGGGGAAGGGGGGGCTGAACCAAAGAGTTTCCCGAAAAATGTTCATTTTCTGTGAGGTTTCCCGGGGGGTTCCCTGGGGAAACGGGGAGCCAGGCGCTTGCCAGTGAAAACGGTGAGTGCTCGTTAAAACTGTCGGGTTTCACTTGCTGGAAACGAAACAGGTTATCAAAAACGGGGTTTGAAAAGTGGCGCATGTGAATGGAAAGTGACGTCCCCCAACAACGGCCATTCTTAGACCCAGTGATAGGTCTGGTAGAGCCAGGAGAGCCCCCCCTCGCCTTCCGACCAAAGCTACCCGGTGTAACGTGCTTCCTGGGGCCCTGTTACTGCTGAGCCCCAGAGCAGCTGATAAGAATCGTGTTTGTGTGGCTCAGCCGGAAGCCACACGGCCACAGGCCAGGATCGTGTCTGCTGTGTGGCTCTACCCACGCTAGCAAGAGCGGGGGGACGTGGACAGGCCTGGGGCAGAGGCACTGAGAAAGCCCTGGGCGCTGAGGAAATGGAGCTGCGGACTCAGTGTCACTCCATCCAGCGAGTCGGTGCCCCAGTAGCCCCAGCCAGGTTCCCTTCCCGAATCAGAGCAGTCCGTGCTCACAGACGGTGCCGGGCGCTTTCTGCCGGAGGCGGGGGGTTAGCCTCCGTGTCTGCCAAGTCCACTAGGGAATGACAGCCTGCGTGTCCCACTCCATTCCGCACTGAGCGCGCTTCCTTCCTGTCTGCAGCTGTCACGCAGCTCTGGCGAGCGGGGCCGTCCCCCCCTCGCCTCTGCAGCGCTGACCCCCGGGGTCTCGCTTCCCCACGCGTGCCCTCCCTCCGTCTTGCTGCACGTACCCCTGGCAGCGGGCTCCTGCTCTGCGCGGTGCAGGTGGGCACCAGCAGCACTAACCCCGCCATTGCCGAGGGCCTGTCTGCAGCTGGGCCTGCCCCACGCAGCCTGTGGCTCCTGGCCTCTCTCTGCTGTGAAGTCCGGCTGCTTGGTCCTCGCTGGCAGCGCCGCTACTGTCGCCGTTCTCACCCCGCGGTCCGAACCCAAAAGCAGAGGCGGCCGCCCGGAGGGCGCGGGACTCCCGGGCTGTGCGGTTTGATGTTGCGGCTCCAGGGCGCTGTCGTGTGCCGCCTGGGGACGGTTAGTCGATCCCGCCCCACTTGTCAGAGGCCGCCCCACACCCTGCTCTGGCCACCGGCCCCGTTCTTTGGGCCTGATGCCAGCCCAGCGCAGACTGCTCTTCCGGCCATCGGACAGCACCTACCCGGCGCCCCTCCTTCGTGGGCCCTGGCTCAGCTCCCCCCACACGGCCTGCGCTGGGGCCTGGCCCTGTCCGCCTGGGCTTTCCTCGGCGCTGCTCACGTTTGCTCAAGGACCTCAGCACCGCTCCCCTGCCTGGCCTGCGAATGCGCCTCATTGAGCGGAGGGAGCGCGTGAAAAGCTGCTGGAGCCGTGTAAAGTGACGTCCGCAAGGCCCACGGCTCAGCTGCCTCGCGGAGAGCTGCCAGCCCCGGCCCTGTGGCTCTGCCGGCCGTGGAGAGACACAGGCTGGGTTAAGAGCATCTGCTTCTTGCCCAGGGACTGTCCCTCAAGACACACTTGAAATGCTCCGCGTTTCAGCCACCTGCCTCAGATGAAGATGGCTGGTGCGTGGCCATGGGAACAAGGCACCGGCTGCAACCAGACTCTGCCTTCCCAAGACGGATGGTGAGGCCAAAGGGCTGAGATGCTCCAGAAAATCAGCGCTGACCCTTGGCTGTGAGCCTGTGGGAAGCCTCTTCAGCGCGGCGCCTTCAGAGCTCAAGGAGGGAGCCGCCACGTCGCTGGCGCAGGTAGGTGCCCTGAGCCGAGTCCCTCCTTGCATGGTGGGAACGCGGGCAAGGGACAAGCTGAACAGTGCTGGCCGGCGCAGGCCCGCGTCACGCTGCTGGAGAGCTCAAATGCAGGGAAAAGCCACCCCGGGGAGTCCTTCACCGTCATGTCCTGGAACAGACGAGTGATTCGGGTGAACCTTCTTGGGCAGCCGGTGTGTGTGGAATGGCCCGTCGACCCTCTGTGAGGCATGGAGAGTTTGGGGTTCAGGGGGTGCTGCACACAGGGGCGCTCAGTGCCCGGCAGTCACTGGTGTAATGGGACAAGGGGGGGAGTTTGGGGTTCGGGGGGTGCTGCACACAGGGGCGCTCAGTGCCCGGCAGTCACTGGTGTAATGGGACAAGGGGGGGAGTTTGGGGCTTGGGGGTGCTGCACACAGGGGCGCTCAGTGCCCGGCAGTCAGTCACTGGTGTAATGGGACAAGGGGGGGAGTTTGGGGTTCGGGGGGTGCTGCACACAGGGGCGCTCAGTGCCTGGCAGTCAGTCACTGGTGTAATGGGACAAGGGGGGGAGTTTGGGGTTCGGGGGGTGCTGCACACAGGGGCGCTCAGTGCCCGGCAGTCAGTCACTGGTGTAATGGGACAAGGGGGGGAGTTTGAGGTTCGGGGGGTGCTGCACACAGGGGCGCTCAGTGCCCGGCAGTCACTGGTGTAATGGGACAAGGGGGGGAGTTTGGGGCTTGGGGGTGCTGCACACAGGGGCGCTCAGTGCCCGGCAGTCACTGGTGTAATGGGACAAGGGGGGGAGTTTGGGGTTCGGGGGGTGCTGCACACAGGGGCGCTCAGTGCCCGGCAGTCAGTCACTGGTGTAATGGGACAAGGGGGGAGTTTGGGGTTCGGGGGTGCTGCACACAGGGGCGCTCAGTGCCCGGCAGTCAGTCACTGGTGTAATGGGACAAGGGGGGGAGTTTGAGGTTCGGGGGGTGCTGCACACAGGGGCGCTCAGTGCCCGGCAGTCAGACACTGGTGTAATGGGACAAGGGGGGGAGTTTGGGGTTCGGGGGGTGCTGCACACAGGGGCGCTCAGTGCCCAGCAGTCACTGGTGTAATGGGACAAGGGGGGAGTTTGGGGTTCGGGGGGTGCTGCACACAGGGGCGCTCAGTGCCCGGCAGTCAGTCACTGGTGTAATGGGACAAGGGGGAATTTGGGGTTCGGGGGGTGCTGCACACAGGGGCGCTCAGTGCCCGGCAGTCAGTCACTGGTGTAATGGGACAAGGGGGAATTTGGGGTTTGGGGGGTGCTGCACACAGGGGCGCTCAGTGCCCGGCAGTCACTGGTCTAATGGGACAAGGGGGGGAGTTTGGGGTTCGGGGGGTGTTGCACACAGGGGCGCTCAGTGCCCGGCAGTCAGTCACTGGTGTAATGGGACAAGGGGGGAGTTTGGGGTTCGGGGGGTGCTGCACACAGGGGCGCTCAGTGCCCGGCAGTCAGTCACTGGTGTAATGGGACAAGGGGGGAGTTTGGGGTTCGGGGGGTGCTGCACACAGGGGCGCTCAGTGCCCGGCAGTCAGTCACTGGTGTAATGGGACAAGGGGGGGAGTTTGGGGTTCGGGGGGTGCTGCACACAGGGGCGCTCAGTGCCCAGCTGTCAGTCACTGGTGTAATGGGACAAGGGGGGAGTTTGGGGTTTGGGGGGTGCTGCACACAGGGGCGCTCAGTGCCCGGCAGTCAGTCACTGGTGTAATGGGACAAGGGGGAGAGTTTGAGGTTCGGGGGGTGCTGCACACAGGGGCGCTCAGTGCCCGGCAGTCAGTCACTGGTGTAATGGGACAAGGGGGAGTTTGGGGTTCGGGGGGTGCTGCACACAGGGGGCGCTCAGTGCCCGGCAGTCACTGGTGTAATGGGACAAGGGGGGGTTTGGGGTTTGGGGGGTGCTGCACACAGGGGCGCTCAGTGCCCGGCAGTCAGTCACTGGTGTAATGGGACAAGGGGGGAGTTTGGGGTTCGGGGGGTGCTGCACACAGGGGCGCTCAGTGCCTGGCAGTCACTGGTGTAATGGGACAAGGGGGGAGTTTGGGGTTCGGGGGGTGCTGCACACAGGGGCGCTCAGTGCCCGGCAGTCAGTCACTGGTGTAATGGGACAAGGGGGGAGTTTGGGGTTTGGGGGGTGCTGCACACAGGGGCGCTCAGTGCCCGGCAGTCACTGGTGTAATGGGACAAGGGGGGGAGTTTGGGGTTCGGGGGGTGTTGCACACAGGGGCGCTCAGTGCCCGGCAGTCAGTCACTGGTGTAATGGGACAAGGGGGGAGTTTGGGGTTCGGGGGTGCTGCACACAGGGGCGCTCAGTGCCCGGCAGTCAGTCACTGGTGTAATGGGACAAGGGGGGAGTTTGGGGTTCGGGGGGTGCTGCACACAGGGGCGCTCAGTGCCCGGCAGTCAGTCACTGGTGTAATGGGACAAGGGGGGAGTTTGGGGTTCGGGGGGTGCTGCACACAGGGGCGCTCAGTGCCCGGCAGTCAGTCACTGGTGTAATGGGACAAGGGGGGAGTTTGGGGTTCGGGGGGTGCTGCACACAGGGGCGCTCAGTGCCCGGCAGTCAGTCACTGGTGTAATGGGACAAGGGGGGAGTTTGGGGTTCGGGGGGTGCTGCACACAGGGGCTCTCGGTGCCCGGCAGTCAGTCACTGGTGTAATGGGACAACGGGGGAGTTTGGGGTTCGGGGGGTGCTGCACACAGGGGCGCTCAGTGCCCGGCAGTCAGTCACTGGTGTAATGGGACAAGGGGGGAGTTTGGGATTCGGGGGGTGTTGCACACAGGGGGCGCTCAGTGCCCAGCAGTCAGTCACTGGTGTAATGGGACAAGGGGGGGAGTTTGGGGTTCGCGGGGTGTTGCACACAGGGGCGCTCAGTGCCCGGCAGTCAGTCACTGGTGTAATGGGACAAGGGGGGAGTTTGGGGTTCGGGGGGTGCTGCACACAGGGGCGCTCAGTGCCCGGCAGTCACTGGTGTAATGGGACAAGGGGGAGTTTGGGGTTCGGGGGGTGCTGCACACAGGGGTGCTCAGTGCCCGGCAGTCACTGGTGTAATGGGACAAGGGGGAGTTTGGGGTTCGGGGGGTGCTGCACACAGGGGCGCTCAGTGCCCGGCAGTCACTGGTGTAATGGGACAAGGGGGGGAGTTTGGGGTTCGGGGGGTGCTGCACACAGGGGTGCTCAGTGCCCGGCAGTCAGTCACTGGTGTAATGGGACAAGGGGGAGTTTGGGGTTCGGGGGGTGCTGCACACAGGGGTGCTCAGTGCCCGGCAGTCACTGGTGTAATGGGACAAGGGGGAGTTTGGGGTTCGGGGGGTGCTGCACACAGGGGCGCTCAGTGCCCGGCAGTCAGTCACTGGTGTAATGGGACAAGGGGGAGTTTGGGATTCGGGGGGTGCTGCACACAGGGGCGCTCAGTGCCCGGCAGTCAGTCACTGGTGTAATGGGACAAGGGGGAGTTTGGGGGTCGGGGGGTGCTGCACACAGGGGCGCTCAGTGCCCGGCAGTCAGTCACTGGTGTAATGGGACAAGGGGGGAGTTTGGGGTTCGGGGGGTGTTGCACACAGGGGCGCTCAGTGCCCGGCAGTCAGTCACTGGTGTAATGGGACAAGGGGGAGTTTGGGATTCGGGGGGTGCTGCACACAGGGGCGCTCAGTGCCCGGCAGTCAGTCACTGGTGTAATGGGACAAGGGGGGAGTTTGGGGTTCGGGGGGTGTTGCACACAGGGGCGCTCAGTGCCCGGCAGTCAGTCACTGGTGTAATGGGACAAGGGGGGAGTTTGGGATTCGGGGGGTGTTGCACACAGGGGGCGCTCAGTGCCCAGCAGTCACTGGTGTAATGGGACAAGGGGGGAGTTTGGGGTTCGGGGGGTGTTGCACACAGGGGCGCTCAGTGCCCAGCAGTCAGTCACTGGTGTAATGGGACAAGGGGGAGTTTGGGGTTCGGGGGGTGCTGCACACAGGGGCGCTCAGTGCCCAGCAGTCACTGGTTAATGTGACAAAGGGGGGGGTTTGTTGTTTCAGGGAACAGCCCAGAGTTGGAGCCGCGGTGTCTGGGACCCTCGTACCCCAGGCCCTGCTCAGAGGACACGGCCGGTTCTGGCCAGAGGGAGACAAGGGGCTGCAGAGGGGACCCCAGCGTCCGGCCCAGCTGACCCCAGCCAGGGGAGAACATTGGACGGGGAGGGGGGCGGAGAAGAGGGGTCCAGGCGACCCTCTTTCTTGGGGAGAGACACTGGCCGGGGGAGGGGCTGTTGCAGGGGTATCGGGGGCTCTGCTGGGCGCCGGGGGCTGTTTTGGGGGCTGAGGGCAGAGCAGGCAGGACTCAGCCGGCTGCAGGGAGCCTGGCGTGAGGCTGGGGCCCAGGCCGACTGGCCGGAGGGATCCGTTGCTGTTCAAAGCTCAACGAACCCGCCTGTTGGGTGCTGGCTGGGAGCCGCCCTGGTCTGGAGAACAGGCTGTTCCTTCTGGAAGAGGAGGCCCCAGGGGCCCAGAGGGAGGGGCCCCCCGAGAGCAGACGGCTGGAGGCCTGAGAGGCGCCTCCCGGAGGCGGGGGGCGGACCCCCCAGGGGAGAGGGCCCCCCCCCAGAGAGGGTCGCCGCACTGCAGAGGACTCCCTGGGAAAGGGCCGTCTCTCTGCCGCTGGAGAGGAGGGGCTCCCCGAGAAGGGGCTGCCCCCTGGGGGGGTCCGCCCAGGAGCCGAGGGGCCACGTCCTGTGAGCCGTGACACCGTCTCCAAGCTGTCACATGGGTGCAGCTGCGCACAGGCCCACGCCCTGCTCTACACGCCCTCCTGGCCCTGCCTCCCTGCACGGCTGGTGTCCTGCGCTGACCGGGCCGGGACCAGGCGGCCCCTGCAGTCTCTGGATGGATTTGATAGCTTCTCCACGGCGGGCGGGCGGCGGGCGGGCCCCTCGCGGCTGAAAGGCCAGCCCTGCCGATCAGCGCTGGGTGGCCTATTTACTGAGAAGGCCACTGGAGTGTCCCGCCCCCGGGGCTGGGATTTCCTGGTTGCCTTTCAGGAAGCTTGTGCCACCTGCCATCTTCCCGGAGGCGGTGCCCAGGGGAGGTGGCCTGTCCACTGCTCTGAGAAAGCCAGCGAACGTCTCTGCATCTGCGTCATGACCCACCTCGGCAGCGTTCCCCTCCCGCCCCTCCGCCTGCGGGTCTCCTGGGTCCGGGCTGGCTCTTGCTCTGAGAGCACCTCACCCAAGTTTTCTTTGAAATGGAGGTGACTGACCTTTCTAACTGCCGCTCTGTGCTCGTTAGTCAGCACCACAAGAACCACCAAGCCCACCGCGACCAAGAGCGCATTTAGAAATAACACAGCCTCCTCCTGTGGCCACGCCTCTTGTCATTTCACCGATTATCGGCGCACAGCAGTGCTTCCGTCCACACCAGTCCTTTCCTTCTTGGACCCAAGGAAACAAAAGTGACTTTCTCCTCTGCTTGTTGACTTAGGGAAGGGCTTTCCTAAATATTGACTTCAACTGCAATGATACCGTAAGCCATTATTAGTAACAACGGCCTGGAGAAAGTGAACAAGGAAGTGCTATTTACTCCTTCCCATGACACAAGAACTAGGGGTCACCCAATGAAATTAATAAGCAGGGGATTTAAAACAAACAAAAGGAAGGATTTCCTCATGCAATGCACAGCCAACCTGTGGAACTCCTTGCCAGAGGATGTTATAAAAGCCAAGACTATAACAGGGTTCAAAAAAGAGCTAGATAAGTTCATGGGGTTGGGGCCGTCAATGGCTATTGGTCAGGATGGGCAGGGCGGGTGTCCCTCGCCTGTTTGTCAGAGGCTGGGAATGGGCGACAGGGGAGGGATCACGTGAGGATTCCCTGTTCCGTTCATTCCCCCGGGACACCTGGCACTGGCCACTGTGGGCCGACAGGACGCTGGGCGAGATGGTCTTTGGTCTGACCCAGGCTGGCCGCTCGGATGTTCTGATGAGACGCCGGGTTGCTTGGAGTACGTGTGGGCCCCTTGCACACCCAGCACCACTTGCCAGGCATAATTTTCTAGCTGTACGGTCTGCCCCCGGCACTGCGTGGCTGGAGGACCTCGCCCCCCTCGCCTGGGCGGTTGGAATGTCTCTGGTTCC
Organism: Pelodiscus sinensis; assembly: GCF_049634645.1. Lineage (NCBI taxonomy): Eukaryota > Metazoa > Chordata > Testudines > Trionychidae > Pelodiscus > Pelodiscus sinensis. Next base: position 1,253,053 of record NC_134736.1, on the reverse strand, counting down.
AGCTTCCCAGCTGCTCTTCCTCCGGCTGCTGCATGACAGCCCCCGCATGCCGAGCCCTTCCCTGCGCGTCGTGGGCAAAGGGCGCCTCCCGGGCATGCTCAGGAGGAACATGTGGCCACGTTTGGCCAGAGGAGCTGGGTCCCCAACCTTCCTCTGAGGCCGGAGGAGCTGCCTCCCCTCTAGCCCTGGGGCCAGTCGGGGTCACCCTCCCACTGCGGCCCCAGAGGAGCCTGCCTTGGCTCTGGAGGATCCTCTGTCCCCGCTGATCGCCCCCCCTTGCGCATGCCCCGTTGCAGCTGGTGGGTGGACAGGCGGGCACTGGCCCTGCTTGGCTAGTGCACACACGAGCAGCCAGCCCCTCGGATGAGCCGTTTGGGCACAGAGCCCCTGGCTGCGCGTGCGGGCAGCTAGCCCAGGCACTGCCCACGCTGCCCACGGGCACACGGCTGTTGCTGCCTGGCGCGCGCGGAGTCAGAGCACGTCTGCCTGCTTGGGCCCCGGAGCAGGCTCCCAGAGACCACACAGGTCCAACCCAGCGACACCCCACTCCTGGCCCCCTCTGACCTCGCCTGGATCCACCCATGACCTCGTATGGGGGCCCGGTGCTGTCTGGACCCTGAGTCAGGGTCAGCTGTTCCTGTTCCCAGGGGCATCGCGATGTTCCTTGGCAAGGAGTTTTGTGACGACCCCTCGGGAACGTGCTCACGAGTGGTGCCTGGTGCCCCTCGGTGTTTCCGTGACACCAGCCCTGCCCTGGCCAACGCCTGTGAGCAGGGACTGCCTCTCGCGCGCGGCTCCCCTCTGCTTTACCGCCTGGGCCTCGGGGGCTTGTGCTCCAGGCCCTCGCCTCACTGCCTCAGTCCCTGCTCAGCCCCGGGCGCGGAGGCCAGCTGGCCAGAGGGTAGGGTAGCCAGGGGTCCGGTGTTGAACGGGACAGTCCAGCATTTGAGCTTCTGTTCGGGAAACAAATGGAGACAATAGCGATGAGACAGTCGCAATGTCTGGTGCTTTCTAAATGAGGTGGGATGTAGATGGGGATGTCATGGCAAGCGTGTCTGGGATTTCTGGGGAGACCATCTGGCCGCCCTCCCGTGGGGGGTGAAGTCCAGCTCTTGGGACAGGAAGGCGGTGGGCGTGAACACTTGTGGCGCAGCCTGCAAGTACAGGAAGCCTGGGCGGAGGGACGGGCTGCAGGGTGGCGGAGCTGGCGAGACCGTGGGGCTCAGCCGGCTCAGGGGCTGGGTGCCTGCAGGGCGGGCGGTATCAAGCGGAGCGCCCAGGGTCAGTCCTGGCGCTGGTTTTATTCAATCATTTCAGTAACAATCCGGACGGTGGGTTGGACTGCACCCTCCGCGGGGGCGGCATGGGGGGTGCACAAGGGCGGGCGGAGCAAGGGGCTGGCCAGCAGCTGGGGGGCAGAGTCCCTAGGTGTCTGGGCAGACTAGTGGGGGGGCCACCGCTGGGGTCTGGCGCCCCTGCCCACACGGCAGCAGTGGGGGAAGTGAAGCAATGCATCCAGCCGGCTCCGCTCTCCCGCGCAGGGGAGGGGTGCGACCGCTCCCACACTCACCAGAGGAAGTGGAGCCTCACTTAGAATCCTAGAATCAGAGAACACTAGTGAGAGTCATCGAGTCCAGTCCCCTGCCCTCGTGGCAGGACCCAGCACTGTCTAGCCCATCCCTGATAGACATTTATTGAACCTGCTCTAAATATCCCCAGAGATGGGGATTCCACAACCTCCCTGGGCAATTTATTCCAGTGTTTGACCACCCTGACAGGTAGGAACGTTTTCCTAATGTCCAACCTAAACCTCCCTTGCTGCAGTTTAAGCCCATTGCTTCTTGTTCTATCCTCAGAGGCCAAGAGGAACAAGTTTTCTCCCTCCTCCTTATGACGCCCTTTTAGATACCTGAAAACGGCTATCATGTCCCCCCCTCAATCTTCTCTTTTCTAAACTAAACAAACCCAATTCCTTCAGCCTTCCCTCCTAGCTCCTGTTCTCTAGACCTTTCATCATTCTCGTTGCTCTTCTCTGGACCCTCTCCGATTTCTCCATCTTTCTTGAAATGTGGTGCCCAGAACTGGACACAATCCTCCAGCTGAGGCCTAACCAGCACGGAGTAGAGCGGGAGAATGACTTCCCTGCTGCTCAGGGCCGGCCCACAGCATTTTGGCACCTGAGGCGGGGAGCTCAAATGACGCCCCCCTGCCTCCTAGCTTGGGCCAAAACTGTGAAAAGCCTCGATTCTCTGGGTCCTAGTGGGCCCCCCACACACAGACTGGCACCTGAGGCGGCCGCCTCAGTTCGCCTCCTGGTAAGGCCAGCCCTGCTGCTGCTAGGGGGCTAGGAAGGGGCAGAGCAGGGGTGGGCATAGGCAGGGTCTGGGACACAGGGAGGTTGTCTCAGCCCTTTCCTGGTCTGGGGGGTCATGTGGCTGGTGGCACCCTGGGTCCCCCTCTCACCAGTCACCCCTGACGCTCAGCAAGTTTGCAGCTGACACTAAGCTGGGGGGAGAGATAGAAACGCTGGAGGGCAGGGAAGGGTCCATAGTGACCTGCACAGATTAGAGGATTGGGCCAAAAGAAATCTGATGAGGTTCAACAAGGACAAGTGCAGAGTCCTGCCCTTGGGACAGAAGAATCCCAAGTATTGGTACAGGCTGGGGACCGACTGGCTAAGTAGCAGTTCTGCAGAAAAGGACCTGGGGGTTACAGTGGAAGAGAAGCTGGAGATGAGTCAACAGTGTGTCCTTGTAGCCAAGAAGGCTAATGGCATATTAGGTTGCATTAGGAGGAGCATTGCCAGCAGATCCAGAGATGTCATTATTCCCCTTTATTCGGCTTTGGTGAGGCCACATCTGGAGTATTGTGTCCAGTTCTGGGCCCCCCACTATAGAAAGGATGTGGGTGCATTGGAGAGGGTCCAGCGGAGGGCAACCAAAATGATGTGAGGGCTGGAGCACATGACCTATGAGGAGAGGCTGAGGGACTTGGGTCTTTTAGTCTGCAGAAGCAAAGAGTGAGGGGGGATTTGAGAGCAGCCTGCAACTTCCTGAAGGGAGGTTCCAGAGAGGCTGGTGAGAGGCTGTTCTCAGTGGGGGCAGATGGCAGAACAAGGAGCAATGGGCTCAAGTTACAGCGGGGGAGGTCTAGGTTGGATATTAGGGAAAGCTATTTCCCTAGGCAGGTGGGAAGCGCTGGGCTGGGTTCCCTCGGGAGGGGGTGGAATCTCCATCCCTGGAGGTTTTTGAGTCCCGGTCTGACAAAGCCCTGGCCGGGCTGATTGAGTCAGGGCTGGTCCTGCCTCGGGAGGGGCCGAACTCGAGGACTCCTGAGGGCTCTGCCCGCCCTGGGATTCCAGGATCCTGTGACTGCCTGGCCAGAGAGCTCCCGATGCAGCCGTTAGACCATGTGCAACCGAGGCCCAGGCAGACAAATGGGGGACAAGTCAGAGCAGAGCCCAGGCATGCCGAGGCCTGCTACTGCCCAGTGACTCTGGCTCTCCCGCCTGCTTCCTGGCCTGTCGTGTGGCTGCAGCACAAAGGGGCTTTCTGGGATGGGAGAGCGCAGAGCTCTCCCATGTCCCACGCTCGTGTCGGCTACAGAAGGGCCTCATTCGGGAATGCAGGTGCAGGCGGCAGCCACCTACCCTTGCTTCCTATGACCAGCACATCAGCTCGCCCCTCCCCCAGCTACTGGGATGGACTCTTGAGCCGAGCCCAACTTTCCCCTGGCTTCCCAGTGAGGACCCTTCCACCAGGTGAGTTTGGGCAATGTCCACATGCAGGGTGCGGGTAGGGGACATTCCTGAGTAATGAGCAGCCACGAGCTGGGGAACAGAGCCCCTGGCAGAGCGGACGGTAGCACCAGTGTTTGGGCAGTTAGAAAGCTTCTAAGCAGCTCGCGCACCCTGACAGCAGAACCTGCCCAGGGCTAGCACGGACACCAAGCTCGTCACTGCGTCCAAAACACCCTGCAAGCAGCACCAGTTCCTCCAGCAGGGTCCCTGCACCGCGCAGCAGTGAAGAGACATGACCGAGGCCTGTGGCGAGTCAGTGGCACAACCAGAACAAGTCCTTGACTCCCAGCTCCCTGTCCCCTCTTCCAGCCTCCTTTGCTGCCGCTTGCAGGAGCCTGACGGAGCTATCGAAACCTGTGTTGCTCTGCAAGGCCAGAGGGTGCTTTCCAATCTTTGGAAACGTGGAGTTGGCGGTCACAACAGAAATGAGTCATTGCTTGGAGCAGAAAAGGGAAACTCGGTAGCATTTTCACACTGATCTGATCTCAAACCTCCCCTCTGCACCCTCTGACCTGTGCCCTGTCCAGGCACCGCCCCCCCTCCCCCGGACAGCTGGGCTTGTGGCGGGCTGGTACCGAGCTGAGCACAGACACAGCCGCCCTGCCCTGGTCTAGCACCACCCTGCAGGCGTGGGCCAGGGCTGGCGGTGTCTGCAGAGGGAAAGGCGACCCAGCCCAGCAGCCCGTGGGAGGTGAGAGAGCTGGGGGCAAGGGAGAGCAAAGTCCATTTGTCTGCTGCCAAGGCTGGGCAGATTAACCCACCAGGGCAGTCCAAGGTCCTCTCCCCTTTCCTTCTCGACATCCGCTCCCTGCAGCAGGGTGCCCAGCCCCCGCCCTGAGGAGGCTGATGGGAGACTTGGCATAGGGGTCTGGGGGCTCCCAGAGGCAGTGGGGGGACAGCCGCTCTCTAAGCCACGGAGGCTACTGGGCCCGTGTGCAGTGCGTGGCCAGGGGCACCCAACACCTGCCAGGCTTATGGAAAGCAGGGGGCTCGCCCTAAGCCTCAATGCCCCCCAGTCCCCAGGACTGCAGGGGCGCAGCTGGAACGAATGCACCTGCTGCTCCGCGGGGCCTGACAGGCACCTCTGACCCTCAGGCCCTCCCGTGCCACCGGCACCAGGAACGCTGCTGGGGGCACCGGCCCTGAGCACACCCGCTATTCGGGGAGGCCAGCATGTCGGCGTGGCCGTGGGGGGGGCTAGGAGCAGCTGTCGCTGTTTCCTGCTCAACGCACTGCAGCACCGGGCTGGGGTGCGAAAGCCGCGCTCTCAGGATGAGTGTGCAGCACGGCTGCCTTTTCTCCTCCAGCCGCTTCGTTTTCTCCTAAGCCGTGCGCAGCCTCCCCCGCCTCTGGCCCCCTGCCCGGCTGGACACGGCCGCTCCCACCGCTGCTTTCCACCTCGCGGGCGTCTCATCGGGAGAGCTTGGGCGAAACAGCAAGGAGCCGCGTGCGCGGCACGTTGGCGCCCCAGTGTCAGGCCGTGTGCGGGCCGGCTCCTCTCCAGCCCGACGACACTGAGATTCGGAACAAGCGGCCGGCAAGGAGCCACGTGAGCGAGCCCTTCGCACGACTGAGAAAACACAACTGCACAGCGCCCAGAACTGACGTGAGGGGTGGCCAGCGTGAAATGTCAGCGGCACGGTCGTGCACTTGTGGGTCTAGTTCAGCCGCCACTCGCTCCCGCAGGCGCCTCCATCATTCCCGCGCACTCAGAATAACAGCACGAGAAGCCGAAGTGAAACACGAGGCCGTCCCACCCATGGCTGGGGCTGGGGTCAGGGCCGCGTGGCGGCTGCCGGAGCTGGAGCCCAGGCTGTGGTGCAGCTGGGGGTCAGGATACACCCCCACCCCAGCCCCCAGAGCAGCTGCACCGCAAGGAGTGGCGCTGGCTGGCCCCCTCTCTTCCACCGAGCCCACCGGCCGTGCGCAAGGGGGGGCGGGATTACAGCTCTTTGTGCACCCCCGAGGGGGAACGCCCAGCGGCTGCCCAAGGAGCCAGGGCTGGCTTGCGCTCGGCTGGGGCTGAGACGGGACGGGCAGCTCCCCCTCTGCAGCCCCAGGAGAAAGCAGAGTGCGGCGGGGTGTGGTAGCAAGTGGAACTGCTGCCTCGGCCCACAGGCTCCTAGGCCCCTGGATGCAGCCGGCCCCAGCCCAGCGACTGCCCCTGGCCCGAGCTGGGTAGCAGCGCTTCTTTTCCCATTCATTTCGGACGGGCTTGGGACCTGGCCCTGCGTTTCTCAGTCCCTGGGCCCCTGCGAAAGCCCTAAGAGGGGATGTTCCTGGGGGATTTGTCCAGCTCACTTTGGAGGAGCTTGACTGTCACGTTCGGGCTGGCCAGGCTCTGAATTCAGGGGCTCCTCGGCAGGGGCCAGCGGGGACATGCAGAGGAAACAGGGAGACTCAGAAGAGAAACTTCCTGCCTCGGGGCTCTGGCCTTGCGAGGGCTGGAATCACCTCCCGAGGGAGGCGGTGGAAGCTCCGTTGCTTGGGACGTTTAAGAGCAGCCGGGACTAACCCCCGGGACCGGAGGGACGGGACTGGTTAGCCTGGCACGTGCAGCTGGTTGCCGGGCATGGGAGACCCGGGGCTGCATTCTCAGTTTCTCTGGGTCCTCTCTGTTTCGTTCTATTGATTTACTAATGCAAGGCCCAGGTGGGAAATTCTCCTCCCCTCAGCCCTTCTCGACTTTCTGAAACAGAAACTGCCTGTCACGAGGGCTGCCGCTCTGCTCATCGGCCGCAGGAAAAACCTCCCACCAGTGCCTCAGGCTCGATTCCTTTTGCAATAGCAGAACAACGTATTCCAGCACACTCAGGGCCTCTGGGCCCCCTCAGTCCAGCACGCTGGGTATAAACCAGGCCCATTCCCAGCTAGGGACACCATTCCTCCCCATCCTGGCTAAGAGCCGTTGATGGACCCAACCTCCATGAATTATCTAATGGCCAGACCCACACCCAGCTCAGGAAACCTCTGCTCAGTGCCTTGGATCTATGCGCCTGGAAGAGCTCCCAGAAACCACTTTGACCCTGGGCTGTAAGGTGGCACCCACCACTACCCTGAAAATCCATCGATGCCAAGGTGTCTTTAGAAACTCCCGCAAGCCTGCTGGTTCGCCCAGGACATTTAAACGCAGCCAGGAGTCTAGGGACGGCTGCCAGACTTCCTGCTTCAGGCCACGCGCTGGCCTCTAAGACACGAGGGTCAGAAAGGTTCTTTCTCTGGGGGAAGGTGATCTCATCCTCCTCCCAAGCAGCTGGTGTGGGCGCTGTCAGAGATGAGTCTGGCCATTCCCAGGCCCGAACACAAAGTCATCACTAAGCGTCACTGCAGGCACTAGTCTATGCTGGACTGTCTGAATTTCTCCCCCCGGCAGGGTGGGTTGATGTCAATCACGGTTGAGTTCATCGCCAGACGGGAAGCTCTGATTTGAAGCAGAGATTTTAATGAACTTTTCCATTTCTACTTCAGTTCTTTTCTAAAGAAAGGCGCATTCTCATTCGTTGATGCAATTATTAAAATAGTTTGATTTACGGCTAAAAAGCACCTCGACACAAATCTGGGATGTCTTTTTGCTCCCTAGCAAGGGGCCTTTAATTAATTATAGATATTTAAGCAAGGGACATGGCTTATTAATTTCAGTTTCTGATTAATTACTAGTTGTGGCGCGTCGTGGTCCCCCGCCTCCTGCACCCCCGTAGTGGCACGAACAGACTCCACCAGCCAGTAGAATCGAGGGAGTTTATTGCTTCTCCAGGATACAGCACAGCACAGATGTCATCTGGTTACAGGAACTGGGGCTAGGAGGCCTCAGTGCCCCCCCCTTGAGATGCGGGGTGGCTGGGCCCTACAATCCTAGCCCCCTCCCTAGCTCCTTCTCCCCTGCTTCCCAGACAGCAACTAAAGACCGTCCCTTCCAGCCCTGCCCCCCAGCCAGGGGCAGCATTCCACCTTCCTTTGTTCCTCTCCCTGGGGGTAACTGGTAAACAGGTCACCTCCCTGTCCCATCAGCTACTCGGCTGGGCCGTGGTACAGGCAGCAGCCAGTGGGGGTCACCCACAGCCCCAGCCCAGCAACCAGCAAGGTACCCCCACTACTACATTGTACAATGTTAGAAAGTGGTGACTCCGAATATTGCTGCTTTACTAGAGAATTAACTCTCAGGGGGTGGCTGTGTTAGTCTGTAACTTTGAAAAGCAGTGAGTAGCATTACTGGGTGTAGCTAATTAACCGTTTGCTCAAAATTTGTGCCAAGCTGTTTTAGGATGGTAACTGGGATGTAACAGGGTATCAATGTATTTTATTAAACAGAACAAGCACTTCACACAGCACTTGCCCTCCGGTGCCATATTTATAAAGCGGGGCTCCTCCTTGGCTGTTCTCTTCATTTTTTCCTTATTCAGAAAAGCAGCTTTCCCGCTGGGAGTCTTGAGGCTGGTGGAGCCGGCCCATTTCTTTCGATTGAAACGCGTTCCCAGGCTGTAGCGCAGCGAGGTTTGAAGAGGAAAGGCAGCGCCCCTCAGATCACAAAAGGAATCAGACTGAAATGATAACACATCCCCCTGCCCAGCCACGCCCTGGTGTGTGTGCCACTGCGGGGATTTGCCCCTTTTTGGGCAGAAAAGCCCCCGGAGCGGCTGTGGGCCGCCGGGAGGAAATACCCGAGAGCTGCTGACAAGTTCTCTGCGGAGGAGTGGGCGGAAGTGAGAGGCCCGTGGAAACAAGCCAAAGGACTGTGCTGCTCTGCTGACGCCCCCTCAGACGTCACCCGGCCTCCCAGAGGGAAAACAAGGGTGCAGCGAGCCTCAGCAGCAGGCTGCACTCTGCTCTCCCAGCCGGGCGCACACAGACAATGCAGCTCCCAGGATGGCACCAGCTTTCGCAGCACTGACGGTGGGAGTGGCCGTGTCCCTGTGCCTGCAGGTCTATGGTAAGGCTCTGCAGCCCTGACTCAGCCGCCAGGGGCTCACTGTGCACCCGCTGGGCCGGCGGCTTGGCTGCCTGGGCTGGGGGCGTGAGGAGCCGCTTGGATTGTATTAGCCCATCCTGAGATCTTGTAGCCCTGCTCTCCCATTGGCACCTTTCCCTGGGATTCCCTAGCAGGGGCTGCTGACTTGCCCGGGAGGGAGGAGGTGTCGCTGGGCACTCGCCCTGGCTGTAGCACTCCCCTTCGGTGCCTGAATGCCCCGGCTCCGCTTGGGGCCTGGCTCCGGGTGAACATGGCCCCTCGTGGGCTCCGCGACTCTGTGAAGCCGGTGTCCCCAGGGTGGCTGCAGCCCAGCCCGGGGTTCGTGTTTGGTACGAAGCAGCCGCAGCGGCGGTGGGGACAGGAAAGCAGCCACTGTTGTTGGCTGATGGGCCTTTGACACTGGGCGAGGGGCTGACAGGGCAGAAGACACAAGCCGCCCAGAGGGCTTCCCCTCCCATCGCAGCAGGCGCCAAGCTGAGAACGGGCACTTCCCCAAGGACAGGCCCCCGGGGGGTCCAGGCTGGAGAGCGTTGCTAGTGAGGTTGCTGGCGGGTTTGTTTGGGGCTGATGCAGCCAGTGCTGTGAATGCAGCCAGTTCTCTAAGAGCTCCTGGGAATTGTGTCCCCCCCGGGGAGCGAAATGGCCCCGTTACTTTTGCAGCCCTCGATGTATTCCTCCCCTCCAGACTCACGGGCCCTGGGCGCTGCCAGAGAGTCTGTGCCAGAGCCAGGAGCTGAGCTCTGCTACTTATTTACAGGGTGATCTAGGGCTAGACACATAACTTCCCCAAGCCTCTGATCTCCTACCTGCAAAATACAGGTCGTGAGTAGAGCAGCTCAGCGATTTCTCCACAAAAGCTTTTACCCCCGAAAAATGCAGATTTGTCAAAGAGGAAACTGGGGTCGAGAGCTGGTGTCAATGAGCTTCCCGACTCCAAACCCCGGGAACGTTGGTTCAGAAAGGAAACGCTAGCTGGTGCCTCTCACCTCTGGGAGGCAGGAAGAGGCAGGAAGGAGGAAAGTTTCAGCAAGTTCCTTACGGGGAGTTGCCTGCTGCTTTCATGTGGGGTGTGGACAGCATCCAAGGGAGCTTTTAGTGCCGTGGCAGGCCCCAGGCATTCAGCTTTTATCTACCAGGCTGTGAGCACCGAGAGCCCAGCACTCTGCTGAAAAATATTCGTTCCCTTTCCTTTGAGCTTTGAAATGAGCGAGCCCGGGTGCAGGGCTGGAGCCGAGCTTCGCACCAAGCCCCAGGGAGGATGGAGGACGCCACCCAGGGCAGCAAGAGAGGCTGGGGGCTGGGGGGGGGGGCTGCAACTCTGTGCTCAGGCTACTCAGGGGCTCTCAAGTTTCAGGAGGGTCTGCTGGGGTGGAAGGGGAAGCAGCAGAGTGTGCTGGAAAGCTGGAGGGTGGGAGAAAGCAGAAGGGCCGATGCGGAACCGATGCAGCTGCTCCTGGGGCGGGATAGTTACGGGCTATGACCCAGCCCTGTGCAGAAGGGGGAGCAGAGTCATCCCTGTTGTTGGGGGGGGTCTGTGTCTTTCCCACGAGAGGCGCAGAAGAGACCTTTGCTGGGAGCAGGAAGCTCTGGGCCCGGCTAGGGGATGATGGAATGAAGGGTTATTGCTCCTCGTGGTGGGTTTCCGAGACAGACTGGCACACTCCCTGCCTGCCTCTGCACGGAGATGTCTCCCCAGGCCCAGCCTGGGAGTGTGTGCAGAGGTGAGCGCCTCACTGCAGTAGGACACCCCCGCCACACACACACACACACACACACACACACACACACACACACACACACACACACACACACAATGCACCCGGGCCCCTTGGCTCCTCCCCAGGCCTGGCCTGTTGCCAACTCTCCCCTTCGCTTCCTCCCTGCAGGTGAGAGTCTGTCCAACCCAGGCAATGTGCAGTTCGTTGCTGACATCCTCCACCACGTGCTGCACTGGGAGCCTGGAGTGGAACACACCAGTGAAACCTCGTACGACGTGCAATACCTGGTGTAAGTACCCGGGCCACAGGGAGACGAAATCCCCTCTAACAGCCAAGCCACAAGTCCCCTTTTACCTTCGCTTGCCGCTCACTCTGGTATCTAACGTGCCAGAAATCTTGTGCTAACTTTCCAGCAGCCCTAATGCTGCCCAGCCCCCGAAAGCTCCTCATTAAGGCGTGACATTCCTGTACAGGTATGGGAGGCAGTTTCCCTGGACGGCCATCCCAGGCTGCACTGAGATCTCGGAGCATTCCTGCAATCTCACCAACCAGACAATGAACCCGTCTAATCGCTACTATGCAAGAGTTAGAGCCGTGTCTGCAAACCGCACCTCTGGCTGGACCCGGACAAGAGGTGCTTTTTCCCCACAAGAAGGTAGCTGGGAGTTTCCATTATTTTCCCCTCTGAACCCTAAAATCCGTAGCCATGAAATGGCAGCCTGTAAACGTGATGCAGCTGCTAGCTAATAGCTTTCCTGGTGTAGAATTGCACGTTTGGGGAGCCGACCCCAGGCCTGTTACGGGATTACTCAGGGGTCTAGTCACTAAGTGCTAATTCATAAAGCACTCCCAGCCCTCCAGCTGACCAAGATGCTCGCGAGAGTCTGCCGCAGAGCTGGGGGCAGAGTTCATTCTGACAAGCTACTTGGGGTTAGTTTGAACAAAGCTCAGGTGGCGGCTGTTAGTCATGTCGCGTAACGCACCACGACAGGGGAGACGCTAGGGTGAGGGGGGCAGGCTAAGAACTAGAATCGAATCACATTGAATCGAGAACTTGAAATGTGTGTGGGCTGGGTGCTCTGTGATGCTGGCTCCTGTGGTTACTCTGAGAAGAAACCTCTCTTGGGCGCACAAGGAGAACCAGTTCTCACCGATTCTGTCATGTTCCACCAGCTACTCTGCGTCTAGCAGACGTGAGACTCTTGGTGGAAGGCAACACCATACACGTGAAACTGAAGCAAGTGCACCTGAGCGTGGGGAACAAGACGGTCTCATTCAAAGACATACAAAAGTACGGCAGACAGTACAGGACGTATGTCAGGAGGTCGACAGACACGCTCCAGGTGAGCCGGCCAGCACTTGTGCCATGGGGCTGAGGGGCAGGGCCAAGGGCCCCAGCTGAGACGTTTTGAATGAGGAGTGTGACTGTACCCCAGATCGGCTTTGCCTTTGCACTTTTAAAACCCTAACCCATTCCATGCCCCATATTTCAAACTTGACACACAAGAGGGATACATGCACCAAAAGAGGAAGTACACATCCAGCAGACTGAGACACTGATAGGGTACACGGGGTATTTGGTCCAAAGCATTTTCAAGTGATGCATATGTGTGTCCATCCGTCAATTTCACAAAGTGGGGGGAGGGGGAAGGGTCACAGAAAGTTTTTAAGTTGAAAAGTTGCCAATTTTTAAACTAATTTTCTTTTACAAATAATACATAGTGAGAGCGGCGAGGAGTCCTGTGGCACCTTAGAGACTCCCTGAAGTGTTGGAGCATAAGTTTCGTGGCAAAGACCCACTTTGTCAGATGCACGTGTCTGACGAAGTGGGTCTTTGCCCACGAAAGCTGATGCTCCAACACTTCGGTTAGTCTCTAAGGTGCCACAGGACTCCTCACTGCTTTTGCAGATTCAGACTAACACGGCTCCCCTCTGATACTTAATACACAGTGAGGGTTTTCTCACCCACGAGACTGCCACACACCCCCGGCCCATCCACGGGACATTTTGTTGAGTCGGTTTTCAGTCAGAGACTGAATGAGAATTTCCCCAAACCCGACACACTGACTGGCTGTGAGCCGTGTGCAATGAAAACAGCTTTGAAAGGGCTGCAGGGGCCAAATCAGTGAAGGAGCCAGGTCCAATTGCCCAGGAGCCGCCCCGAGCCCTGGTCTGCAGCCCCAGGCTGGGCCGTGCTGCGTGCGTGCCAGCTGCCCAAGGTGACTGGCCTCTGGTGACCATTTCAGCAGGTGCAGGAGGAGACCAGCGAGGAGTTCGACATCCCCGGGCTCCTTTGGGGCGAGCGCTACTGCGTCAGCGTAGAACCGCACATCCTCTCCAGGCCGGTCCCCTCCATCCGGACGGAGGAGACGTGCGTCACGATCCCCGAGAACGATGGTGAGTGGACGTGCTGGGGTTGGGGTTGCCACTGGGGTCGGAGCGCCACCCGCTCTCCCAGAGCCATGGGGCCGAGATGTCTCCCACCTCCTGCGCGGGCAGGCGCATCCAGGCCATGGGACTGCCGCCCGTGCACAGCACTGGCCACAGCCACGGCGCAGCAGGCAGAGGGGGAGGAGGGACCGCAAAGACCTGTGCAGGAGGGAAGAGGAGAGTGGGCCGTGGGGTTCAGACCCTCTGAGGTTGCCCTGGCATCTCCCGGAATCAGCCCCCATGCCCTGGCAATGCCCGAAAGCCGCCCTGGAGATGGGAACAGGGTATTTAAGGAAATGACATTGTCACCCTGGGAAAATCTCCCGCAAGAGCGTCAGTCAGAGATTACAGCTATTGAGGAGTCCCAAAATCCTATTGCCAGGTGTGACGGCCAGTCGGGGTTCCCCAGATCCTGCAGCCCCGTAGCAGCAAGAACAGACTCCGCCAGCCAGAGAACAGAGAGGGGTTATTGCTCCTCCAGGATACAGCACAGACAGGACGTGGCTACTGGAGTCTGGGCCAGGATGCCTCAGATCCCTCGGGTTAGGGGTGTCCATCGCCCCCTAGACCTTCAGACCTCAGTTTAGGCTCACTCCCTCCTGTTCCCCAGCCAGCAACTGCCCCTTCCACCAAAACCTCCCTCCTTTGTTCCCTGCCTGCCCTCAACCGGTCCGACAGGTTGGGTCTTTGCCTACAGTGACTTAAGGCAGCCGTCCTGCTGGGCAGAGCTACAGGTACCGGCCAGCAGGGGTCATCCCCATCCCACACAGCCACCGGTGGTTGCCCAGATGGTATGGCCTGCCCACCACATCACACCAGACCACAGACATCCTCTCCACCTGCACATCCGCCCCACTCGCACGCATGCCAGCCCTGCTCGCACACACACCTGCCCTGCTCGCACGCCCATCCGCCCCACTTGCACACACACCTGCCCCGCTCACACGCACATCCGCCCCGCTCGCACGCATGCCAGCCCTGCTCGCACACACACCTGCCCTGCTCGCACGCCCATCCGCCCCACTCGCACACACACCTGCCCCGCTCACACGCATGCCAGCCCTGCTCACACACACACTAGTCCCAGGCTGATGTTTTAAGGATTTAAGCCTGAGAAACCTTGCAGAGTCCTGATGGCATATTGGCTAGGCCGGGCTAACCTAGGGCTCCCTCTGCTCTGTGGTGGGAGGGCGCCTCACTTGCTGAGCGAAGGCCCCAGAGACGCTGTGCCTGGCTCTGTCACTGATTCACCAAGTGCCTATGAGTGAGTCCCAGGCTCAGCCGGTGCCTCAGTTTCCCCCCGGTAAAAGGGGGCTGTGCCCCCATTTCACAGGAATGGGTCTTGAAGCCCCGGGGGCTCCTCGGCAGAGCAAAGGCACTAGAGATGGGCCCAGCTTGCCTGAGCCTTAGCAGGTTCGCGCCACTTCTCCCAGCCGGAGCCACGTGCGCCTGCTGTGACACGCCCTGGCTCACTGGTGCCGCGGCTCCAGAGCTAACCCCTGCTCACTGTTCCTTCCCAGAGCACACCGGGATCATCTCCGTCAGCGTTGGCATCTTCCTCCTCATCTTATTGGGCACCATCCTCCTGGGCACCCTGCTGCTCTGCGCATACATGAAGAAACCCGTCAGGACCCCGGCCATACTGGTGAGCCCCCGACACGAATGGGCCAGGTGTCTGCCCCACCCTGCACGGCTGTTCCGCGGGAGCTCAGAGCCTTTTGGTTTCCCGGCTCCGGGAGCCGGGTCTCTGCCAGGGCAGGGGGCTGACTCAGGGCTTAAAGCCCCCAGGCCTAGCTTTGGCTCTTGCCACTAGTCCATGCTGCCCAGGTTTCCAAAGCCCCTCTGTTTTCCTGCCCCGGGGGGTGGGGGTGTCCAGAGACCAGCAACAGGAGCACAGCTCCTCAAAGAGCGGCAGCCACTGCCAGCAGTCCGTCAGCAGGGCTGAGAGCCAAGCCGCAAACAGACACGGGGGACAAAGGGCAAGCTAACCCTCCTGCTTCTTCCTGCCCCTCCCAGAAGTCTCTCCTAAAGCCCTCCGGGGCGGAACACGAGCCCTTCCCCCTGGGGGCCAGCGGGACGGTGTTGTGCCTGGACGAGGAGCCCATCCAGCAGCTCTCCGTGTGCCAGAAGGACTCTGCGCCGCCCAGCAGCACAGAGAGCAGCTCCAGCAGCGCCCCGCAGCCGCCAGCCTGGGGCTGCGTGTTCCTCACCTTCCCGGACGGCCCCGGGCACCTGCCGGAGCTGGAAGGCCTGGCCGGGGGGGACAGCAGTTGCAACAGCTTGGACAGCGGAATCAGCCTGCAAGACTCTTCCTCCGGCCTGAGCCAGTTCTCAGCCGCGGGGAGCCAGGACTACAAAAGGCAGCAGCCGGGGGGCGACGACAGCGGCGTAAGCCTGGCGGGGACGTGCTCCCCCAGCTGCAGGGACTACTCCGCCATGGAGGAGGGGCTGGGGCAGCCTGAGGGAGAGCGGGCCGGTTCCCCTCCGGCCCGGGGACTCAGCCAGGAGGCTGCAGCGTTTCGTGGGTACCTGAAGCAGCCGAAGGGCACAGCAGACGGGCAGGGCGACGGAGCCGGGGGGGTGCTGCCCCCACAGAGCCCTGGCGGGACAGACGTCTCGCTGGAGACGGGCTGCTCTGAGCCTGCCTTGGCCAAAGGCTACTTAAAGCAGGCATTGCCGGGGCCGCCCTGCGGCGGCGCAGACACGCCGCTCACCGGGGAGTCGGGCCTGCTGGGCTTCCCCAGCTCCAGTCTGCTGCACTACGGGGCGCTGGGCATCACAGGACCCTCGAAACCCCTGCCCGAGGCGCCCAGCGCATGGGGCCTCTTCAGCACGGACCTGCTGGGCAGCCTGCCTCTCATCTCCAGCCTGCACTCCGGGGAGCGGCTCCACCTGGAAATGGAGCCCCTGAGTCTGCTGGGGGCGGGCTGCAAGGACAGTCGCCTCTAGGCCAGGCGGGAGAGGAGCTGCGAGGCCGTGGAGTCGGAAGGGAGGTGCCAGCCTCGCCGGCTGCGCTCGGACGCTTTGTTCTCACCTACCTCATGCAGCGTGTCCCTCCGGGAGCTGCTGCTCCGATAAGCTATTGCCAGCACCTTGCCAGCGTGCTCGTCGTGCTGGCCGCCGGGGGAGACCTCAGCACGGCAGGGCAGAGACGACTGCTGCCTTCCTCCCCACGCACGGGCCAGCCTCCGTCAAGCACAGCCGCTGGCCAGGGCGTTCCGGGCGATTCCCACGCTGCCTCTCCCAGCCCTGCCCACGCAGTACAGGGACGGTCTCTCCCCGGCGGGAGCACAGACAAAGCCTGCGCGGAGAACGGGAGGGAGGCAGTAAGCTGAACAGCACCGTGCCGCATGTCTGCGTGGACACTAACTAGTCCTGGGGCCCGAGACGCCCCGTCCCTCTCCTGTCTCCCGCCAGCGCGGCCGGGGCAGCAGCAAGAACCTGACATATTTATGAGCGTTGTACGGTGGCCACTGGAAATGTTTTGCCTCTTTTGTTCAGAGAAATGTTATTTATTTATTTTTAATATTGAAAGGACGACCAGTGTCATTCATTTCAGGGCATCTCCCGTGTGCGAGCTTCGTGTTACACCCCTGCTGCAAGAGAGGCTTGCTGGTGCCAGCCCCCTGACAGCTCTAGTCTTGGTCCCAAGCCTTCTCCTCTGGGCTGGGTCAGCCCTTCCTTCGCCGTGTACCTTAACTGTACACATATGCTGGTCCCCTAGGGCATGTGGCCTCCTGGTCAGGCACACACTCATGGTCGCCCCAGGTGTGCGGTCCCAAAAGGAACAGCGTAGACAGCTGGAACAGCTCGACTCGGGACCAACTCCTGTGTAACACCGCGGGACCGAGAGATACGTACAGTGCAAGTGCTCAGAAGCGTCAATCGGTAGCGCTGGTGAGTAAGGACAATGGAAACGGGGTGGTTACATCTAAAACAACAGCATGACGTGTGTTCTAATGACTAAACGTAGCAGGTAGCCTTGTAAGGACGGTCATCTCACCCTGCTGTAGCTACCCTGTTGTCATGGCTACATATGCTCTGACCATTTGCTTGCCTCTGGTGCCAGACAAAAGGGGTCTTCCCGCCTTCCACTTATAGTCTCCAAAGTTCATTGTCTACCTCAGAGACAAGGCAACCCACTCTGGGTCATTCTCCAATAGCTTGTCTCCTTCTTGACAGCCCATCCCCTAGGCGATGTCACACGTAAATAGAGCTTCCAGGGTGTTGACATTAGACAGCTCAATTTACATTGCGGCCGAGCTGCGCCTGCTACCTCTTGGCTGGAAGAAACCTGTTTGTCTCTTTGGTCGGTGACAGCCTTGGGAAGGTATTTTCAGTGCGTAGCCTTGAATATCATCCCCCACATATCACGCAATGACAACCAGCATTAGTGCGGCAGGCGTGTTTATTGGAGCCCTTCCATGACATCATCGATGGACTCAGACCACAGAAGAGGAGCGCTGGATGTAGGGCACTGGTCTACCTGTGAACCCTTTGACATTTGGCAGGGAGGGATTGTTAAGGTCACAGCAACTCCTCCGTCCTCTGAGGGTGCGTCTGCGCAGCAGGGCTTAACTCAGAATGAACTGAGCCAATTGAGTTACGTCAACTGCACAGCTTATTTTGAAAAAGCTTCCTTCAAAATTGGGAGCGTCTACACAGCACTTATTCCGAAATCGAGCGCTCTTCCTCCGACTTCCCTTAGGGTATGTCTACACTAGCCCCTAGTTCGAACTAGGGTGGTAATGTAGGCAACCGCAGTTGCAAATGAAGCCTGGGATTTTTAAATGTCCGCTAGTTTGGACTCCGTGCCCCGCGGCTACATACGGCACGAACTAGATAGTTCAGAGTAGGCTTCCTAGGAGTAACAGTGGTTCGGACTAGGAAGCCTAGTCCGAACTACCTAGTCTGTGCCGCGTGTAGCCGTGTCCGCACTAGCAGACATTTAAAAATGGCGGCGCCCGGCAATATGCAAACGAAGCCCGGGAAATTCAAATCCCGGGCTTCATTTGCAACTCTGGTTGCCTACATTAACCACCCTAGTTAGAAGTAGGGGCTAGTGTAGACATACCCTTACTCTGCATCCAATGAGGGCAACAAGAGTCGGAGTAAGAAGTCCTCCAAGCTTGACAGTATTTCAACATTATTTCAAAATAACTGCCTGCTGCGTAGACACAGACTAAGTCATTTCAAAATAACGCTAGTTGTTTTGAAAAAAATGTGGCTGTGTAGATGTACCCTGAAGGGGTGGCATTTTACCTTCACTTCACACCGATTGAAATGATAACACAAGCCACAAAGCAACAGTGTATCACGTCCAATTTCCGTTCTTCTCTTATATTAGAAATGGAAACACAAAACGTCAAAGACTATTCTGTTGTGAGTTAAACTGAACTCCTACCGGGGCATTTCAGGAATTCTAAAGTTGCCCAAATTTCAGGGAAACTTCACTGTGCGGTTTTTTCAGTAAAACCAGTGAGCTAAACACAAGCTGGTGAGTCGGACTTCAGAGTAAAATCATGAATCAGCTCCATTAACATGGTGCATATCAGCACATCAGAAAGTTTCCTCTTGTTATGTTCCAGTTTAATTTCTTTTTAAACTGTGCAGCACTTGGCAGAGGACTGGATGAAACTGCTTCTTCTGACAGCGCAGAAGTTCCTCTAATAAAGGAGGAACTGATTCAACTCCAAGTCCAGAGGAAATTCCACCAGTGTTGCATGTTTTCCCAAGTTAGCACAAGGCCAGACGAGAGCCTCGGATGATAGTTACATCTGACTTTTGCAGGAAGTTGCAACTAACTCACGCTGGCAGCATTTCTGCCCATGTTTGCCACTTCCAGATGGCTTACTTCATAATTTAATTTCCAGCTTTGGCTAGAGAGAAGTGCTAAACAGGGCTCGCTTGCTAGCCCGCCCGCCGAGTGGTCTCTTTATGGCAGATTCCTGCACAGGAAAAGACCCTCTCTTAGTGAAATAATGACACGACCTTATACACTTGTATGCAAAGCTTCCCGACTTCTGTGCCTGCCCCTAAAATGCTCTTGTTTGACGACGCCTTTCTTTTCAGCCAATTGGGTTGCAGTATGCAAACAACTGTCCCAACCAATAGGATTGCACATGTGCAGATTCCTTTCAACCAAGAGCCTTTATGGCATGTATGGATATGTGGGCTCTTTCCAGCCAATAAGATGAAAGTCTGTAAATCTTGGCGGGGACCTCGAAGGAGGATAGCACTTGTCCATTGTCCCAGGTGCCCTGTTCAGCAACGCGCCGTGGGTCCAGTAGCCACCAGACCCCAGAGGAGCAGGAGGAGGGTAAGAGCAGGGCGGGGGCACAGAAGACAAGACAGGAAAGGCGAGGCCGCTGCTGTCACACCAATGCAGGGACCTCGCTCTATGCAGGGCTGGAATCCAGCTGAAGAGGAAGGTTTATTCCAGCATTGCAGAGAACAACACTGGGTCCTTGTACGTCGCCATGGGGCTGTCTGGATCCATCTGCTGTCACTGCTCTCATGCTGAGATTGTCAGCTCCTTGGGGCAGGGCCTGGGCTTTGGTTTTGTGTTCGTACAGCACCGAGCACAGGGGACTGGGGAGGGTGGTCCTAGGTGCTACAGGGATGCAAATAAGGAAGACAATTTAAGGAACACTTTTTCTCAGCCAATGCCCTGAGGATTTGGCAGGGAGGCAGAAAGGAGGTTAAATTTCATCTGGCCTCATCAGCTGGTGGATAGGGCTGAAAACACTGGCTGGCTCCAGGCCCAGGCTGCTACCACTTATTCACGTGCAGGAAGTGAGCAGAAAGCAAGTGAAAAAGCCACAAGGAGCCCAGCCCCCAAGGCGCGGCAGCCAGTCTGTAGCTCTCCTCCCCTGCTCTCCTCTAGCCCCACTGCACCCCTGTGTATTTACACGGCACCTGCCCACCACACCCCAGCAAGGCCACGAGAGAGGACAGCTTCTCCCCCGGCTGTGGCTTTTACCCATTCTGCTTCCTGTTGCTGTCCCGGCTCGCTGCAGCTGCAGGCCTCCTGCATGCTCAGACTCAGCACCCCGCTGGCAGGCCTGGCCTTGTGCGTGGGAGCTCTGCTCCCCTGCAAACCCTGCCAAGGAGCAGCTTGGCTCTGGGGTTGGTTTTGCTCCTTCCGCTGCACGAGAGTGTCGCTTTTCGAGAAACCATCTTCTCGGGCCGTTCAGAGATGAAAGTGGCATGTGTGTCCCAGGAGCACACGGGGGGTAGGGCAGGGGGTTCACAATACGACAGTACCTGTAAGACATGTAAGTGCAGGGGGTGGGGGGCAGGAGGTTGTGGGGGGGCTCCAGGAGTCAGGGCAGGAGCTTGGAGGTGTGGGGCCCAGGGCAGGGAGCTGGGGTACATGTGGATGCAGAAGGTGCAGGGGGCAAGGGTGCTCTTTAGGGAAGAGAGGCTCACGCCCCCCCCCCCAGATTCATACAGGAGGCTGCTCACTCTGCCCCCTCCCCTCCCTTCCCCCGCCAGGAGAGGGGGGAACGCACAGGAAGGGGAACAGCAGCCAGCTTGGGCGCCTGAATCTCACAGGGTGGGGGGGGTCAGTCCCCTGCCCTCCGGAAATGGTGCGGGAGGGGAACAGCACACCCCCAGTGGCCCCTTTAGCTGGCCTGCTGCTTAGCAGGAAACCCTGCGCCACCCCGTCTCCAGCGCCCCAGCCAGCAGCTCTTCCTTCCCAAAGCCGCTCCCCAGGGCGCACGGGTCACCTCTGGCCCTCCAAGAGCCCCTCCCTGCTGCCCAGCCTGCACTCAATCCGCCCGGGCGCCCAACACAGTGCTGGCCGGCCAGAACCTTCCACCTCTGGGCATCCCGGTGTTCTGCACCAGGCCTGCGGTGCCCTGGTGTATGGTACATGCGCGATCCATGGTGAAAAGCGCCCACCTGCAGCCCCAACGTGAGACAATCCAGGAACAGCCACGGAGGAGCTCAGAGCAACCCCCAGCTGCGGACGGGGGCAGAGACGTGCTTTCCGCCCCACGTGGCCCGGAAGGGGGTGCAGCATGGGGCACTGAAGTCAGCCCCAAGGCCTCTCCCTGGACGGCAGCCCGGGCAGACGAGGAAAGCCAAGGCATGCACGGATGTCTCTTATCCCCATTCCAAGCAGGAGCCAACTGAGTCCGTGCCCAGGCCGCCCGCCAGTCCGGGCGTGAGGAATGGTGTAGTTGGGGCTCACTGTGATACTGACCCGGGCCGTGCTTCCCCCGCACCCAGCAGGAGCCGACTGCGGCGCCGATGGAGAAGTTGCCTGAGACACAGAAAGGCAGCACTTTCATTTCAGTGGAAACGGAGCATGTGCCGTTTGGGCTCCTTTTCAAAGAAACCGAGCGCCCAGGAGTTCCCCCAGCTTTCATGACCACTCGAAACTAGGAAGGAGCCCCGGCGGGGGGAGGAAGCCCAAGTGGAAGCCAACCACCGCGGGAAAGGCAAAGGAGTCAGACTGGAATGAGAGGCTGCGAGGCTCCTCGTTTGCATCACAAACTGCCCTCCGACTTCTGGGTGTGGGGCAGACGGGGCCAGGAGCAGTGGAGAAAGCTGCACCCCTTGGAAAGAGGAAATGAAACTTGCTTAGCTAGTCCTCTGCCACCGGGGAGCAGGCCCACAGGAGTCGAGCCTCGTCCTCCGAGTCCTGGGCCTACATTTGGGAGCTCCGGCGACGGGCTGGGGCGGGGGACAGAGCAGGGCAGATCCCTCTTGCCCGGCAAAGAACACGATTGTTCGGGGGGATGTTAAATGTCGGTTAATTGAATAGTCAAGAGTTCTTATCGGTTACGCGACTGGTCTCTAGCACCCAGGACTATAATCAGAGGCAGCAGCGCCGGGTACCAGGCAGGGGCTGGTCTGCAAGAGGAGCCGATTTAAAAACCAGCTCCCAGACCTGCCACGAGCTGGGCTGCCTGCCTGCCGGCTCCTAACACACTTTAAATGCAGAGTCGCAGCAGGGGTGGGTCCCGGACCCGGTGCAGACAGGAGTGAGTCGGGCCGGCCGCCCTGCTGGTGTCGGGGAAGAGGGAATGCGTGTCGTCCACAGCCTTTGCTTATCGGTTAACCAGTTAATCGACTACACGATTGCATCCCTAGTTCAGGGGCAGGCCTGATTTCACACCCCGAGAGCACCCTGCCCACGCACCTCTGCATGGTGCTGCCACAGAGGCTGGAAGTGCCTGCCCAGCACGCGCATTACAAACACGCTCCCTTGTGGTCACACAACAGTGGCATCGGGACCCGGCCATGGAGAAGGGAGAGAGCAGCATGGAACAAACCACAGGGCTGGAAGGGGCCTCGAGGTCATTTAATTGAGTCCAGTCCCCAGCACTGTCTAGACCATCCCTGATGGTCCAACCTGCTCTTCAATATCTCCAGGGATGGGGATCCCACAACCTCCCCGGGCAACTTATCCCAGTGTCTCACCCCCCTGACAGGCAGGAAGTTTTCCCTAATGCCCAACCTGAACCTCCCTTGCTGCAGTTTGAGCCCCTTGCTTCTTGTCCTGTCCTCAGAGGCCCAGGGGAGCACGTTTTCACCCTCCCCCTTGTGACGCCCTTTTAGGTACTTGAAAACCGCTCCCATGTCCCCCCTCAGTCGTCTCTTTTCCAAACTAAACAGGCCCAGTTCCTTCAGTCTCCCCCACAGCTCATGCTCTCTCGACCTTTCACCATTCTTGCTGCTCTTCTCTGGACCTTCTCCAGTTTCTCCACATCTTCCCTGAAGTGTGGTGCCCAGAACGGGACCCAATCCTGCAGCTGAGGCCCGATCAGCGCGGAGCAGAGGGAGGAATGACTCCTCGTGTCTGGCCCCCCACGCTCCTGTTCATGCAGCCCAGAATCACGTTTGCTTTTCTGGCAGCAGCGTCCCACTGTGGGCTGATGTTCACCTTGTGGGCCACTCTGACCCTTAGATCCCCTTGTGCAGGGCTCCTTCCTACGTGCTCATGTCCCATTTGTACGTGTGCGACTGACCGTTCCTCCCTGAAGGGCAGCGCTTTGTACTCGCCTTTACTGACCTCACCCTACTGACCACTTTAAAACACAGCCCCACCCTCCCATGCACGTGTAACCCCGCCCGGCGTGGTGTCCGCCGCCAAGCTTGGCAGCATCTGTGTTCTGCCACTATCTGAGTCACCACGGAGTACAGAGCAGAACCGGCGGGGCCCACTTGCTCTGCCCTTGCAGCATGGCTGTGACCCACAGATAGCTGCTCTCTGGGAATGGCTCCCTGCGCGGCTGGGCCACTCGCCTTCTCTGGAGGCTCGGGGGAGAGGCGGCTCTCCGAGCGCTGTTGGAGGGGAAGTCACTTGCCTCAGACTGAGGCTGTAGCCCTGGGCTGACCTGTGAGCGAGGGAATTGAAACAGGAGCCTGGGGAAAACCCAGGATTTCCCACCACCCGACAAGCCTCAATCATGGCAAGGGGGTTTTCTGAGGGGAACTCTCCAGAATACGGGAAAGCCGGCCAGCAGCCGGACAAGAGGCGGCTCTAGCTACACCACTGCCTGCTTGGCTCCTCCAAGCACCAAGCAGCAAGGCCAGTCAGGCTGCAGACCAGCCAGTCGCTGCCTGGCCTCGTGTCTTGCTCCTGCCCAGGGACTGCACAGTCCACCTGTGGAACTCCTCGCCAGAGGATGTTGTGAAGTCCAGGACTTTAACAGGGTTCAAAAAAAAGAGCTCGATGGATTCATGCAGGTTGGGTCCATCAATGGCTGTTAGCCAGGATGGGTAGGAATGGTGTCCCCAGCCTCCGTTTGTCTGGGAATGGGTGACGGGGAGGGATCATGTGAGGATTACCTGTTATGGTCCCTCCCTCTGGGGCATTGGCCACTGTGGGCAGACAGAACACCGGGCTGGATGGACCTTTGGTCTGACCCCGTCTGGCCGTTCTTGTGACAGTGACACGTCGGGCAGCGTGTTCAGCGGGGCTGTGTGTGGGCGAGGCCTTCCACTCTCTGTGCACTGGGGTGGGGGCCATTTACCTGTGCTCTTACCTGGGTCTCTCCCTGCCCGTCTGTAGGGCCCACCT
The DNA here is from genome assembly GCF_049634645.1 of Pelodiscus sinensis. Taxonomy (NCBI): domain Eukaryota; kingdom Metazoa; phylum Chordata; order Testudines; family Trionychidae; genus Pelodiscus; species Pelodiscus sinensis. Next base: position 1,229,102 of record NC_134736.1, on the reverse strand, counting down.
GTCATCTCTCCCATCGCCCTGGGACAGCAGGTTCCCCCGTCCCGTGTGCACAGCATCTGCCAGGGCCCAGACCCACAGCGAGGGCCCCGCATGCTACCGGGCACCAATAATGAGCCGTGAGACGCGGGCGAAGGAGATTTTTCCCCTGAGGAACGGAGGGGGATGGGGATTGCTGAAGCCGGCTGCCCTCACTCTTCCCCGTCCCGCCTGCCGTAGCACCGGGAGGCCAGCACTGCTCTGCCTTATCAGCCACGGTGCCACTAACTGCGCTGCTGCCGGGCAGTGCCGGAGACCAGTCTGTTCCTCGCGCCGGATTCCTGCTGTGAGCCCGTCCTAGCCAGCGGGCCACGGGCCAGCCCAGCGAAGAGGGGCGGAGAGGCAGCGTGCTATCCCGAGGGAACCGGACATTGCTCACGTGGCCGAGCGCAGCCCCTCTGCAGAGCCAGCGGCCTGTCACGAGAGAGGGGAAAGGTCAGGCTCTCGGCACACGAGCATCTCTGGCAGGGGGAACGGGGTCTCCCGGGGCTCGGGCATGGGGCGACATGGACGGGCTGTCGGGGATGGAGGCAGGGGCACCCAGTCCCAGAGGCCCGGCCGGGTTCCCGGCACTGTTCTCGGTGCGTTCGCTGCGTGTGCTCAGCCGCAGTGGGGGGGCTGACAGAGGGGACTCCAGCCCCAGTGCAGGGCCCACAGATCGCCGGCCCGCACGCTGCAGCCACGGCGGGACAGGGACAATGCCGAGGGCGGGCCGCAGTAGTTCATGGAAAGGCAAGAGCCAGCCACAGAGCCGCCCTCTCCCGCCCTGCCTCCCCGGGCCTGGCCCAGAGCAGCTCCCTGCGGAAGGGAAAGCAGCTTGCAGAGAAGAGCTGGGGGGCGGCCCTGCTCAAGGGGGGGTCTCCCTTGTCCCCAGTTTCCAAGCGACTGCTTGTATCCCAGCAGACTCAGACTGAGGCTCTGGGGAGGACCCGCCGCCCGGCTCCCGGCCCTGCAGGGACTGAGCCGCAGCCTCTCACCTTCAGACGTGCCTGTCGTGGAACCGCGTGTAGCCGCCTGCCCTGTCGCTCATGGAGCCGCTGACCGTGAAGGGCGGGCCCAGCTCCACCTCCACAGACTTGAGGCTGCTGAAGGGAGCCAGAGAGAGGCGGGGGCCTGATGGAGCCGCTCGGGGCCTGGCACACGCCCTCGCCCACGACTGGTTTGTACCAGGCGCTGGGCTGATGGGGACTGGGACGCCCATCATGGCTGGAGCCACCCACATTACGTGCAGAAATGCCCCAGACCCCGGCAGCCCAGCCCTCGGCTCCATCTCGACCCGAACCCAGAGAAACACCGCCCCCTCCACACGTCTAGAGCGAGGGCCTGGGACTGACTTGGGGCTGGGCTTGGCTCCAGTAGGCTGTCGGCCTGGCACTGTAGCCCCTGGTCAGCACACAGCACTTAGGCGGAGCGCGAGGGCGGTGTAGCTGAGTAATGGGCCTGGCATTTCCCTTCCATTCCCACTGCTGGGACACTCCAGGCAAAGGCAAGAGCTGGAGCAAGAGACTAGCTGACATCTCCCTGCAGGGAGCGCTGGAAGCACAGAGGGACACACAACTGCCTGGCACCCCCCCCCCCCCCCAATGCTGCACAGTGCCACCTGGCAGGGTGAGCTGTCCTCTGCCTGGCTCGCTGGTACCACAGGGCACAACTGCTGAAGCGCCCTCCCCCCAGGAGCGCAGCCCGTGCCCACCGAGTAGCAGATACTCACCGGATGTGGTAGAGGTTGAAAACAAAATTAGGCCCTGGGAAGGAGAGAGAGGGGCAGAGCGTTAGGCGTGGAGAAGCGCTAAGACCACACAATGCACGTGGCACTGGGAAGGAAGGGGGGCAGAGCGTTAGGCGTGGAGAAGCGCTAAGACCACACAATGCACGTGGCACTGGGAAGGAGAGAGGGGGGCAGAGCGTTAGGCGTGGAGAAGCGCTAAGACCACACAATGCACGTGGCACTGGGAAGGAGGGAGGGGGGCAGAGCGTTAGGGGTGGAGAAGCGCTAAGACCACACAATGCACGTGGCACTGGGAAGGAAGGAGGGGGGCAGAGCGTTAGGCGTGGAGAAGCGCTAAGACCACACAATGCACATGGCCCTGGGAAGGAAGGAGGGGGGCAGAGCGTTAGGCGTGGAGAAGTGCTAAGACCACACAATGCACGTGGCACTGGGAAGGAAGGAGGGGGGCAGAGCGTTAGACATGGAGAAGCGCTAAGACCATACAATGCACGTGGCACTGGGAAGGAAGGGGGGGCAGAGCGTTAGGCGTGGAGAAGCGCTAAGACCACACAATGCACGTGGCCCTGGGAAGGAAGGAGGGGGGCAGAGCGTTAGGCGTGGAGAAGCGCTAAGACCACACAATGCACGTGGCCCTGGGAAGGAGGGAGGGGGGCAGAGCGTTAGGAGTGGAGAAGCGCTAAGACCACACAATGCACGTGGCACTGGGAAGGAAGGGGGGGGCAGAGCGTTAGGGGTGGAGAAGCGCTAAGACCACACAATGCACGTGGCACTGGGAAGAAAGGGGGGGCAGAGCGTTAGGGGTGGAGAAGCGCTAAGACCACACAATGCACGTGGCACTGGGAAGGAAGGGGGGGCAGAGCGTTAGGGGTGGAGAAGCGCTAAGACCACACAATGCACGTGGCACTGGGAAGGAGAGAGGGGGGCAGAGCGTTAGGCGTGGAGAAGCGCTAAGACCACACAATGCACGTGGCACTGGGAAGGAGAGAGAGGGGCAGAGCGTTAGGCGTGGAGAAGCGCTAAGACCACACAATGCACGTGGCACTGGGAAGGAAGGGGGGCAGAGCGTTAGGGGTGGAGAAGCGCTAAGACCACACAATGCACGTGGCACTGGGAAGGAGAGAGGGGGGCAGAGCGTTAGGCGTGGAGAAGCGCTAAGACCACACAATGCACGTGGCACTGGGAAGGAGAGAGAGGGGCAGAGCGTTAGGCGTGGAGAAGCGCTAAGACCACACAATGCACGTGGCACTGGGAAGGAGGGAGGGGGGCAGAGCGTTAGGCGTGGAGAAGCGCTAAGACCACACAATGCACGTGGCACTGGGAAGGAAGGGGGGGCAGAGCGTTAGGGGTGGAGAAGCGCTAAGACCACACAATGCACGTGGCACTGGGAAGGAGAGAGGGGGGCAGAGCGTTAGGCGTGGAGAAGCGCTAAGACCACACAATGCACGTGGCACTGGGAAGGAGAGAGAGGGGCAGAGCGTTAGGCGTGGAGAAGCGCTAAGACCACACAATGCACGTGGCACTGGGAAGGAAGGGGGGCAGAGCGTTAGGGGTGGAGAAGCGCTAAGACCACACAATGCACGTGGCAGTGGGAAGGAGAGAGGGGGGCAGAGCGTTAGGCGTGGAGAAGCGCTAAGACCACACAATGCACATGGCACTGGGAAGGAGAGAGAGGGGCAGAGCGTTAGGCGTGGAGAAGCGCTAAGACCACACAATGCACGTGGCACTGGGAAGGAGGGAGGGGGGCAGAGCGTTAGGCGTGGAGAAGCGCTAAGACCACACAATGCACGTGGCACTGGGAAGGAAGGAGGGGGGCAGAGCGTTAGGCGTGGAGAAGCGCTAAGACCACACAATGCACGTGGCACTGGGAAGGAAGGAGGGGGGCAGAGCGTTAGGCGTGGAGAAGCGCTAAGACCACACAATGCACGTGGCACTGGGAAGGAGAGAGAGGGGCAGAGCGTTAGGCGTGGAGAAGCGCTAAGACCACACAATGCACGTGGCCCTGGGAAGGCGAGAGAGGGGCAGAGCGTTAGGGGTGGAGAAGCGCTAAGACCACACAGTGCACGTGGCCCTGGGAAGGAAGGAGGGGGGCGTAGAGCGTTAGGCGTGGAGAAGCGCTAAGACCACACAGTGCACGTGGCCCTGGGAAGGAAGGAGGGGGGCGTAGAGCGTTAGGCGTGGAGAAGCGCTAAGACCACACAATGCACGTGGCACTGGGAAGCCCGTTCCCTGGCCCACCCGCCCACATTGTGCGGGGGGCAGCGTGCAGTGCTGGGCGGGGATGTGCTGCCATGTGCGGCGGGGAGCTTCCTCGGCTCAAACACGGACCCCTCCGCCCCAGAGCCCCCTGCCCCAGGCCCCACCTAGCCACCCAGCAGACCCCGCTCCTGGAACCCAGAGCAGTCCAAGGCTGGGACAAGCTGATCTGGCCTTCGGGGGCCTGGTTTCATGCCAGCGGCTCTGGGGGGATGCTGCGGCCAGGAGGCTGCTAACTCGGCCAGGCCGTTGTCCCTGCCGTGTGCCCGCGGAAGGAAGGTCGGTGGGTGGCACTGCCAGCGCCTCTGCGCCCTGCTCCCCCGGCCCTACTCACGGTGCCAGCCGGCTCCTCTCAGGTACCACTTGATCAGGGAGTAGCCGAGGGTGCCCAGGAGCAGCAGGGCCAGGCCGATGCCCAGGATAAGCCCGAGGATGCTGATGGGCTCCACTCCTGCAAGTGAGAACAGGGGTGCTCAGCAGAGGGCCTGTCCCCAGGCATGCCCAGGACATTTCAACCCACACAAGACAGCGCAGTGTGTCTGTCGGCCTGCGGCCCGGACAGGTCAGCCCCACGCCTGTCCCTGCCCCCCAGCCCCACGCCTGTCCCTGCCCCCCAGCCCCAGGCCTGTCCCTGCAGCCCAGTCACAGGCCCCAGGCCAGGGGTCCCTGCCCCCCAGCCACAGGCCCGCAGCCCGGGAGTCCCTGCCCCCCAGCCACAGGCCCGCAGCCCGGGGGTCTCTGCGCCCCAGCCACAGGCCCACAGCCCGGGGGTCTCTGCGCCCCAGCCACAGGCCCACAGCCCGGGGGTCCCTGCCCCCCAGCCACAGGCCCGCAGCCCGGGGGTCCCTGCGCCCCAGCCACAGGCCCGCAGCCCGGGGGTCCCTGCGCCCCAGCCACAGGCCCGCAGCCCGGGGGTCCCTGTGCCCCAGCCACAGGCCCGCAGCCCGGGGGTCCCTGTGCCCCAGCCACAGGCCCGCAGCCCGGGGGTCCCTGCCCCCCAGCCACAGGCCCGCAGCCCGGGGGTCCCTGCGCCCCAGCCACAGGCCCGCAGCCCGGGGGTCCCTGCGCCCCAGCCACAGGCCCGCAGCCCGGGGGAAGCAGTCAGCGGTTGCCTCTCGCTTCCCCCGGCAGCCCAGGGGCCCAGGCTGCTCAGCCAGCGGCCGGCCTGGCTGTGGAGAAGCCGGAGGGGGGAGCTGGAGAAGCCCGGTGCTGGGAAGAGCAGAGTTAAGCTCCAGGCTGCTGAGCTCTGCACCGCCTGGGCTGTGGGGTGCTGGGCAGATCTGCAGCGGCTCGGTCCCTGGGCCCACCATGCCGTGGGTCGGGGGGCTCAGCCCTTGGCTCAGCGTCACCGGGCCGGGCAGGACGCGGGGCCCAGCGCCCTGTGGCAACAGCCCCCGGGGGCAGCCGGCAGCCGCCCACCTCCCTGGGCAGGGCAGGTGCTGGGCAGCGCTCCCTGCTAGCGGCCACATCCCCTAAGCCTGCATCCCCTAATAAGGCCATGCTGGCAGTCCCTGTAGTGCTGCATCCCTGGCCTTGCCCCCTGAGCAGACCCTGCAGCCCCTGCCAGCCCCCCTTGCCAGCTGCCCCGGGCCCAGACCACGGCCCCCAGCTGGGGTGCAGACCATGGAGCGGGGCCATGGAGCCTCTGCAGCAGCCCTTTGATAAACCCCCCGTCCCAGCAGAAGGGGGGCTGGGCTGGTCTCTGCCCCTTTCTGAGCAGCCCCTCGGCAGCAATTTGTCCCAGGGCTCAGGCAGATGCCTCAGAGACCCCAGGGGTCTAACCCCAACACCCCGTTTCCAGGGGCCCCCTGGAAATCCTGAGGCCTGTTCCTGCCCCCGGCCCCCGGCCTATTCTCCAGCCCCCTTTTTTCTCAGACTGATCTATAGCAATGGCTGCCTCCCGCACACAACGGGCCTTCAGCTGGGCTCCGGGAATGCAGCATCTCTGGGCCTGCCCCACAGCCCGGCAGGGGGCACCCGCAATGGCTTCGCCCCGCGCAGGCCTCCATGCAGGGGCTCAGTAGGGATCCGCTCCAGCCCGGCCGTCCACCAGCTCCTAGCCATTGCGAACGTGGAGGACGGCACCTCTGCGCAGAGCCCCCCGGCCAGTCAGACCTGCGCTGCGGACCCGCCCCGGGCAGAGCAGAGCAAAACCCGAGTGCGCTGGCTCAGAGACGGAGCAGGACCCCGGCCCGCAGCGCCTGGGCATGGCGGGAGGGGGCTTTCTGCACCTCCAGCACTGCCCGCTCTGGCCGCTGGCTTTCAGTCCCTGTTTCATTTGCAGGCCCCTCCCAAATTCTGAATGGTGATGTGGCCCCTCTGGAAATCTTGGGACCCCCCCGGATCCCAGGCTGAAAACCACAGGGGGAGGGAGGGTATTTGGTGTGAACCCAGCTGCTAGAATCACAGGCTGCCGGGAGACCTTCCACCTCCTCTAGAGCTTGGAAATGTGGCCCCAAAACTAAACCCCCACGTTCTCCTTACCGTGGAGCATGCTGTGCAGAAGAGAGAATCTCTCACCTGCGTGGCGCTGGGTGACTACTCCTGACTTATTTATTATTATAAATCCCGGCAGTTTTCAGCCCGTCTCAGGACCTGCCCCACCTCATTTCCAAATGGCTGGGGTCAGCAGTGGTTTCCCTCAGTCACCCCCTCCCAGCCACATAAGACAAGCACAAAATGCTCATTGCGAATTTCCCACTCCCTGCTCAGTGGACAGTACAGTAATGCGGTGGCTGGTGTGTCTGGCCTCTGCTGGTGGGAACCAGAATTGTTTTGACTGTGTGTCATAGCCCCCATGCAGCTGACAGCCAAGGAAGATTCTCCTAGGGGGCCTATGCTTTCAGAACAGGAGGAGCTGAGTCCTGTCCCTGTGATATTCCAGCCATGATGTGCAGCACAGTGACGGCTGTGAGGTGGGAGCTGGCCACAGCTTGTTACAGTGCCTGAGAAAGAGGCTTCAGGTACGTCTACACTAGCTCGTTAGTTCAAGCTAGGTAGGGTAATTAGGGCAGGCGGAGTTGCTAATGAAGCCCAAGATTTAAATATCCCGGGCTTCATTTGAATGTTCCCGGGCGCCGCCATTTTTAATCCCCCTTAGTCCGAACTCCGTGTCCGCAGCTACACGCAGCACAGAGTAAGTACTTCAAATTAAAGATCCTAATTCAAACTACCGTTACTCCTCGTGCCTGCCAGCTCCACTTTGCAACTCCAGTTGCCCTCATTTGCCTACCTAGCTCGAACTAACGAGCTAGTGTAGACGTACCCTCGGTACCATGGCACCATGCAGCACACGAAAGTAGCCCCCTCGCTTTGATTTCAGGCCTCTGGCCCCATAGACCGCCCTGTGGCCTCTGAGGTCACCCCGGGCCTGGCATGCCTGGCGGAGTCCTGGGCAGCTGTATGCCTGGGTCAGATCCCGGGGGCCCTAGCCCAGGGGCAGCAGCGCCAGCCAGCCCCAAGTTCCCACCACAAGGCAGCAGAGCGGAAGATCTCGCCAGCAAGCTACAGTGAGATATAAACTTTCCCCAGCAGATCCCAGCATTGGCACAGCCTGCGACACCCCACACAGCGTGTGCCCCGGGGCCATCTCCCCCCTACCCCTTCAGAGGGCAGCGGCGGACCTGGCTGGAGCAGAGTCCAGATTCCCAGCCCACAGCTGGGCAAGGGGGAGCATGGCTGCACATGGGCACCCTGCAGCCCTCCCCACCCCCAGCCGGCCAGAAAGGCAGCGCCCCGGGAGCCCAGCTGGAATGGGAGAGCCGCAGAAGCAGGAGTTACCTACATCCCAGACCTGAAGGGTGCCTGGGGGCCACGTGGGGAGCACGGTCACAAGTCCCTTTGGCCCGGCCTGGAACCAGCCGGCTCCGTTACCAGCCCCTGGCCCCGAGCGCTGAGTCACACCGGCCTGGCCAGCCGCCGCACGCGGTTAAATGGCCCCAGCGACCCCACAGCTCCGCTCTCTGCAGGTCAGAGCCAGACCTGCTCCCTGGTCCCTCCCATGAGCCTATGGACGCGGGCTCTGCTCTGCCTCCTCTACAGAGCCACTCCTGGGGCGAGGGGCCGGAGCAGCAGCCTGGGTGGAATTTGCCAACTCGTCCGGCTCTTGCTGAGCCCCGGGAGCCACCACTAACCCAGGGGCCTGTGGCCCTTTGCAGCTGCGCAGCACCGGAGAACAGCAGACCCCTGGGGCTGCCTCCTGCCACCAGCTCCCCCAGCACCCTCAGGCCTGATTGAGGGGCTCCCGGGTCACTAGCTGCACTTGCATTCGGCCGCGTGTTGGGGAACCTCGGGCCAAGCCCCAAGCGCCTGGTAGTTCCAGCAGCTCTGCCGCCCTCCTTGCATGCCCGGCTCTGCCGCTGGCCCCGGAGCAGCCCCCGCGGGTGGTCTCCTGCCTCGCTGGGGGCCGGAACAGCAAGTCAGGAGCGAGGGGCATGAGCAGAGATTAGCGGGGCGCCTGGCTGCCGCCAGCATCTCAGTCTCGCCCTCCGGCAGCGCCATTAACGAGCCCCCGGGGCCCAGGGGAGAGAAAATGCTGTTTATTTACCTGCCTTCCGCTCCGCCTGTTCCCTGGCTCCCTGCGCCCGTGGGGGCAGCTTATGTAACACGCCCAGCCCGGCAGATCGTCTTCGCCAGGCGGCACGGCCGCTCCTCAGACGGCCCCCGTGGCAGGCTGGCTCCCGGCCACCTCTCGGCCTCCACGTGCCTGTGTCCAGGCCCAGGGAGTCCCTGTCCTCTCTCCTCGTGCCCCGCACAGCCCGGCCAACCCCAGCAGGGTCGCCTCAGCCCGGCTGGCCCAGGCCGCCACAAGTGACTCCCTGCACCCAACAGTAGCAGCGGGCTCGGGGCCGTCCTGCTCCGCACAGCCCTGCGCCCCAGGAGGGGGTGGAAGGGAGGCCGAGGGGGATCTGCTGGCCCGGGGCAGGCGGGAGGCAGAGCCTGGCTGGACAGTCGCCCTGGCTGAGGACTGAAAACCTGCCTGACCCCCGATAGCCCTGGCGGAAGGCTCCTTGCCCTGAAACGGGCTGCCCCACAGGGCACTGGCACTGGCAGCTGAAGGAATGGAGCCGGGCCCCACTGCGCAGCGAGCAGGGCTCAGCAGGAGGCCAGGCAGGTGCCAAAGCTGGGGCTAGAGCGCTCCCGGGAGACAGGGCCGTTGATTGCTGCCTCGTGGAGGGGCAGGCTCCCCCGCGCCCAGCACCACCCCTCTCCGGAGTGGCAGCACCCGGCTGCCCTGTCCGTGCGCAAAGCAGAGAACAAGCAAGAGCAGCACGGCTCCCCGCAGAGACCTCAGCCAGCCTGGCGCTAACGTAGGGTCTGCCAGGCATTGCCCCGGCTGTGACGTAGTGGGGGGTAACCTGCTAACTCTCTGGCTGCTGTCTGTAGCACCACCGAGCAGACAAGCGATGAGTCACTATGCAAAGAGGGTATCCCAACTGGTTTGGCCAGCTGACCCCCATGGAGAGGAACAAAGGAAGGTGGATGCTGCCCTGGCTGGGGGGCAGGGCTGGAGGAGAGTGAGTTAGTGCCTGGCTGGAAAGCAGGGAAGAAGGAACTGGGGAGGGGGCTGGGATCCCCCCATCTCAAGGGGGGCACTGAGGCCTCTTAGCCCCAGTTCCTGTAACCAGATTACATCTGTGCTGTGCTGTATCCTGGAGGAGCAATAAACCACCCTCAAATCCACTGGCTGGTGGAGTCTGTTTGTGCCATTTCGGGGTGCAGGAGACGGGGGACCCCCAATGCGCTGTCACACCGGCCCACTGCTAAGGCCGCTGGGAGCAGAGAGCAGGCTGGCTGGGCTGGAGCACAGCAACTGGTCACCTAGAGGGCCAGAGGGAGTTTGAGAAAGGCCATTGTGAGAGGTAGCTCGTCAGTCTCTCTCTGCCGCCTTCTCCTAGGGCCGGGCTCACCAAGTGCCCAAGCCACAGGCCCAAGGCATCTCTGGAGATCAGAGAGTTTGCAGCAGGCAGGAAGCTGGACCCCGTGTGGCTGCGTGGCCCTGCCGTGCACAGCCGTGAGGTGTGCAAGCAGCCCGCCGGACATTCATCGTCTGCCGAGGGACGGCCGCACATCTGCAGACGGTGGGTTATCACCCTGGAGACGTGCAAATTGCTGTGTCACTAGGGCAGGGGTGAGGAACCGAAGGCCTGGGGGCCGGATTTGGCCCCCAGCTTGCCTGAATCCAGCCCCCCAGGCTCAGGGCTCCCTCCAGCATTGGGGAGCCTGTGTTGCCCCCCACCTTCGCTGTTCGCCATGGGGCTGGAGCACACAAAATCTACTAGCCAGAGGAATGTGGAGAGCCTGCCCCGCTGCTTACACCAGAGCCTGGTGCTGCCCAGTGCACCAGGACGGCGGCACGTCCCGCCGGTTTGCACGGGGCAAGGCATACGGAGCACACGTGTGCTTCGGAGACACCCAGGCAGAGGGAAAGGAGCAGGCTGGCTGAGCCCAGGCGGGCGGCGGCTGAGCCAATGAGGGGCGCGCACAGCCAGGCCAGGGACACAATGGCGCAGGGGAGGTTTGGCTGCCGCCTGCCGCCATCCAGCCCAGGGTAGGCAAGCGCTGTGCAAAGGGGCGATTTCACATCAACGCGTGCGGCTCCCAGGAGGAGATGCTGGCGCAGCGACTCAGAGTACCCAGCCAGAAGGGATCCTGGTGATCTGGTCTGAGCCCTTGAATAGCGCCGGTCAGGGACCAGCCCCAGAGCAGATCTGGTAGAGAAACTTCCGCTCTGCAGAGCCCTGCGCGGATACATTTTGCATCCACATCCGCCAAAAGGCACCGCGGCTATCTGCAGCCACAGCCCTGGGTGCTCGCGGGTATTCAGCGGCGCGCCATGTATTCGCAGGGCTCTACCACGCCGCGTTTCAGAACCGCCAGTGACGGAGACCCCCCGCGCCCTGGGTCAGCGGCTCCACAGGTTAACAACTGGCGGGCCCCCACCTCTGTATTTTCCGGCGCTACCGCAGGTATTGGCGATGCAGCTCTCCTTGGCCGTGGAGCGCCGTTCACCTTTCTCCAGTGATCCCTTGTAGAGAATCAACAAATATAGTGCTTTGGCCACGTGACAGGGCATCCCAAGGACGAAACCAAGCAAGAGTCCTGAGCCAACAATAACAAAATCTGCCTGAGTCAACGACCTTCGAGAATGCTGTGTTTGGGACTGTGAAGAAGCACAGTTTATGAAAAGCAGAATGTGGACTTTTGGGAAGTTTGAGAGGGTATAAAGATAGTTGTAATCTTGCAATAAAACGATTTCTTGCTTGCACCGGCCGGAGTCCGTGCCTTCATACACCACAATCCCTCACTTTGAAAAAGTGACCTGCCTGCGGCGGCATATCCACTCCCCAATCCGTGGGCCCCTGGGCTCGGCCAGCAAGGGCTGACGAACTCAGTGGAGACCCCCCATGCACAGTTACCTGGGAGACTATCAGGCAGGGCTGGCGGATACCGAGCTAGGTCCAGCACTGACCATCTCGTCCCATTTGCCGGGGGAGTTGCCTGCGTAACAACCTGGGCCTGCTATTCTGGGAAGTGCCACTATGCTAACTAGTCAGCAATGAAAATAGACACCCCGCCCCACAGCGTCTAATGGGTTTACAGATGCCGGAGCTCTCTAGCAGGCTCCTCTCGACCTCGCCACAGACCCTCCGAGCTCATTCTCCTCCGTTGCCATGGACTAAATCCGTTAGGCAGCCGCATGCCATACGTGGGGGGGCACTGGCTGCCCGTACCCACCCCCCTTGGCACTGTCATGTCATTCCACCCTCAGCCTGCTGGGACCTGCTCTGGCGCCCACAGCCCGCCCCTTTCGTTACGGCGCAGAGCCAGGGCGGACAGGAACAGCCGCTCCCTGGGGGTCGGCGTGCGACGTGGGAGGTGGGGGGGCCCTTGGCGCGGCGTTGCACGAGGTTCTCCCGGCCAGCAGCCTGCAGGAGCAGCCCCGGCACGGGAGGGGCAGGCGCCCTGGTGATGTTCTCACGTGAATGGGTTTTTAATTTCCGGTAATTACCGGTTTCGAGACCATTTCCTCAGTCTCGTTGCACCATACCAGGGAGCATCTCTGGTCACGGCTGGGACGGGCTCCTGGCCCACTGACGTGCACCCTCCCCTGCGCGGTCCTGCCCCAGGGCCCTGGAGGCTCTGGCGCGAGCCCCTTCTCCGGCAGCTCCCTGCCACGGCCCCCAGCACGTGGCAAATCTGAGGGAGTGACGCTGCACGACCCACGGCCCGCAGGGTGCTCACTGTTACCCGGCTGAGACGCGGCGCCCGAGACGCCGGGCGCGCCCAGGCCTCACTCCGCACTGGTGTGCCACGGGAGCGTCATCGTGATGTCCCCATGGCCAGAGAGGTGAGCGCCTGTCCCAGGGCGGGTCTGGCGGCAGCGGGAACTGTCTCTGCTTCGCGGGCTCACGGCGCTCCGCACCACGCACACACGCCAGGCCAGGGGTACGTACGTGGAGCACAGCACCCGCCCCTGGAACGAGGCCCTTCCCGGGTGCCGCGTGGCAGCCGTCGAAGGCCCAGCAGCCGCACAGCAGCCAGCGCAGGCCAGGGAAGGAATGTGCATGAAGAGGGGGGCAGGGCCGTGTGCTCAGTGACTCACTGCAGAACTGTGTGTCCCCTCCAGGAACAGGGCGAGCTGGTGACCTGAGAGGCCAGGCCTGGGGACTCCCGCGCCCCGCTCTGCCCCTCCCCAGTAATGCGGAAAGAAGGGCGCCGGGCGGAGGGGAGGCTGCGGGCAGGTGCCTGCTACCCAGGGAGAGGACGCGCCAGCCGGGCCGGCCTTGGCAGCCGCTCTGGAGGTGAGTCCCGCCCCGGGGTAGCGGCAGAGACGATTAGGCAGGTGATGTGGATCTGACAGGTGGGTATCGAATTACAGTCCAAATGAGAATTCCTGTTTGGCGACTCCGGACGGGGTTTTAAAGTGCTCTGCCCCTGTCCAGCCGCCAGTGCTGGGACACGGCCCCGGGGAGCGGGGCAGAGCGGGGATCGCCGCAGAGCATCCGGGACCGAACAAAACGCCTGGGTCCTAGGCGCCCAGGCCTCCCCTGGAGCCGGGAACCGACTCTCCGAGGACACCTGGGAGCGGGGCAGCCATGGTGAGTCACCGGCATGGGAGCGCAGAACAGCTTTTGGGCCACCGTCCTTCCCCAGGGATGGGGGACGCGCCCCTCCCTATTCGCTGCCATCCCACGGCTCTCCGGCGAGAGTGCCACGCCTGGTGGGCTGGCGAGCAGCGCCGTGCCGACGGGGCAGGGGTGAGGGGGAAGCCCTGGCTCTCCCGGCACCGCTTTCAGATGGCCTGTTCTGCCCGGGCTCTCGTAGCCAGCTGTAGCTCTCAGCCCAGGCGTGTAACCTCCTCTGCCTCCTTCCTTCTGGGCTTCCTGGCTTGCTTGCTACTGCCCCCAGCCCGGGGCTTCCCCGCCTGCCTCTCCCCACTAGGAGCAGCACAAGCACCCCGTGGAATTCGCTGCCCCTCGCACGTTTGCTTGCCGGGCTCCGTGGCGGGGTCCTGAGGTCCACGTACGTGTGTTCTTAGAAGGGCCGCTCCCTAAGAGTCTCGGAGACAGCTGGGCAAGACCAGGGCCTGCCTCCCCGGCAGAGCCCCGGGCGCTGGCCTGCCCCACACCTCGCACGCCGCCCAAAGGGCAGGCGCTGGGGAAGGTGGGTGCACAGTGCACTCACACGACGGCTGTGTGCACAAGGCTCTTGGGAAAAGCTGCCCCTCCCCCACGGCAGCTGCAGTGCGAGGCGTTTCCCCGCGGCCTGGCCCGTGCGGGAGGGGAGAGCACGGGGCTTTGCTCAGAATTCGTCCCCAGACGAGCGGAGTGCAGGCCCAGGGCAGCAGAATCCCTTGATCTCCAGGGCAACAAGCCCCAGGCCTGCGCCGACTCGCACTGCGGAGGACGCACCCCTGCTGCAGCTGACAGGCATGGAAGGGGCCAGGGCGTGACCGCGCCGTGGAGGTGGAGGTGGCATCTGGCCCATGGCTGCGTCCCAGAGGCCTGGCGGGCGATAGAAGGCTCTGCACAGAGCCCGACTCGCGCTCACGCGCCGGCTGCCTCCTCTCTCTGCGCCCTCCCCCCGGGCTGGCTGTGCCACGCGGCCAGCGGGAGCGGGGAAGTCAGACTGGCGCAAGCAGGGTCACAACCCACCCCGAGGCCCCGGATTCGAACGCCCATCTGGGAGTCACTCGCTCGCTGGTTTGTGTTGCCAGGGCGCCCAGCCGCTGCCTGTTCTCGCGGCGAAGACGGCCAGGTCACTGGAATTACTGGCGGCAGCTCCCGGATTCCAGGGCAGCGATGTGCTTGCTTTACTTCGACCAGCGCAGGTCCTGCCTGGCTTTGCCCGGAGCCAGCGCGGCGTTAATGCCACGGCGCGCTGAGGTCAGCCAGAGAGATGCTGCCCCCTCCCTTGGGCTGGCGCGACCAGGCTCAACTGGCCACGTCTGCCTCCGACACGGCAGCAGGGTTTCGCTCCTGCTTGGCCGGGACGTGTCCCCGAGGCAGCCGCAGGGCCAGAGCGTTGCAAGGGCCCCGGCTGGGCTCCGCAGAGCGGGAAGCTCCGTGGCTGGAAGCCGCCGCGTGGGAGGAGGCAGGAGCTCAGCAAAATCCCTGCCAGCGCCGGCCCAGCGTGGGAATTTGCCCCTCGGCGTTTATGCAGCTGCCCGGGATGACTGCAGAGGGGATCTCCTTGGTGTCCTCTCCCCACGCTGGCACAGGCCCTCTTGGTTGTGAGACAGGCTCCAGGGGCTGGGCGGGGCGGGAAGTCGAGGCCCCGGGGGGCGCTGAAACCCGCACCCGGAAGGACTGGCCACATCAGAGCCCTGCATGGCGCCTGGGGGCAGCGCTGGGATTTTGCGGGTGAGCAGCAGGGCAGGCTGTTGCCAGAGGCTGAGGCAGGGCCCACACGTAGCAGAGAGAGGCCGCCTGGAGGAAATCAAGTCAGGGATGGGCAGATGAAAAGGCAGAAAGCCAGACTGGCCCCTGGCCAAAAACACATCCCGCCCCCGCCCTGCGGAGGCCAGTTTCAGTTGGACGCGTTCCTGGAGCTTTCATTACGCTACAGAATCTTTAACCGGAGATTAATTTTTAATTCCCGGAGACTCCAGGGCAATCCTGGAAGGATGGCAACCCGAGTCCTCGCCCCGGCGCCCTCACACCCACTCCTCAGACACAGGCTTCTTCATACCAGACTCCTGCACCTGCCTCCTGGCAAGCAGCATGCTCCGCCTTCCCCCCGCCGGCCGCCCTGCCAGGACCCGCCGCGGAACACGGGCGTGGAGGAGAACGCTCCTGACCAGGCTGCCCCCGGGAGCAATAGCTTGGCCCATGAACATCCCTCCCTGCGCCACTGAACTTCAGGGGAAGTTTGTTAGCAGTTAGCGCATTGCACGGGCTGTGAGGCCTAGTGGGAGGATCGGGGCGGTATTGCAGAGCACTGCCGGACAGCTCAGTACATCCCCGTGAAACCCCCATTCTAACACCAAACCACCGGGACTCGTGGGAACCACACGCGTGGGTTTCCCAAGGGTTTCCAGTCACCTCGGAAAAGGTATGCTGGAATTCGAAAAGGTTGAGAAAAGGGGGTATGGAACGGCTGCTGTGTGGGGAGAGATGGGTAAGACGGAGACTTTTCGGTTTGGAAAAGAGACATGGCATGATGGTGGGCTATAAAATCATGACTGGGGTAAGCGAGTGGACAAGGAAGTGCTATTTACTCCTTCCCATGACACAAGAACTAGGGGTCACAAATAGAATTAACAGGCAGCAGGTTTGAAACAAACACAAGGAAGTATTTCTTCATACAATGCACAGTCAACCTGTGGAACTCCTTGCCAAGGGATGTTGTGCAGGCCAGGACTTTGAAAAGGTTCAAAGAAGAGCTGGATAGATTCATGGAGGGCAGGTCCATCAATGGCTATTGGGCAGGGAGGGTGTCCCTGGCCTCTGTTTGTCAGGGCTGGGAATGGGCGACAGGGGCGGGATCACATGAGGATTCCCTGTTGTGTTCACTCGCTCTGGGGCTCCCAGCATTGGCCACAGTCAGCAGCCAGGACGCTGGGTGAGACGGGCCTTTGGTCTGCTCCAGCCTGGCCGTTCTGATGTTCTTAATGGGGATCAACGCCTGCATTTCCACAGCAGCCTGCAGGGTTGGGCAGGGGGTCAGCAGACCCTGGAGTTGAATCCTGAGCCTGACATCACGGGCAGTACAGGCGAGGGAAGGCCTATCCCAGACCCCACCCCTACCCTGTACAGCGTCCCAACGCCAAGAGCCAGCCCTGAGCAGACAGCGCAGAGGGAGCTCAGCACAAGGGCCCCGACCCCAGAGGAGAAGGGTGGCTAGTGCCAGGGCACTGAGGCACCGTCCCTGCCTTGTTCCCCAGGGACTCGGCCCTGCTCTAGGGAGGGACAGGCCGGTGCTGTGCCAGGCCCTCGGGCAGGGGGAGAGCCGTTCTCACCCAGCGGCAGCGTCTCGAAACCCGGCGCGGGGAGCAGCCTCCGCTCGGAACAAAGGGAAACGGAGGGGGGAGGCGAGACCCGACGGAGGGGGGAGGCGAGACCCGACGGAGGGGGGAGGCGAGACCTGACGGAGGGGGGAGGCGAGACCCGACGGAGGGGGGAGGCGAGACCCGACGGAGGGGGGAGGCGTGACCCGACGGAGGGGGGAGGCGAGACCCGGCGCAGGCTGAGCCAGGCACCGCCCCTCCCCGAGACAATGGGTCACGGTGCGTGGCTCCAGGGAATGCAGGCAGAGCCGGCGCCGGAGCGTTTGGGGGCGGGTGTGGGTCTGCTCCTCGGGTGTGGAGTGTGAGGGGGTGGCATGTCATGCCCATTTGCTCTCCTCTGCCCGGGTGCAGGGCGGGGAGGGTCACTCGCCGTTCCTTGGCAGCCATGAGGCCATGCCTGCCCTCGGCTAGGACACATGGCGCAGTGCCCTCAGCTCCGCTCCGCATGGCTGTCCCAGACTGTGTTGGGGGCGTCTCTCCAAGCCCTGCCTGGAGGCCTGGGAATCGCAGCTTCCATTAAAAACAAGGCCAGTCTCTGCCCCGGGGCTGGGGAGGAGGCGAGAGCCCCCCCGGCTGGGAAAGAGGAGCCAGAGGGCGAACGCCACCAACGGAGCCGGGGTTGAGATCCCGTGACGCCGGGGGCCTGACTCCTGGTTTTCACACGCTGGGGACGGGCAACCCGCTGCTGGATCTTTAACTGGGAACAGTCGAGAGTCGGAAACCACACAACCCTCCCCCCCACACACTGGGAAAGCGGCTCCCCTCCCCCCCAGCAGCTCCCCAGCCTCGGGCCCTGCTGACTCGGCGTCCCCCGTGGGCCACTTTGCCCTAGAATGTGACGCCCACCCTGCAGGGGCACAGAGCCCTGACGCTTACCTGCCATGGCGCGTCCCACGGCGACTCGCGCAGGGCCGGAGGGGACACTAACGCGCCACAGAAAGGGGCCGGTTCCCACGGGCCAGGCGCTCGCGCTGCAAGTGAAAGCGGCCAGGGCCAGGGTGCAGCTCTCGGCCGCACGGCCAAGGCATCCGTGGGAGAGGGAGAGGGGCTAACCCCACAGCCTCCCCGGGGGCCCCGCCACGCTGCCCGGCCTCTGTCGAGCGGCAAGCGAAGAGAAAGGCGCGGCGGCTCCTAGGGCAAAGCGCGGCTGGTGTGTGCAGCAGGGCAGGGCCTCTCCTGCACGCCGGCCTGGGGGATGGATGGGGCTCAGTGTCACCACGGTCTCCTGAGACGCTGCTGCACGGGGGTTGTTTACGCGTCTCCTAGCAGCGGCAGTAGCTGTCCCTGCTCCTCTGTCTGCCCTTAGTCCCTCGGGGCGGGGGTGGAGCCCTGCCTGGCTTCACAGGTGTCACATCCACTCGGCACGGGGCAGCCGACCCATCGCACTGGACCCGGCTGGCCATGCAAGACCGGAATGCGGGGAATAAAAGCCGCCTGCCCCTTGCTGCAGCTTTATTCCTGGGCTGGGCCGGGATTTGCCCTGGGGAAGTTCCCCTCCTGCCCTGGACAGTCACTGGGCTGCTTCCACAGTGCGTCCACCTGCACCGAGCGGCAGGCTCAGCAGTTCTGCCCTGGGGCAGGGTCTGCCGCCCACAAATGCCCAAGTCTCCCTGGTACTGACACTGCTGAAAGACGCCAGCCGGGGAGGCCCAGCCAGCCAGCCGGGGAGGCCCAGAACAACCCCTCGACCCAGGCGCTTTCAGATCTGCACCTCGGGCGAGCTGGGAATTTCTCACCCCTCTTGAACATGGGTTGAGCCGGAAGTCTTTGTTGAAATCCGGTTCTCGGCCAGATGGCTGCAGGTAATCCCTCCCTTGCTCCTCCTGCCCCCGAATCACACCCGGCAGCCCCGCTGCTCTGCGCAGACGTTCCCCGCCGCACAGCTTCGCCCAGCGCAGCCGAGAGCTGCTCCTGGGCTCCGCCAGCGCGGCCTGGGCGCTAGGAGCCCGTTCCCCAGACAACTGCAGCCTTTGTTCTCGCAAACCGCAAGCTGAGATCCAGGGGTGAGCTTATTCCTTGGGGCCAGTTTGTGCGCCAGGAACTGGGGGAAAGGCCCCAGCTGAGGCGTCAGGCCCAGACCCAACAAAGCATCCTCACTGAAATGTCGGGCTGCTGGGGCCTGGAGAGCTCATCTCCCCCTCCCCTCCCCCCCAGCGGCAGGACCGGAGAAACGGAGCCCTTCCCGGGACAGGGATTGCACAGCCTCGGCGGGAGCCTGTCGCGGGGCTGAACGACTTTCCCAGCCTCTGACCGTGCTGTAGGGTACGCCCAGGGCACCTTGCCCGCCTTCCGGGGACAGGGAGAACAGGGGAGCCCCGCCCTCTCCAACACAGGCTCTGCTCGGGTCCCCCTCACTTCTATTGTGAGGCTAAACGTGCCCAATTTTTCCAACTTTTCCACCCTGGTGAGATTTTTCTAAAGCTTCTTGTGCTCGCCTGGGCTCTCTGCCACATGCCCGTCTCTCCCCTAGAGCGCGGTGCTGCCCAGTGCCGGGCAGAGTGAGGCAGACAGCCCCTGCGCCGCCCACACAGCGCTCCTGGCAGTGCCCCTCAGCGCGCCAGGCCGCTGAGTGGTTCAGTCTGTCGGCCGCTGGCACCCAGGCGCTTGGTGGCAGACGGGCCCCGCGCCGTTCCCCAGTTTGCAGCTGTCGTGTGATTCGTCCGTTCCTGTTCCGAATGAAGCGCTTCGCCCTTGTCTGGCAGATTTCGGCCTGTGGCCGTCAGACACGTTCGCCGTTGGGCCAAGCCATTTTGAACTCTGACCCGACCTCCGACGTGCTCGCAGCCCCTCTGCACCGATAGACGCGCACTCTCCACCCCGCTACTGACTAGCGCCAGCCCTGGGACTCCCCGCTCCACCGCAAACCCCTGAGAACCTCTCTGGATACCTGCTTCCCCCAGCCGTCCCCACCCCGCACGGATTGCTGTGCTCACGGGCTGCCAGGTGGGACTCTGCGCAAACTCGAACGCCTCCCTCCCACCCAGGAAAAGCTCACACGCCTCGCGCTAAGCAGAGGGACTATCCCCTGCCTATGCCCTTAGTGACCCGGGAGAGCGCGCGTCCCCTCGCCGCCCTGGACGCGCACGCCGGCGCCGTTCAGCCTATGCCACTGCAACGCGGGCCATGCAGCTCTATCGCTGGCAAGGGGCCAGGGGAACAGCCAGGCACTTCCCCCCGCTGGGCCCACGCAGCACCAGAGACCGCTAGCATAGCCTGGCTCAGGGCATCGCCAGGGCACAGCTCGAGTGCCGGTCTGCTCAAGACCTACGGCGGGACACCTGGGGCACCTGTCGGGCGAGTCTGCTGGGCTCAAACCCCAGGAGACAAGCATGTGACGGGAACAGACCTCTTGGGGCCATTCGGTTGCCTGGGCAAAAGCAAGCTCAGGATCTTAGCCTTTAACAGGGTGTGACGGCGCCTTGGGGGTCCCCCGTCTCCTGCACCCCGAAATGGCACAAACAGACTGCACCAGCCGGTGGAATAGAGGAAGTTTATTGCCTCTCCAGGATACAGCACAGCACAGATGGAATCTGGTCACAGAGCTGGGCTAGGATGCCTCAGGCCCCCTTGAGATGGGGGAGACTGGGCCCCTAAACTCCAGCCCCTTTCCCTAGGGTGTCTCCTCCATGCTCCCAGACAGCAACTAACCCACACTCTTCCAGCCCTGCCCCCCAGCCAGGGCAGCATTCCACCTTCCTTTGTTCCTCTCCATGGGGGGTGTCTGGCCTTACCGGTTGAGAGGTCCCTTTGCATAGTGACTCATCCTGTTTTGCTGGGTAGTGGTACCCGCGGCAGCCAGTGGGGGTGTGACGTAGTGGGGGTACTTGCTGGGCTGTGGTGACCCCTGCTGTCTGGAGCAAGACCCAGCAGGGAAAACCTCGCTAGGCAGAGGTAATGCCAAACTTGTCGAACCAGTGGCCAGACACCCCCCCTGGAGAGGAACAAAGGAAGGTGAATGCTGCCCTGGACTGGGGGGCAGGGCTGCAAGGGAATTTAGTTGTTACTGTGGGAGAGCATGGAGGAGAGCCTAGGGAGAGGAGCTGGAGTTTAGGGGCCCAGTCTCCCCCCAACTCAAGGGGGCCTGAGGCATCCTAGCCCAGTTCTGTGACCAGATTCCATCTGTGCTGTGCTGTATCCTGGAGAGGCAATAAACTTCCTCTATTCCACCGGCTGGTGCAGTCTGTTTGTGCCATTTCGGGGTGCAGGAGACGGGGAACCCCCAACGCGCCGTCACAGGGGGTTACCCCAGAGCCAGCAGCATAGAAACCAGTCAGGTACCCCCACTACGTCACACAGGGACCACGAGGGTCATTCCATGGGGGACCAGTGGGAACCTCCCCTGCCCTCAGCAGGCTTTAGATCCCACCCGAGCATCCCGGCCATTGGCGTCCAAGCAAGCAGCCTGCACCGTGCACTCTCTCCCCAGGAGCCCTTCCCCCACCAGCTGTCCTTCCACTGCCTGGATTCAGGCCACTGACAGCTGTCCCCTTCCGTTGCAGGAGCCGGACGCTGCGTGGCCCCTGAACAGGAGAGGTAAGGGCCTCCGGGTCTCAGGCATGGTGTGCTGGAGCTGTGCTCCAAGCCCCCGTGCCCACGTGCTGCTCTCTGTGTTGCAGGCCCCCCTCCGGCCCGCAAGCCCCGCACTGTGGCCCAGAACTTCAAGCGCCTCGGCATCCCGCTCATCGCCACCATCCTGAGCCTGGCCACCATCATCGTCATCGCCTTCCTCAGTAAGGCCCCCGCCGGTCACGCCTGCACAGCCACGCGCTGCCCTCTCGCTCGCACGCCACCCCCTGCCACGCAGGCCTGGCCACGGCACCCTGGCAGGGCGCTGGAGTGAGCGCGCCGGAGGCGCCAGCCTTTCCCCGGCAGAAACGGGGCCTCACGCCGGCTCAGCCATTTGGTCGCGGGAGGAACAGGGCACGATGCAAAGCTGGAGCCCAGAGCCCAGTCCCCTCCCAAAGCCAGGGGCTCTTGGGGTCCAGGGGTCGGGGGAGGCTGCCTGTGCTCTGGGATTTCATCCCAATGCCACCTCTGTGCCGGGTGGCGTTGGACTCCGGCGTCGATGCAGAACTTGGGGGGCAAACTACAAGGAGCCTTTGTCTGCCCGCGGGGGCGGGCGCAGTGAGGCCTGGGCTGGAGTTCTGTGTGCCACGAGAGGAGGGCTCCCCCGCGGGCTCTGGGGCTCGGTAGCCAGCCGGGCCCGCCAGCGGAGTCCATCGGCCAGGCTGCAGACAGTGCGGAGTTTCATTGCCCTGGGGAGCAGCCAGTTTTCTCCCTCTCTGCTTGTGGCTTTGCTCTGCAGCAGTTCTGCAGAAAAGACCCTGGGGGTTATAGTGGGTGAGAAGCTGGAGATGAGTCAACAGGGGGCCCTTGTAGCCAAGAAGGCTAATGGCATATTAGGTGCATTAGGAGGAGCATGGCCAGCAGATCCAGAGATGTCATTATTCCCCTTTATTCAGCTCTGGTGAGGCCACATCTGGAGTATTGTGTCCAGTTCTGGGCCCCCCACTATAGAAAGGACGCATTGGAGAGGGTCCAGCGGAGGGCAACCAAAATGATTAGGGGCCTGGAGCACATGACCTGTGAGGAAAGGCTGAGGGATTTGGGTCTGTTTAGTCTGGAGAAGCGCAGAGTGAGGGGGGATTTGAGAGCAGCCTTCAACTTCCTGAAGGGAGGTTCCAAAGAGGATGGAGAGAGGCTGTTCTCAGTAGTGACAGGTGGCAGAACAAGGAGCAATGGGCTCAAGTTGCGGTGGGAGAGGTCCAGGTTGGATATTAGGGAAAACTATTTCACTAGGGCTGTGTCTACACTGGCACCCTTTTCCGTAAAAGGGATGCTAATGAGACACTTCGGAACTCAAGTAGGAATAAGGGCTCTTCCGGAAAAGGGCTTGTTTTCCGCAAGATCCCGTCTAGACTGGCGCTTTTCTCCGGCAAAACCCCGAGCCGGAAAAAAGCGGCAGCCATGTTCATGCAAATGCCACGGGGGATATTTAAACAGGAGTGTTGTGAGCCAGACACGAGGAGTCGTTCTTCTGCTCCACTCTGCGCTGGTCAGGCTGCAGTTGGAGGGTTGTGTCCAGCTCTGGGCACCGCATGTCAAGGAAGATGTGGGGAAATTGGAGAAGGCCCAGAGAAGAGCAACACGAATGACGTAAGGTCTAGAGAACAGGAGCTATGGGGAAGACGGAAAGAACTGGGTTTGTTTAGTTGGAAAGGAGAAGACGGAGGGGACGTGATAGCGGTTTTCAGGTATCTCAAAGGGTGTTATACGGGGGAGGGAGAAAACTTGTTCTCCTGGGCCTCTGAGGACAGGACACGCAGCAAGGGGCTCAAACTGCAGCCAGGGAGGTTCAGGTTGGACATTAGGGAAATGTCCTGCCAGGAGGGTTAAACGCTGAAATAAGTTGCCCTGGGGGTTGTGGAATCCCCATCCCTGGAGCTATCCAAGAGCAGGCTGGACAGACGCCCGTCAGGGATGCTCTAGACAGTGCTGGGTCCTGCTGGGAGGGCCGGGGACCGGACTCGATGCCTCTCGTGGTCCCTGCCCGTCCTGTGATTCTATGAGTGTAAGATTCTGTCCCAGCCACGTTGGCCTCTGTCCCTTTCCCTCCAGTCAAGGCAGCTCTGGAACGCTACTACTTCCTCTGCAGCAAGAGCTTCACCTTCATCCCCCTGCAGCAGCAGTGTGACGGGCAGCCAGACTGCCCCTGGGGCGAGGACGAGGGGAACTGCGTGCAGCACGTCCCGGACGGTCCCCCCGTGGGAGGTGAGTGTGCCGCCTCGCTGGGGGCAGGGGGCGGGCAGGCCAGGGAGGTGCTAGAGCAGACAGAGCCTTTTGCTGCATTTAGAAAGCACCGCGCCCAAGGCTGCAGCAGGGAGGGGCGCGTGGGCCAAACTGCAGCCGGCTGGAGGGGGCCTGCGATGCGGCTGACTCTCTGTGTTTCTCCCCAGTCCGCACAGCCCAAGACAGAGCTGCCTTGCAGGTGCTAGATAGAGAGACCGGAGCCTGGTTCTGGGCATGTCACGATAACTTCGATAGGACCCTGGCAAAAGCAGCCTGCAAGCAAATGGGCTACAGCAGGTACCTGCCTTGCATCTCGCTCCCACTGCTCCCCGGTCACCCCCTCCCTCTCCACTCCCCCTGCGCCTTCGAGATTAACACTTCCCGGAGTGGGGAGGCAGGAAGTGATTAATGCTCATTAGCATGCAGAGGTCAGGCCCAATGGCCAGCGCTGTCTCTCTGGCACCCTTCCCGCTCAGCCTCGCCGGCCTATTCAGAGCTTCCTCTCTGCTAAGGCTGTGCCTGGCTTTGGGGGTTGAGGGCCCTGGCCCCCATGTAGCCCCCAGAGTTCCTGCTTCTCCAAGGCCTAGCTCCAGTCTCACACACCGAGTGCGATCGCCCCAGCCTCCCCTACTGAAACAGAAGCACCCGTAGCCCTGGGCCCCGTAGCTGGCACCCTGAGGCCCTTCCAGGAGCTCTGCAGTCACCCTCGGATCAGGGCTTCCCTGCATGCTCCCAGCCAGCTTCACCACTAGCCCTTACTGCTGCAACCCGCCCAGCCCACGCGTCTCCATCGGCCCAGCCACCCCAGCGCTTTCCCACTCCCTTCTTTGCCCGAGTGAGGGCCAGCTGCTTCTTTTTATAGCCTGCCTTGCTCACATGATCGGTCACATGACTTCAGGGTGATTTTCCCTCCCTCAGTATTCCCAGCTGCTCAGGATTGCAGCCCCAGAACAGCTGGGCTGGCCTGATCCACCCACAGCCATTTCAGACAGACCCGCCCCCAGCCCGCCCCCAATGAGTAAGTAAGCTTGAAAGGCTGTGTGTGCCGCTCTGGTCTGCAGCTGCTCTTCCCAGTGAGCAGGGCTCAGTGCCTGCTGCTCGGCTAATTGCAGCCTGGCCAGCTCCAAGCATCCACCAGGAAGGGCCCCGCGTCACGAGCCTGGCTGAGGAGCACGAGATTCACACGCTGGGAGGGCGGGGGGGCTGGTTTTGTTTGTTTTTTCCTCCTTCAGGTGTTGGAACCTTTAAGGTTCAAGTTTTTGAATGTTCCTCTAAGATCCGGGGGGGGCTAGAAACGTCCTTCGTTAGGGCAAAAACGCGAGGACTCGCACCTAATCCCTGACTCCCGCAAGGTGGGGCTGAAGCAACGGGGCTGAGAACTGGTAACAGCTTATGGGCACCTAACTCCCTTGGGCCCCTTGGAGAATGCAGCCTGCTCGTGACGCGGGGCCCTTCCTGGTGGATGCTTGGAGCTGGCCAGGCTGCGAGCAGGAACTGCCCCTCACCACCCTTCCCCGCACGCCGAATCCTTTCCCCTGAACAGCGACTGAGGCATTTTACTAGCACGTACAGAGCTATCTGCAGGGGAGCCCCCAACGCAATACGCCCTCCCGGCACCCCACTGGGCATGCAGTGTGCGAACGTGCTCCGCTCCCGACAACGAATGCAAAAGACAAAGCGCCCCCCCAGCTCCTTTCGGGGGAGGGGGTTGCTACGGAGACCCGGAAGAAGGGTGCCCCTCTGCAGTGCTCACTGAACAAGAAAGGCCCCCTCTTGGTTCTTCAGCGGCCTGTGCCCTGAGTGGGGTAGCTGGCGCTGGCC
Organism: Pelodiscus sinensis; assembly: GCF_049634645.1. NCBI lineage: Eukaryota > Metazoa > Chordata > Testudines > Trionychidae > Pelodiscus > Pelodiscus sinensis. The sequence goes on along the minus strand of NC_134736.1, from coordinate 1,203,963 downwards.
GTGGACCTCATGTAAGTAGGGGAATGGTCCTGCTATTGTGGGGAATTTTCCTGGCTTCTATACCACCCCAGTGAAATGGACCAGCGAAAGGATCCGAGTCCCCGCTCCCACTTCCTTTTCCCCATGGCTTCCCTGATCCTGAGGGCTCTCCTTCACTCTCCTGAGTAGCAGAGTCCTCGAATCCCCAACGAGGCTGGGCCCAGGTTTCCTGGGGTTAAACCCCCGACCTTGTGGTCACTAGGGGCAGGAGTTAGGGTGTCCCCACTCCGAGGTGCTCTCTGCACACTGCATGCTTTCTTGGCCCAGTGATCATTTCATAAGGTTCTAAGCAAATACAATTTATTAAACATCAACTGATTAAAGAGAAAAGAATAAGAAAAAATGAGAAAGTTTAAATGAGAACACACAGCCCTGCTCTGTAGCACGGGGACATCAAAACAGCAGCCTGCAGAGTGTAAGGACAGTTCACAGTCTCTTCCTTAGAGGCCCTGGATGTGCTGCAGGGGGGCTGCAGGCTGGACACGCTTGCTCTGGCAGTGACCACACAGCCTCAAGCTCTAAGTGGCCAGACCCCTCTCCCAGTCTGGCCTGCTGGGCCTCTTGGCTGGTGATATCTCCCTGCCCAGCGCCTCTCCCTGCACTTTGCTGGTCCCAGCTGCTCACCACACCCAGCTGCAGGCTGTGCTGCTTTGCCAGTCTCCAGCTCCTTGTGTTGCTTCTCTGTCCCTTTTGGCTCTCTGAGCACTGCCAGTCTGCTGCTCAACACAGGGTCTGCGCTCCTTGGGCTGTGTGTGCCCGGCTCTGGTGCTGCAGGACTGCCCCTCAGCACAGCTTGCACTCCTTGGGCTGCGTGTGCCTGGCTCTGGTGCTGCAGGACGGCCCCTCAGCACAGCTGGCACTCCTTGGGCCGTGTGTGCCTGGCTCTGTCGCTGCAGGACTGCCCCTCAGCACAGCTTGCACTCCTTGGGCTGCGTGTGCCTGGCTCTGGTGCTGCAGGACTGCCCCTCAGCACAGCTTGCACTCCTTGGGCTGCGTGTGCCTGGCTCTGGTGCTGCAAAGCTGCCCCTCAGCACAGCTTGCACTCCTTGGGCTGTGTGTGCCTGGCTCTGGTGCTGCAAAGCTGCCCCTCAGCACAGCTTGCACTCCTTGGGCTGCGTGTGCCTGGCTCTGGTGCTGAAAAGCTGCCCCTCAGCACAGCTTGCACTCCTTGGGCTGTGTGTGCCTGGCTCTGGTGCTGCAGGACTGCCCCTCAGCACAGCTTGCACTCCTTGGGCTGCGTGTGCCTGGCTCTGTCACTGCAGGACTGCCCCTCAGCACAGCTTGCACTCCTTGGGCTGCGTGTGCCTGGCTCTGGTGCTGCAGGACTGCTTCTCTACACAGCTTGCTCCTCTTAGCTGTCTCTCAGCTCTCCCCTTGCTCAGAGAGACCCAGAACAAGCTCAGCTCACAGGGAGGACGGGGCCTGGCCTCTCACTTTCCTCACTGGCCTGTCCAACCTGTCAATCAGGCCGAGCTGAGTGTTGGCTGCTTTCCATTGTCTCTGGGGTCTGTCAGTCTCAGGGCCCTAGTTTCTCATGGACCCTTCCCCTTTTGACACTGGGAGCTGGCGAACCAAAAACTCCCACCGAGTTTCAGTAAGGGGCTATCAGTCCCCTCACACTCACAGGGTCCGGGGCTGTTTGGGGCAGCCTGCCTCCCCGTGGCCATTGGGGCTGGTTTCTTGTTCCAGCCCCGTTTTTCTCTGCCTCCTTCCTGCTGCTTTCTCTCCTCGGCCCCTGCCTGCCGCTGGCCCTGTCTCCTGTGAGCACGTTGCCGACGCAGCGCGAGCGCCCCACAGCGAGATCAGACGTGCTCTGGCATCTGGACGTCCCTGCCCTTCCCGTTCCCAGGGGGATCCCAGCTGGGAGGGACGGGGGGGCAGCACAGTCCCACTGGGCCATGCACGCTGCACCCCCACGGCTTTCTCCCCGAGCGTTCTCCATCCGGGGGGCTGCCCCAGACTCAGCCCCACTTCCTGCAAGGGACCATGTTCTGCTGGCAGAGCCCCCCTGCCCAGCCCGTGGGCTCCTGTCTGCTCCCAAACCCGCTGGGCCAGGACCCCCAGACGGCAGCCCTGGGCCTTTGCCAGGCGCCGCGACGCTGCCTGTAACAAGGCAGTTTGCACTGGCCACCCCACACTTTCCCCAGGAAAGGTCCCGTCCCACAAGGCCGGGGTGGGGAACCCCAGGCCCGGGTGCCTGATGCAGCCCCTGGGTTGCCTGGATCTGGCCCCCGAGGCTTAAGGCCTCCCCTGGCAATAGGGAGCCCTGCTGGCACCCCCAGCCCCCGACTGAGTTTTCTGTGGGTCAGTGGCCCCCAACCCCCAAAAAGCTCCCCACCCCTGCACTAGGCCATGCTACATCCCCGGCCCAGCAGCAGGGAGGGGGCTGGTCATGGCCAGCTGCCGGGATGGGGCTGTGTTGGTAAAAGGCTGCCTGTGCTCTCCAGCACCGCCACGTTCAGCGCCGTGAGCATCGCCGACACGCGGGGCCTGCCCCTCAGGGAGGTCACACTGAGCCACGGGGGCCTGCAAGGGCAAGACTCTGGCAGGTGAGTGGCAAAGCGCCTGGTAGGTCCTCTGAGGGCGGAAGAACGTGGCCGTTCCCGTGCATCGGGCACAGAAGGGCTGCTGAGAGCCGCAGGGGCCTGGCCTGGTTCCTGGGGCTGAGAGCGGAGGCGTGGCGGTCCTTCGCCTTCGCGCCTAGGCAGCATTTCCCTGCAGAGCATGACGTGCACGTGGCTGATCTCCTCGGCGTGGCCAGCCGCTCCGTGGCCCTCTCCCCGTCTCAGCGGGAAAGCGGAGGCCCCAGACCCAGGATTTTCTAAGGCCCTGTGCTCAGACCACGTCTTTCTCCATCAGGCGGTGGAGATGTCAGCTGGCGCCCCTGGGATTCAACACAGCTGGCTGGCACGCCCCTTGCGGACGGTTCCCAGGAGGGCCTCCACCCTTCCTGGCTGGCCAGCTCCCCGCCACCCTGAGCTCTTAGTGCTGCTGGCCCCAGAGCGCTACTGAAATCCCTTGGGGCCAGGGCCAGAGAGATTCCCGTGCGTGACCAGCTCCTGCAATGTGACCGGCCAGCAACGCTGGGCCTCACGGCTGCGCTGCGGCGTCACTGAACCTGGGCTGGCCCAGAGCTGCACAGCCCCCCCACTCCCATGGGACAGGCCTCCAGGCCTTGGCAGGGCCTTTCTGCCAGCCAGTGCCCGTGGGGAGTGCCTGGCAGCTGGCCCTGGCTGCCCTGTGGCACAGCGTAGCCGGGTGCCATTAGGAACACGGCTGCCCCTTGCCGGAGCAGGGGAACGTGTAGCCGGGTGGGGAGACCAGCAGCGTGAATCGTCTCTGGGGTGGTGCCTGCAAAGTGCAGGTTAAACCGCTGCTGTGCCGGTCCATGGGGCCTTTGCACGGCTCTGGGGCCGGCCAGTCGGGAACCAGCACCGCTGCAGGCCTCCGCGCAAGCCCCGGGGTTTGAGGGCACAAAGGGTTCCAGTCCATGGGCCGGAGGCCGCGCATACTTAGCACTGTGGGGCACACGCCCTCCGGCCCACGGGCAGAGACGCCCTGCGAGAGGCGCAGCGTTTCACCCGCCGTTCTGTTCCAGGCAGTGCCTCTCGGGGGCCGTTGTTTCGCTGGTATGTGCCGGTAAGTCTGGCTCCGTTATTAGTACTGACTATGGGGCAGCAGTGGGGCAGGCGCCATTCTCATGGCTTGGCGGGCGGAGTTCAGGGGGGACAGACGTGCTACAGGCAGGAGCCCCGAGCTGCCTGCGCTGGCGGTTACGGAGCAGTGGAAGGAAGAGCAGCTGGTCTGCGCCGGGCTTAATGTCGTTGTGACGACGCGTCGGGATTTTCCCATCTCCTGCACCCTGAAATGGCATGAACAGACTGCACCAGCCAGTAGAATGGAGGTTGTTTATTGTTCCTCCAGCACAGCGCAGCACAGATGTCATCTGGTTACAGGAACTGGGGCTAAGAGGCCTCAGTGCCCCCCTTGAGATAGGGGGGTCCCAGCCCCCTCCCCAGTTCCTTTTCCCCTGCTTTCCAGACAGGAACTAACTCCCCCTCTTCCAGCCCTACCCCCAGCCAGGGCAGCATCCACCTCCCTTTGTTTCTCCCCATGGGGGCCGCAGGTCAGACAGGTTTTTGAGTCACCTTTGCATAATGAGGTTTTCCCTGCTGGGTCTTGCTCCAGACAGCAGAGGTCACCACAGCCCAGCAAGTCCCCCCACTACGTCACAGTCGTTCATTCTGCTAAGCCCATGAAGGGAACTGTTGGAAAGGGAAGGGAATAAACTCGTTGATTTAAGCAAGCCTGGGGAAAGTGCAGAGTCTGTGACGTATGTGTGAGCCCAGCGGTGTCAACGGAAGGCAAAACACAACCAGATCCCTGTGTTCATCCCCAGTCGTGTGGCCCAGGCTTACGCTCTGCACACACCAGTCTGGAACATGTCTAAAGGCACCTTTTCGGGGGTGGCATGTTCTTGGGGGTGGCACTTTCTCGGCGGTGGCACATTCTCAGGGTGGCACGTTCTCGGGGGTGGCACGTTATCGAGGGTGGCACGTTTTCGGGGGTGGCACGTTATGGGGGTGGCACGTTCTCGGGCGTGGCACATTCTCGGGCGTGGCACGGTGGGCAGGGCTCACGCTCTCACGTGCTGAGCTCAGCTATTGACTTGCTGTCTCTTCCCGGTCCTTGGACGCAGCCTGTGGCCAAAGCATCAAGTCTCCCCGAGTGGTTGGCGGGGGCCTGGCCAGGATTGAGGCCTGGCCGTGGCAGGTCAGCTTACAGCACAGAACCCAGCACCTCTGTGGGGGCAGCATCATTGGGCCCAGCTGGATCCTCACAGCAGCACATTGCTTCAGGTGAGCCTCCCCGTGCAATCCCACCGGGAATGGGGGCAGGGCCTGCATTTAACTGCGCACACAAGCCAAGCCCTCCCTTCGGGCGCTACAGGCCAGGGCTCCGTGGAACTGGCACTTGACAGCCCATGAAACACTTGGCTGAAATGAAAAGAATGGGATGAGCATTCACAGCGTGTTGTGATTATAGGGGCGTCGCTGGAAAGCGAATAAGCCATTTTGTTGCTGTTTTCAATTGTAAAAAAATAAATAAAAAGAAGCCAGAAGCCAGTTTGGGATTTGTTTGGGAATCCCCCCGCCCCCCCCCCCCCCACACACACACACACACACCCCGTATACATTCCCACAAAACCTTCCAGTTAGCCACAAAGCTGCTGGACATGAAGAAAAGTTTGGATAAAAGCTTTTCAACAAGCGCTAATTCCAGCTGTAGCCAGCTATACACACACCTGGCCATGCACACAGCCAGCTATACACACACCTGGCCATGCACACAGCCAGCTATACACACACCTGGCCATGCACACAGCCAGCTATACACACACCTGGCCATGCACACAGCCAGCTATACACACACCTGGCCATGCACACAGCCAGCTATACACACACCTGGCCATGCACACAGCCAGCTATACACACACCTGGCTGTATATAGCAGAGCGCGTGTAAAGAGTGTGTGTAAAATGCTACAAGCTTTAGCTCCTGCCAGTAACTAGAATTCCCCCTCCTTTAAGTAATTTCTTTTAATATTGCAAAATTATACTCTAGTTAGATGCTTAGATCTCTTAGGGTTATTTTTGCTGCTTGGTGGTGCTTTACAATTCATGTCACGTCTACAATGCATCACCAATTCAGAAAGAAAACAGAATTCTTTATAGTTTCTCTAATCGTAGTGGACCAAGGCTGTATGGGCTTTGATTAGATGTAGTGCTTTTCCTTTCACATCCTTCAAGGCCCACTGGAGAACTCAAGTCATTATTTTGAAGCAACAAGGCAGCTTATCCGTATGGTAAGTGGCAGTGCCTTTGATCTGTAAAGCCAACACATGTACAGCCGCAGAGTTTGATTTCTGGAGCATCCAGAAGTTTGACCTCTGCAATGTTTTGTTTTTTGAGCCTCACAGCAAGTTATCCCTGATTCCCCCTTTCTCTTCCCACGCTCCCCAAAGACGGGCGAGGTGGAAAGTCCATCACAGGCTTCGGTCGCAGGAACAATCATTTGAAGAGTTTGTTAAGCAACGGAACGTGCGTTCTGGAGGAAGGCGACGTTCAACCTCAGTTTATCTGAGACTCTTTCGTCAACGTGTCTCATGCTTTGTGCGCGTTGATCTTGCTTTGTCTTAGAATCGTAGAATCCTAGAATACTAGGACTGGAAGGGACCTTGAGAGGTCATCGAGTCCAGTCCCCTGCCCTCATGGCTGGACCAAATACTGTCTAGACCATCCCTGATAGACATTTATCGAACCTGCTCTTAAATATCTCCAGAGATGGGGATTCCACAACCTCCCTGGGCAATTTATTCCAGTGTTTGACCACCCTGACAGTTAGGAACTTTTTCCTAATGTCCAATCTAAACCGCCCTTGTTGCAGTTTAAGCCCATTGCTTCTTGTTCTATCCTCGGAGGCCAAGATGAACAAGTTTTCTCCCTCCTCCTTATGACACCCTTTTAGATACCTGAAAACTGCTATCATGTCCCCCCTCAGTTTTCTCCTTTCCAAACTAAACAAGCCCAATTCTTTCCGTCTTCCCTCATAGCTCATGTTCTCTAGACCTTTAATCATCCTTGTTGCTCTTCTCTGGATCTTCTTCAATTTCTTCACATCTTTCTTGAAATGTGCCGCCCAGAACGAGACACAATACTCCAACTGAGGCCTAATCAGTGCAGAGTAGAGTGGAAGAATGACTTCTCATGTCTTGCTCACAACACACCTGTTAATGCATCCCAGAATCATGTTTGCTTTTTTTGCAACTGTTCACTCATATTTAGCTTATGGTTCGCTATATCCCCTCGATCCCTTTCTGCCATACTCTTTCCTAGACAATCACTTCCCATTCTGTATGTGTGAAACTGATTGTTCCTTCCTAAGTGGAGCACTTTGCATTTGTCTTTATTAAACTTCATCCTGTTTACCTCAGACCATTTCTCCAATTTGTCCAGATCATTTTGAATTTTGACCCTATCCTCCAGATTAGTCACAACCCCTCCCAGCTTGGTATCATCTGCAAACTTAATAAGCATACTTTCTATGCCAATATCTAAATCGTTGATGAAGATATTAAACAGAGCCGGTCCCAAAACAGACCCCTGCGGAACCCCACTTGTTACTCCTTTCCAGCAGGATTGTGAACCATTAATAACTACTCTCTGAGTATGGTTATCCAGCCAGTTATGCACCTACCTTATAGTAGCCCCATCTAAGTTGTATTTGCCTAGTTTATTGAAAAGAATATCATGCAAGACCGTATCAAACACCTTACTAAAGTCTAGATATACCACATCCACCCCTGCTCCCTTATCCACAAGACTCGTCGTCCTATCAAAGAAAGCTATCAGATTGGTTTGACGTGATTTGTTCTTTACAAATCCATGAGTCTTGATTCGTTCTTTACAAGTCTTGAGTTCCTTTAGGAGGACCCTCTCCTCGGAGGCAGGGATACTAAGAGCCTGGCTGCAAGCAGTGTAGGTGCCGTTATATCTTGTATTGGACCAGCTTCTCCTGGGGGCAGAGACAAGCTACGGCGCTACCCCCAGCCTCCTCTGCAGGTTGTGCCGCGTGATTGCTTCCTGCCCAGAGGGCGGAGGGGGAGCGCTAGTTCTGATCCCCAGCAGAGACTCAAGGCCCGTGTGACTTCTCTAGCTCTCCCCTGAGCGCGACACCGCGGGAGGGAAAGAGCCAGTCACCACAGGCTGTCTTTGTGCACAGGAACAACCTGGCCCTTCAGCACTGGCGAGTGAAAGCCGGGTCCGAGACCCTCTCCAGCTTCCACGCCCTCCCTGTGGAAAAGATCTTCCTCATGGACAGCAAGTCTGTGTTTCCCAGAGACAGCGACATCGCCCTGGTGAAGCTGGCGGCCCCTTTCGCTATTTCAGGTGAGCAAGAGTCTGTGCTAAGCCACCGTCAGACATGCTGTCGGAACGAGCATCCCATGCCAGTCCCTGGGTAGCCGCAGCCTCTGGCTTTGGCTGTGTGGGCCACATAGCTGGAACCTCTGTTCCCACCAATGGTGCGTGCCCACATCACAGGCTGGGGGGACACGTGAAGGAGTCTGATGCAGCCCTTTGGGGAGGAGTGGCACACCAGCATGGCACAGGGGCCGTTAGCAAATCCACGTGGGTGACGTAGCGCCCTGGCAGTGCCCGGCTCAGCCCACGAGTCTGATGCAGCCCTTTGGGGAGGAGTGGCACACCAGGGTGGCACAGGGGCCGTTAGCAAATCCACTTGGGTGACGTAGCGCCCTGGCAGTGCCCGGCTGCCTGGGTCAGCCCACGAGTCTGATGCAGCCCTTTGGGACAGAGTGGCACACCAGCGTGGCACAGGGGCCGTTAGCAAATCCACGTGGGTGACGTAGCGCCCTGGCAGTGCCCGGCTCAGCCCACGAGTCTGATGCAGCCCTTTGGGGAGGAGTGGCACACCAGGGTGGCACAGGGGCCGTTAGCAAATCCATGTGGGTGACGTAGCGCCCTGGCAGTGCCTGGCTCAGCCCACGAGTCTGATGCAGCCCTTTGGGGAGGAGTGGCACGCCAGCGTGGCACAGGGGCCATTAGCAAATCCACTTGGGTGACGTAGCGCCCTGGCAGTGCCCGGCTCAGCCCACGAGTCTGATGCAGCCCTTTGGGGAGGAGTGGCACACCAGGGTGGCACAGGGGCTGTTAGCAAATCCACGTGGGTGACATAGCACCCTGGCAGTGCCCGGCTGCGTGGGTCAGCCCACGAGTGCACCTGGCAGGCAGACAAATCCAAGCCAGTGAGCGAGAACAGAACAGACCCACCGGCCCCGCCGTGGTGCACGGTGGCTGAGGCCACGGAGTGGCTGTGTAAATCCCAGCGTGGCCGTCCTGGCGGGGGTGTGGGCCGATCCGTCTCTCATGCCTGGGCAGCCACAGGAATGTCTGACGGGCCTGGTCTCCTGACTCTGCCTGTCCCCTGCAGACACGGTGAAGCCCATCTGTCTGCCCTCCTTCGATGCGGAGCTGCCCCCTCAGGCCCCGCTGTGGGTGGCAGGCTGGGGCTACGCGGAGCAGGATGGTGAGTTCAGGCGGCCGGTCCCCCCGGCGCGGCGGGGCGCAGGGCAGCTCTCACTCACCTGTCTTTTCTCGAGGCGCGTTGTCTGAGGCCCTGCGGCAAGCCCAGGTCCAGCTGGTCGACAGCAGCAGCTGCAACGCGAGTGCCGCCTACCAGGGGGCCATCTCCCACGAGATGATCTGCGCGGGCCTCGTGCAAGGGGGGGTGGACACCTGCCAGGTGAGCACCTCGGAGGGGTGAGTCCAGCACGAGGGGAGCCCGGAGCCCTAGGGAGCAGCCGGCTCGTTCCAGGGGCGCACGGGGCCCTTGCAGGACTGAGGGGCCGGGCCGTGCAGGGTGCTGCAGGGGCAGGAGGGGGGCTGGGCCAAGGTGTGTGATTCCAGACCGCACCGCGCACCCACCACCTGAAAACCAGGGGCTCCAAGTTGGGCCCAACCCACCGTTCACTCTGGGCCTGGGCCCCCTCTGACCCGAACGCCTCAGGCCGCGCTCGCGGGGGCTAACAGCAGGGTTGTGTCCCTCCCAGGGAGACAGCGGCGGCCCCTTGATGTACAACCCGGGGCGCTGGCAGGTCGTGGGGATCGTCAGCTGGGGCCACGGCTGCGGCAGGCCGAGCACGCCCGGCGTCTACACCAAAGTGCAGGCCTATCTCAACTGGATCTACAGCGTCCAGAGGGTCAGTGTCTAGGGCTGCCAGGTGGCCAGTTGAGCCGGACGGTCCGGGATTGGAGCTTTCTGTCTGGGAAACAAACTGAGAAAACACCGGCCACAGGACTGTCGGGTGTGAACTAAGGACGTTTTCTTGTTCTCATGAGTATCCGGACGTAGCTGCTCGCGTGAGCGTGTCTCCCGGCCAGGCGGCACGCGGCTACGCAGTAGAGAGGAGGGGGGCGGTGGCAGGAGGGAATCCCTGGGGCCAGACTCGCCCACACGCCCCGCCAGGACCATGCGTGGGACGGGCAGCACCCTAGCATTTACGTGCGCCCTGGTCAGCCCCACTCCCCGCCGGCCAGTTCCCCTCCCACTCGCCCCCACGTCAGCCCTGCTCCCACTGACCCTTCCCAGCCAGCCCCGCTCCCCGCCGGCTGGTTCCTTCTCCCCACACTCCCCCCCAGCCACCCCACTCCCACTGACCCCCTCCCATCCAGCCCCGCTCCCCGCCGGCTGGTTCCTCCTCCCCACACTCCTCCCCAGCCAGCCCCACTCCCCCTGAACCCCTCCTGGCCAGCCCCACTCCTCTCGTGGCCACCACTCCCCGTTCTGAGATGATGTGTGTCCAGTATTTTTGGTAGCACTTTGTAGACTAACAAAACATGGTGGGATCACGAGCTTTCGTGGGCACAGCCCACTTCTTCGGATGCCCGAAAGCTCATGGTCCCTTCCACGTGTGGTTAGTCTATAAAGCGCTACCAGACCATCGGTTGTTTTTGTCTGCAACAGACCAACTCAGCTACCCCCTGACGCTTTGGGATTTTTTCGAAACCCATCTGGTAACCCTGTGAGTGTCCTGCCGCTGAAACCTGCTGCTCCAGGCATCCCCTGATGGGGTCGTCCCTGCTCCAGGGCTGGGGGGACAGGGGCGGCACCCCTCGGCTGTGAGCCAGAGGCCAGGCCCTGGGGCCTCCCCGCACTGTTACTGCAACACACGGCATGGCCAGGGCACAAGCACCCGCCAGCCTGCCCCCTGCCTCGCGGTGCCCGCCCGCGGCACAGCCCTATTGCGCCCACGGCTGGCACGCAGGCAATGGGGAGCCAGCCTGCACCGCACAGCAGCAGAGCTACGGAGACAGGCCTGACTCGGGCCTCCTGCCGTCGGGTTCCCAGAAAATCTCACGCAGCGCTGCTGGGGCTGAGCGAATCAGAACTGCTCCTAGGCTGCACCCTCCGTAAAACGAGTGTCCCTGGGGCGCTTGGCCGCAGGCCGGGAGCGCTGCAGAGTGGCCCCCCGCTAGGTAATCAACCGGCCCCGGCACAGCTGGAGGAGTGGGGTGCTGCTCCTCCCCTGGAGGAGACTAAGTGGGCAAACGCCCATGGAGAGGCCAGCGCAGGTGGTGCAGGGGGATGCACGTCCAGAGGTTGGTTGCCCAGGCTCTGGCCCCTGGCAGCACCTGCCCCAGAGGGACCCGGCCTGTGGGGGACTGTCCCTGCCAGCACTAGAGGGGGCTGCAGGGGACGGAGGAGGGCCAGGGCCTGTTCCACCCCAGCCTGGCTGTGCTTTGGGAGCTGAGTGGGCATCCGAGCCTAGAACCTGGTCCAACATTTACTCCTGTCTCTGTGATGCCGGTTTTAATTGCTTGTCTGCTTCCCCTCCCAGTCCGAGCTCTGAGACGTCGCCCACGGCAGCTCCCCGTTGCCAGCCGGCGTGAACCCCCCAGCCCTGCCTTGGGTTCTGAGCTGCTGGGAGACCAACGTGCCGCCCCTGCCCCCGGATCCCTGCTCCGACGGCCGGGCAGCGACAGGACTCAGCTGGAACCAGGAACCCACCTGGCTCGGCGCCACCCCCAGAGCGGATGGGGCCTGCTCTCTGCAGCCGCCCGAGGCCATGCAGCCGTCCTGTGGCACTGCTGATGGAACGAGCCAGCCTGTCCCTTGCCGCCTGGCCTGGCCTGGCTCGGGAACAGGTTCTCCGGAAGGGGAGGCCCTTGCGACAGGATGCACCGGCCGTTCTTTGCACAAGCAGGTGGGATGCAGCCCCCGAGCCCCACAGCACCAGGCTTCGGGGCCATCCAGCCCCGGTGAGCCCGACCCCCCTGCACCTCTTGGGTGTACAATGGGTGTTCTGTCAGAGGCGGGCCTGCAGGCTTTGCTGGGGGAGAACCGGCTGTATCATGAGCCAGGAGCAGGGTTGCCAGATGGTTGAAACAAAAATACTGAACCCTTCCCCCCCCCCCCAAAAAAAAAAAACACCGGGAAAAAATTCTGTTGAAGACCAAAGTTGAGCAAAAAAAAAAAAAAAAGGACTCCACTCCAAAACTTAAACAAAAATAAAATAAAATAAAAAATTAAAACAGCATGTCCCCTTTAAGAGTGAGTGCAGGGATAGAAACTGGGGATAGGTTGAGCACTAAGACCCAGGGGAGTCATTGCTTCCCCTTGATCTTTTTGCCAGCAGCCATTTTGTGCGGGCAGCCGTGCGGAACCAGGTAAGCATGGGGTCTGGGGGGAGGGCGGGCACGGAGTGTCTGTAGGGTTGCCAGGTGCCCGGCATTTTTGCCTCCTGGCCAAGGAAAAAAATTAGAAAATATGGGACATCTTAGGCATCTGGTATTTTCTGAATTTTTTACCAGACAGGAGGCAAAAATATCAGACTGACCGGGTGAATACCGGACACCTGGCAACCCTAGCCAGGAGTAAGAGCAGTCGGACACCAGGGCTCACAGCCATGGCTCAGGAGCGCAAGGGGAAGCCAAAAGGGAGGCCTCACTGACTCAGACTGTAAGGGCAGAGGGGCCCATCGTGACCAGCGGGTCTGATTTCCTGCAGGCCGCAGCACCTCACCCCCACTCCTGTCCTAGACTCACTGCCTCCGAGTTCCTGACCCCAGCCCAGGAGGTCGAATGACAGAGAATCCACCATTCGCACTAGTAGAAACCAGCAAGCATCCCATGCCCCTGCTGCAGACAAAGGCAACCTTGCCCACCCAGCCCCCAAGGGCTCTGCATGTCTGCCCCACCGCCCGGCAAAACCCTCCGCCCAAGCCCCCGGGAAAGGGCTCTCTGGAGCCCCTCGGAGGAGCCTGGCCTTTGGCCACCCGCTGAGGAAGGAAGGGCCAGGCCCCAGGAGGCCTGAGTGCAGGTCTCCCAGTAGGGCCCCGCGGAGCGCCCGGGGGTCCCACGCTCTTTCCTGGAGCAACGCAAAGCCGCAGGTCTCCGTGTGTACAGGTGTGACTAGTGAGGGGGCTGCCTACTCCAGTGGCCCTGGGCCCACGCTGGTGGGCATGCACTGGCTGCCATGTGTGCTGGGGTGACCCCTGCTGGCCTCTGGCTGTAAGCACTGCCCAGTGCTGGTCGCCCCCGCCCCAGACAATGCCCAGCAAAGGTTTCTCCCCTAACCATGAGAAGGGGGTGGCTACCCGGGGGGATGGGTGTTCTGTGGTTTTTGAGGAGCAGTTTTGGAAAACACGAGGACAGACTGAGCCGACTGCTGGGGGTTGAGGGGCCTGTGGACCCCACCCCAAGGGGTCGGAGGCTGCCTGCCCTGACCCCTATGCCCACGTCGAACCCGGGCCGTGCTGTGCCTCTGAGAAGCAATAAACCCCCGTTCTACAGCTGGCAGAGTCACGTCTTGCTGCCGATGGGGGTGCAGGGTCGGGGGGTCGATCGGCGGCTCAGTCCGAGAGACGATGCCAGTCGGGAAAGCCAGCCGCCGTTCCCTGCTCTGACTGCTACCCAGCGCCACAGCCAGGCCCAGTGGCGGGGACAGAACCCAGCAGCCTTCGCTGCCAGGCCTGGTAGAACTGCTTGCCACCTGCCCCCCTCCCCCCCCCAGCCCCATGCGCTCTCCAGCCCGGGGCTCAGCTAGCACTGGAGCTGCCTGGTGCCAGCCAGGGAACTGGGCCTGCAGCAGCTCTCTGGGACTCAGCGGCACAGGCCGGCCTGCGAGCCTGGCACGCGGCCTTTTCACACTGGGACGTTTTGTGCCCTGCCGGGGAGGCAATAGCCCTGCCCCGCCCCGCGGGTAGCATCTTCTCCAGAGTGGCTGCCATTTTCTTCGGGAGCCACGCCTGGCCTGGAGGGGGAGGGGAAGAGAGCAAGAGAGGAGGGTTTCAAAGGCAGAATCCCCCTCGGGGCCCTTCAATAGCGTCCCCCGTGCGCTGTGGGTCGGGCCCTAAGATCTTCCTGCCACAGCCTGAGGGCAGCTCAGCCTGCAGCCACCCCCGAGCCCGCGGCGGAACCTGCTGAGGCGCCAGGCTCCGCCAGTCCCCCGGCGCCCGCCAGAGGTTCCCGTTTTTACCGGGGGTGCGTGAAAGGTGGGCGGGTCTCGGCGGTGCACATGCCGGGGCGCGGCCCCCGGGCTCAGAGGAAGGCAGCCGGAGTGCAGGGCTTTCTAGGCAGCTCAGCTCTCCCTGCAGCCCGCTCCCCCCGGTGCCAGGGCACGGCTGAGCCCAGGGAGAGCAGAGCACGGGGGCCGCGCTGCTCGGCAGAGAACAGGGTTCACCCCGTCGATGCACCTAACGATGAGCGTGACACTCGGCTCTGCCACCCCCCAACCAGAGCGACTCCAGCCATCCCGGCAGCGGCTGTACCACGCACTCACCCACAGCCCGGCCTAGGGCTCCCGCCGCAGACCAGTGACCGGGGCGGGACAGATGCCCACGGACGGCCACACTCTGGCAGACGCTGTCTCGGGCCTGGGCTTCTCCGCTCAGCACAGGAGGCTCTCGTGCCTGCACGTGCTCCTCCAGCTCCGTGCCCACGCCGCACACCAACGGCCAGGCCCCACGGCAAGGGCAGAAAGGACCCAGGCGAGGGAGTTTCTCTACTAAACATAAACTTTTATTTCATTCAAGGCAAAGCTAAATAAAACTCTATAGTGCAAAGTGTTTGGAAAGGCATCGGACAGTGTCCCTATACATTCAGTATTTACAACTATGTACTGTGTCTGTATGTACACATATACATGTGTGTGCGCATAATGTACAGTCCCCTCCCTGCCCCTCACGGGACAAGGTGCTGGGGGACACCCCGTTTTAAAGCGGGGGAACAGCTCGGGAACTAGTGGATTTTCCAAGCTGGCAGAGCCCTCGCTGCATGCCCATTGTGCAGTATATCTATAAATCCAGACGTGTACAGGCCCCTAAGGGTCTCAAAGGGATTGTTACGCGGTCTCTAGGCAAGCCGGAGGAGTGGGCCGTGCACAGAAGAGCATTGCATGTCGCGTGGTAGGTGGGACATCCCCAACACCACTTCTAGAAAGACTAACGGCTCATGACAGCTAACAATCATTCTAACCCACCCTCTCCGCAGCGCCGTGGGCGTGGAAGTGCTGCACAGAGGCTGGACTGGGGATCTCACGGGGCAAGGGAAGATTTTTGCGTCTTTTGGTCTAAAACATCATGAGCGACGATGACCCGCGAATCGGACTTTGCATTTGCGCAGCCCCTTTTGTCCAAGGAGCCGAGCGCACGTGACAAGCAACCCCCGAGGCAGGTCAGTGCTGTCAGCCCATTTCACAGACAGGGAAACTGAAGCACAGAGATTTCCCCGGGCTGCCCACAGACACACAGCAGCAGAGCAGCAAACAGAACCCAGCAGGCCTACCTGCCTACTCTAACCAGTGGCCAACACTGTCAAACCTTTCAGAGCATATCCCCATTGCCCTGCATCCTGAGAAGCTCTGTGAGTAGACAAGGGGCCGGAAAAACCCTTGCAAACTGCCCTGGTGAAAAGCACAGTCACAACCGCACCAGCATCCGGTGCTTTGGGGGCTTCCCCCTCTTCCAACAGTCCCTCCATGGGCAGACTTGAGCACGGTTACAAGCAGGCAGGCGGGGCTCCCTGTCGATCGCTACCAGAGTCAAATTGCCATCGTACTCCTGTCTGCAAATGAACTGGCACGTCCCCCCCCCACACACAGCCGCTGAGGCAGCCGGATCAGGCTGGTCCATACGCTAACTCCAGAACACACCCATGCAGTGCAAGGTTCTTGCACCGCTCATCCAGAGCAGGCTCCCACTCGCTGACAGAGCAGCAAAGCCGGTCCCCAGTCCCGAAAAGCGGCCCCGCCTCCGATCCCCACAGCGAAGGGGCTGGGGAGAAGGGCCCAGTTTCGGTCCTTGGCCCATTCACACACACAGATACAGCCCGCCCCAGAAATGAAGCAGCTGGCTCGTGACACGCTGCCCATAAAGGGCCACAGGCAACGGATTATTTCAGGCTGGATACAGTTCGAAGCCCATTCGCAGCTCTAGCGCCTTGAGACGCATGCCCGGGGGGGCAGTCTCCTGCGTTTACAGGCGGATTTCCCCGCGCACTCAAGGGTTTAAGTCCCACCCACCTCAGTGTCTGCTCCCCCTCCTGTCGCTTATACGACCACCCGGCGCCGCGGCGCCCACGCCTCCGAAGCTCTCCCTGAGCACCCGCCTGCTCTCTCTGTGGGCCCAGTGGGCTGCTGGGGGGAGAGGGCTGCATGCACGGAGCTCCCAGGGAGCTCTGCCGTCGGACCAGAGCACGAGCCAGGGCGCCAGCCCACGGCAGAGAACCAGGGGGCGCAGAACCCCAGCGCAATGAAAAGGGCTCTCGGGCCTCGCCAGCGGCACCAAGAGAAAGTGGAAGTGTCCAGGGAGAGACTGACGGTGTCCCTCTGAACATCACCCTAGCCAGCCTTCCCGGGGCTCCTCCTCCTGACACTGCTCCTCCAAGCGCCGCAAAGCACCTTACAAATCATACTAAGGAGGCCTCACAACATCCCCTGTGAGGTAGCTCAGTATTGTTATGCTCATTTTACAGGCGGGGAAACTGAGGCACCGAGCAGCAAAGCAGAGCCAGGAACAGAACCCAAGCACCCTGAATCCAAGCCCGCGAACCACACGGCTGTACTCCCTCCCGGCAGAGTGAAAGGAACTCCCCGCTCTTTCTGCAGCGAAAGGGAAACTGAATGAGTTGTTTCCCCTTTAAGCCCATCAGATACGTGATTTGCATAACTAATTAAAGCCTTGATAAGCCAGCGTCTTCCATGTCTATTACCCGAAGTGCCAAGCTTTAAAAAAAAAAGAGTAACCCTGGAACCGATGGAAAACGCTACAGCCACTTCTCCCGAGAACGCCAGCCTGGTGCGCGCCCCAGGACAGGGGAAGCAGCTGAAGGTACCTTGGACACAGCTGGCTCCGGGACAGAGTGATGGAGCATGCTCCAGGCTGCTCTGCCTGGCCTGAGCACAGGAAGAGAGGCCGACCTGGCAGTCCCACACCATGCCCCAGTGCTCCGGAGGGAGCAGCAGTGCCAGGGAGCGGTACAGCCGCAGGACCGGTGACAGCCTCCTCGTGGCCAGCCTGTCCATCAGACACAGCCACAGGGACACCCAGGGCACACTCTGCCTCGGCTGGGCCCACATAACAGGAGGCAGAGAGAACGGCGCACGGCCTGGCCCAGGAGCTGCCCTCTTTCCCACTGACTTGCTGCCGAGGGGCCGGGAGCGGAGGGAGGGTAAAAGCACAGCCGGCCCTGGACACCGAACTCGCTAGAGCCGGGGGCCATTCCTGCAGCTTCTGTCTTGCCCACATTTCCTCTGCCCCAGGACAGTCAGAAATGTGAAGCTTGTCAGCCCAGCTGCCTCTTCCCAGGCATGCGCCCATCACCATGGCGTCTTGGCTGAGTCCCAAAGACCCTCCAGAAGGGAGAGAACAGGAATCACAGCCCAGAGTCCCAGCTGCCCTGCACCCTCCCCCACCCCGTGTGGCACTGCTGGCAGCGGGACACGGCACAGTCCAGAGCCAAACAAGAGCCATGCCTGCAGGCCGGGTGAGTGGAGCGACGAAGGGCAGGCAGGGGGGCCGAGCTCCCATTGCTCCTGCACCCTGCGCGGCCACAGAGCTGCCCCAGCCCGGACTGACGCAGGGGCACTGGAGCTGGAAGGGGAGGGAGCTGCCAGGTCAGCCGCAGCCCCGGCTGCTCCCCCTACCCAGCCAGGGCGAGGGACGAACGCCCGGCGTGGCAAAGGGGCCCCCGTCGTTTGCTTCAGAGGGGGGCTTGGCAGCAGAGCCCTCTTCCGCCTGGACCCAGCCCCACTCTCAGGCTCTCTCCTGGCAGTGCCCCAAGCAGCCTGGCCCCCAGAGGGCTCTGCTCCAGGAGCCGGCTGCCCTCTGCATGGTGCATGGCCCCCACCCAATGCCGAGCTCCCCCGGGAGCCAAGCAGGGGACGTGCTCCCTGCCTCCCTCCCCGCTCCCAGGGCAGCGGTCTGGCTCGGCGCCCTCACGCCCGGTCCCCGGTGACGAGCTCGCCGCTCTCGGGCACACGCCGCACCCAACCCCCCGGCCCAGCCCACACTGCAGCGCAAGGAGACCCACCCCGGCCCTGCCTCCCCGAGAGAAAGGGGCTGGCCAGCTCCCTTCCCCGGCGCGGCTGAGGCACGGCGAGAGCGGAGCACAGCGCTGCCCTGAGCATGGCTGGGTTCAAAAGCAAAGAGACCCCCCAACCCCCACCAGCAGAGCGTTGCTGCGCTTGCGTCAGGCCTTTGGGGGCGCTTTCCGGTCCGCCCTGGAGCCCGCCAGGCCGTTCTCGGTGTTGTCGACCCCCGAGGAGCTCACGAGGCACTCCTTCCTAGGACAGAGAAGGGCACCTGCAGCACGGGGCCGGCACCCGCCGCCCCGCCCCGCCCGCAGCGACCGGGCCCCGGCACCCGCCGCCCCGCCCCAACCCACCCGCAGCGACCGGGCCCCAGCACCCGCCGCCCCGCCCCGCCCGCAGCGACCGGGCCCCGGCACCCGCCGCCCCGCCCCACCCGCAGCGACCGGGCCCCGGCACCCGCCGCCCCGCCCCGCCCGCAGCGACCGGGCCCCGGCACCCGCCGCCCCGCCCCACCCGCAGCGACCGGGCCCCGGCACCCGCCGCCCCGCCCCGCCCCACCCGCAGCGACCGGGCCCCGGCACCCGCCGCCCCGCCCCGCCCCACCCGCAGCGACCGGGCCCCGGCACCCGCCGCCCCGCCCCACCCGCAGCGACCGGGCCCCGGCACCCGCCGCCCCGCCCCACCCCACCCGCAGCGACCGGGCCCCGGCACCCGCCGCCCCACCCCACCCGCAGCGACCGGGCCCCGGCACCCGCCGCCCCGCCCCGCCCGCAGCGACCAGGCCCCGGCACCCGCCGCCCCGCCCCACCCACCCGCAGCGACCGGGCCCCGGCACCCGCCGCCCCGCCCCGCCCCGCCCGCAGCGACCGGGCCCCGGCACCCGCCGCCCCGCCCCACCCCACCTGCAGCGACCAGGCCCCGGCACCCGCCGCCCCGCCCCACCCGCAGCGACCGGGCCCTGGCACCCGCCGCCCCGCCCCACCCGCAGCGACCGGGCCCCGGCGGTGACGCTCTCAGAGCGAGGGGAGCCGGGGAGGGAGGGACGTCCAGGCACCAGACACTTCGCCAGCACGAGCACCCAGCTCCTCCTGCTGCCATCGCTGCAGGCGGCAGGGCGCGCGGCACAGGCCAGGGCAGAGAGGAAGCAGGCGGCAGAGCCCAGGAGCTCCTGGCCCGCACGGCCCCAGAGCCGGGCCCTTCCCTTGCTGGGCAGAGGGCTCCGGGCTACAAGCCTGGGCCGCGGCCTCCCGAGGAAGCAGGGCAAGGCCTGAGCGTTGGGCACTGACTGAGGACTGGGCAGGGCAGGCCACCGGGACAGCCCTGCACGGACAGGCCTTCGTGGATGCCGGCACAGCTGGGGGGCGGGGGCCCAGGCAGGGCTGTGCAGGCCAGCTACGGGCAGAGCTGGGAACACCGCTCAGTGTGGGCCGCTTTCCAGGCCAGGACCGTTCGCTGGCCCACGCTGCCACCTGCCCCTCCTGGCCGTGACGCAGCCCCGGTGTCTAGGCAGGGAGGCGGGCCCGGGAGAGCACCAACATCCCTGCCCACGGTCCGCACGGCGCCACCCCCACCCCGGCGCAGCGGGGCTGAGAGAAGGGACCCCCCCCCCATACTCACTTCTTGCCCTGGGACCTTTTGAGGACGAGCAGGACGATTTTCTTGATGACCAGGATAAGGATGAGGAGGCCGACGACCCCGCCCACCACGGCCAGGATGATGAGCGTCAGGGTGTTGTCCACGGGCACCACTGCAGGAGAGAGGCCCAGAGGAGTGGTGAGGGGCAGCCGGGCGGGAGAGTCCCACCCGCACGGTGCCTCTGGTCCTGAGCCGGGGGGCAGCCCCCAGAGATGGCGCCTACTCGTCGGACCCCAAAGCCTCGGCCACCCCGCAGCTGCAGGGCCCCTCCGCATCCTCCACCTCATCTCGAACACCCACCGGCCTCACTGTCCCTGCTGCTGCCAGACCTCCCTCCATAGCACGGCCCGTGGCTCCGCTTGACTGCCAGCCACGGAGGGAGCTTGGCGAGTGGACGCCCTGCTGGCACCCGTGGCTACCGGCCTGTGGCAAGGCCCCTGCCTTTATGCCAGCTCTCCTTGCCTCGGGGGACTGTAGGTCTCAGGGGTGCTCAGTGGGAGAGGCCCAAAACAAATCCAGGGAGCTACAAGCCAGGGCCCACTCTGAGAGGTCGGCCGCCTTCTCGGGGGGTCAGTGGAAAGTCCCCCCAGCCCAGGTCCTCTCCTGAACAGACGGCTCTCCGGGGACTCCGTTCTGAGGCGGGCAGCCTGTGCCCAGTCCGCCATGCCAGACTACAAGTGTTGGGAGCAGACTCCACTCTCCTGTGCCCCTGGAAACCCGACTGAGCTCAGGAGCCGAGTCCCGGCCCAGAGGGCTCCCCGGGGCAGACACTCACTCTCGGGGACCACCCTGAGGGTGATGGTGGCGTTGTGCTCCGCGCCCTTCTCCTTGGGGTTCCTGACGTGGCAGGTGTACTTCCCGGCATCGCTGAAGTCCACGAACATGGAGATGGAGATGTTGTTTTCCTTCCCAGTGGTCGTACCGATTAGCTGGACCCGAGGGTCACTATATACAATCTTCGGCTCGGATGCCTTGTTCTTGATCTTCCCGCGATAGATCTGCAGGGGCGGGCGGGGGAGTGCACCAGGACACTGAGCAAGCGACCAGCCTGGCCAGCCTGCACGCTCAACAAGCCCCAGAGAGCTCTGCCGGCTGCATCAGACACAGCCCAGGGTGGCAGGGCACAGGCTGAGGGCTGGGGCCAATGTTCCCTCTAATCTTTTCCAGCCATGTGCAGAATAACTTTTTTATGTGCACTGAAGTACGTGTGAACGTGCACCACCTGCAGAACCAGACCTAGCTGTGGGTGCTCTGCTACTCAGCTGGGCAGCACTGGAATCACAAGCGCCCGGCGTACAGGGCACCCTGCCTGGGGCCCATCTTCATGATAATCGGCAGCCGCGCGCCCACGCCAGGGACAAGCCGGCTGTGCCAGTGCCAGTGCCATGCAGATGGAGCTCTGGCCCCACTACAAGTGGACAAAACTCTCTTGGGACCCCCCTTTGCTTCCCCAGGGCTTTGTCTCCTCCAGCCGGGGGAGAACCCAAATGCCTGGCTTTTGCCCCGGGCTCCCAAAGCCAGTTACTCCCCCCAGCACGCCCCTCCCCACCCCGAGCGGTCTCCTAGGGCGCCCCAGTGAGCGCAGCAGCCAGCCGCAGGGACCCCCAGGGAATGAGCAGAGCGGAGGCAGAACAGAACTGTGCTCCATGCACCCTCCCCTTCCTGGCTCTCCAGCCCCGGGCCCTCCCCAACTGCACAGGGCCAAAGGCGGGGGTGGGGGATGGCTCCTCTCCTAGTTAAGCCAGGGTCACATGAAATGACAACTTTGTTCAGCTCCTGCTGGGCCCCAGAACCTTCTCCGCCCTTATCTCTGCCCCCTCCCGAAAGGGGAAAGCAGCTGAATGGGGCAAATAAGGGCAGGACAGGCCACAGGCTACCCGGGAAGCAGCAGGCCGGTCTCACTTGCCAGGTGGCTGCATCGGCCGGAATCCACTTTCCACCCTAGGAATCCGGGGGCTGCAACCTGCAGCAAGAGCACCGGCCCAGGCACACGCGGCCAGAGGGCAGCTTCGTGCTGGCCCAGGCTGGAGGGGCAGGGCAGCTGGGCTGGCCGGCAGAAGCCCTACCTCACTCTGGCAAGCGGGGGAGAAGGTGGCCCTGCTCGGAGCCCCTGGCTCTTGGGCGTCAGGGTGAGCACGAGAAGGGGCCTGTGGAGCTGGAAAATTCACTGGGCTTCGCTCCAAGCGCAGCGTGAAACGGGACACGGTTGAGCCCAAGGGGTGTGTTTAACCCATGGCCCCGCCGGCCTCGCCACTGCTTCCGAAGCTCACAGACACGGCTGCAGGCGAGGGCCAGGAAATGGGTTTGGGGACTTGTCTGGGGCCAAGCCGAGTGGAACACCCCCCCCCCCCCCCCCCCCCCGAGGGCTGGCCGTCAGAGCCCACGCACCATTTCAGTGCTGTTGTAGTACCAAGTGAAGACAAGGTCCTCGAACCCCATGCAGGTGGTGAAGATGCAGGACAGCTGCACTTTTGTGTTGTTCAGGGCCGTCACCACCGGGGTTTTCCCGACCGACACCTCCAGCGTGACTGCCATGGAGAAGAGCTGTAAGCCTGCCCGGGGATGGAGAGAGAGACCGAAACCAGGTCAGCCGCACCGGAGACCCGCTCCCCACCGGGGACGGCCTCTCCTGGGGCACCCCAGGGCTACGCAGCCACGCAGTCACCTGGCAGCAAGGCCACACGGCCAGTCCGCTACCTCGCCAGGCCGGGCTGCCAGCCTAGAGGACACAGGACAGGGCCTCAGGGCCGAGCCCTGGGGAAAGGCGACTGCGAGGAGCCGGACCAGCAGCCGTGTCGCTAGTCAACAGGGAAGGGAGCGTCTCCCAGCGCCGGCCTTCCACGGCCAAGCCCCTCGCGGCCGCCCTGGTGCCCACGTGGCAGCCCCGCTGGCCCGCCCCAGAATCCAGGCACGCCAAACTCTCAGAGCCCCTGGGGGCCCACAGAGCCGTGGCAGAACTGGACTGGGATCCGGGAGCCCTAACTCCTCATTCCCAGGCTGCTCCAGGGACTCCGAACAACCCTCATGTGACCATCCCTCTCTGCACCGGGCTCGCAGGCCAGCTCAGCCACAGCACCCCAGGCAGCAGCCCGGGGAATGGCCTGGCGCAGCCGGGAACGGGAGCCAGAGGGGCCCTGCTGCAACCCACGGCTGATCCCCTCAGTGGCCACTGGGGGCCTCTCTCGGTTTGCAGAAGGGCTGCAGAAAGAGCATTTCTATCCCTGCCCCCATCTGGCCCATCCCCCAGCTCACCCTTCCCAGGCTGGGGGCTCCTGCTCCCAGCCCCTGCCACACGGCACCAGAGGGAACTGCGCACAGGCCACTTGGAGCTTGCCGTCTTCAGGGGACCGTCATGCTTTGGCCCTGTTCCTAGGGACCTCAGCAGGCTGCCAGGGAAGCGGGGGGCGGGGGGCGGGGGACAAGGCCAGGCCATGCCGTGGCACAGGAGTTAGGCCATCTGGGAGAGCCCCCGGAGACAGCTCGGAGCGCTCCGCTGGCTGTCGCAGCCAGGTGCTACTCCCTAGGGTACGGCCACACTACGGAGATCCAAGCTGCCGCCGGCGATCTTCCAGGGTTCGAATTAGCGGGCCTAGTGAAGACAGCGAATTCGAGCCGAGGGGGCGCTGCGGGAGCCACGAGGAGTAAGGGAAGCAGTTTCCTGCAGCGTGCCCAGCGCCGAACGCCGAGGGAAGGCACTTCCACCTCATATTGTCATAGCTGAAGCTGCGGATCTTACTCGACCTTGCCCCTCTGCGCCCCAGAGCCTTGCGGGCTAACCCGACCATGCAACGCGCCTCAGCCTCAGTCACCGAAGAGCAGAATCACATGACTCAGCTGCACTGAGGTGTCTCTTTCCCCCACCCCCTTTTTTTTTAGCAGGGCTGAGTTGCCGGAGGTACAAAGGGGTCTGATTCCCTTCCGGAGATCCGAGGAGCCAGCGCCTGGTCTTAGAACTCAAGATGACCCAGCTTACAACAGCTGAGCGTCGGTTCTAATCATGACGACAGTCTTTCCTTCTTAAAATGAGACTGCGCTTGGGCTATCTGGGCTGGGAGTTTCGAAGAAGCCTAAGGGAATTAGGCACCTAAATCCCACTGGAATTCAAGCTCCTTTGAAATCCCAGTCCCCCTCCCTCTCTCATTTCTCCGGCTTATTTAAAATTAGCTTGAGAGCCAACAAGCTCCTGTCCTGTCCTTGCCCTACCAGAAGCCCCTCTCGGGAGTTTTCTAACCAGTGCCGGGTTTTAAGTACCAAACATTCATTCGAATTCTTGGGTTCAGACCCTCCGATTGAGAAGGAGCTCCTGCACACAGTAGGGTAACAGCCCGGCAGGGGGCACAGGGAATTCTGAATCCCGTCGGAGGGGCCTCCTGGGAGCCAGCAAACAGCACCGGAAGAAGCACACAGAATGTCTTGGCTCCTAGCCCTGCGATGCAGCCAGGGCATTTTACAGAACCTCCCCCAGACTCAGATCTGGGTGGCTCCAAGCAGAGCCCCAGAGCTCCATTTCGTTCCTCTGCTGGGAAGGAGGCTATGACAAATATTTTTAACCCTGTCATTATTCTCAGCTGCATGGAAGACAGTTGTTTCCCGGGGCCCCTGCCGTATTTCCCCCCTGCAATGCTGGCAGCAGCGAGCAGCTGGACTCCCCGCCAGCAGAGCGAGAAGGATGGAGCAGAGATGAGAAAACCCCGAAGGAGCCGCCGCTGCATGTCTACTAGCAATTGCTGCCGGCAGAACGGAGGCCTGGATGCCAGGGTGACTGGGCTATTCCTGGAGCGACCTTGGCAAGTCGCTTATGCTCAGTGCCTCCGACTGCACATCCGCAAACCAGCCATCAGGTTCCCCAGCCCGGAGGGAAGCACTTGGAGATCGTGCACAGAAGGGCAAGTGCTCCGCCGGCTCGGCACGAGAGCAGCGGGAATCAAAGCAGGCTGCTGGCGGTGGGCTTTCCTCGCGCCAGTGTCGAGCCTACATCCCTGATGTTGGTCAGAGGGAGAACAACAATGTCGATGATTAGGGGGTTCTAGCAATGGTTACAGCTACTGCGTTGCCACACACTCTGACCGGGGCGCACGGGGGCTGGAGAGGTACAGGCGCACTGACCGGGGCGCACGGGGGCTGGAGAGGTACAGGCGCACTGACCGGGGCGCACGGGGGCTGGAGAGGTACAGGCGCACTGACCGGGGCGCACGGGGGCTGGAGAGGTACAGGCGCACTGACCGGGGCGCACGGGGGCTGGAGAGGTACAGGCGCACTGACCGGGGCGCACGGGGGCTGGAGAGGTACAGGCGCACTGCCACACAGGGCCAGGTCCTGACAGATGGGACAGCACAAAGTCCAGAATTCACTCCCTCCCTCCCTGTGTATTTGAGAGCCTGGCTACCTGTGATGTCCCCCTTACAGCCGCACTCTTGGACTCATGGGAGCACATGAGGCTCTGGGGTTCCCTTCAGAACACTAGGAAGTTCCAGCCCTGGCTGCAGGCTCCCTAAAGGCTGAGAGACCAGCCAGCAAAGGGAGAGCCCGACATTTGGTATTTTGTAAGTCTGGTGGATTCGAGGGGCCCAGCCGCAGATTTTTGAGCCGTTGGCATTGGCCACACTGAGCCATTGCTCCCTGGCCAACAGCCTGCATCCAGCCTCCAGACACACACGCCCCATCGCCAGACACACCTCACCACCCCGCCCCACACCCACACACCCCCCAACATCCCACCCCGCCCCACACACCCCAACACCCCGCCCCACACCCCACCCCAACACCCCAATACCCCACCCCCGCCACACACACATACCACCACACACACACAGCCCAACACCCCACCTGCCACAAACACTCCAACACCCCACCCTGCCACACACCCCCACGCACCCCAACACGCCACACACACACCCCACCCTGCCACACCCCCCCCCACGCACCCCAACACGCCACACACACACCCCACCCTGCCACACACCCCCCCACGCACCCCAACACGCCACACACACACACACCCCACCCTGCCACACACCCCCCCACGCACCCCAACACCCCACCACGCCACACACACACACACCCCACCCTGCTACATACGCACCCCACACGCACTGCCACACCCACCCCCACACCCACCACTCTGACAGTCTCCCTTGGCCCAGGACTCCAGCACTGGGCCTTGCGCTGTCTGAAACTCCCGGAGCCAAGAAGCGACTCCAGCGCCGGACGTGGCTGCCACCGGATAACCGGGTGGGAGAGGCCCCGAGGGCTGAGCCCTGCCCGGACCCAGCGCGTCTGCTCTGCTCCGCCTTGGCGGCGCCCCCCATGCCCCGTGCCGGGGGGCTCCCGGAGCCGGCTGGGGAGCGCACCCCGCAGCCCCTCGCTCTGGAGCCACCTGGCCTCCCACGGCCGGGCTGGGCGCGAAGCGGGAGACGCGCTCGGAGGGGGAGCCCCGAAAAGCGGGTCCCCCGGCCCGGGGGCAGCGCAGCCCAACCCAGCCCGCGAGCGGCGGCTCCGAGCCGCGGGTCCCGCTGCGCCCTTACCCAGCAGAGCCGCCAGCCACCGAGCCTCCGCCATCCCCGGGCCGGCCCCTCGCGGCTCCTGCGCCGCCTCCGGAGCGCCACAGGCCGGCAGGTCCCCGCAGCGGCTCCCGCATCCGGCCGGCGCGGCGCTGCAAGTTGGTCGGACGCGGCGCCCGGGCAGGCAGGGCAGGGCAGGGCGGGGCGGACGCGGCGGGGCGCGCTGCCAGGCGGGGCGCTGCAGCCAGGGAGCCGCCCGGGGGGTGGGGCCCGGCCCGGCCACTGGGCTGCGTTTGCGGCTCTGCAGCCCCTACGCGGCCGCGGCTGCGGCGGGGCTCTGCAGTGCGCGCTGGGCCGGGGGGGGGCGCGGGGCTCCCGGCTGCAGGCAGGGCCCCCCCGCGCCCCGGGAGTCCGCCTGAGCCGGCCAAGCCCCAGGGCGCGGCTTTTCCCCACCCTGCCCCCCTCCACTGCACCCGCAGCCTCCCCTCCTCTGGCTACACCCCCCGGCCTCTGCCCCCTGCGCTCAAGGAGACTCTCCTTCGCTACCAGCCGTACAGGGTCTATGGCACACAGCTGAGCGTGTGGAATCCAGCCGGCTGCGAGCGCAGGGACACCGGACAGTTACTTTGACTGCTGGGTCGCTTCCACTGCTCTGTCCCCTCGGCAGCGAAGTATCTGGGGCTCCTAGAGCAAAGCAACTAACACCCCTCTTCTCACACCAGCCCTCCCAGGGCTTGTAGCAGGGAAAGAGCGTGGCTGTAACCATTGGACCACACTCCCCTTCTCAGCGCTGGGCGGGTTCCCGGCTTCTCACTAGTACTGGGCATGTTTCGCTTTCTGCCTGTAGGGTCCCACAACCCAGACCCTCAATTCTGGTCCGTTCATGGTCACAGGGCTTGAGAATGTCCCACGACAGGGTCCTGGCCCACGGAGGATTGTGCTGGGTTGCAGTTGTGACAGCGCGTTGGGGGTCCCCCGTCTCCTGCACCCCAAAATGGCACAAACAGACTGCACCAGCCGGTGGAATAGAGGAAGTTTATTGCCTCTCCAGGATACAGCACAGCACAGATGTAATCTGGTCACAGAGCTGGGCTAGGATGCCTCAGGCCCCCTTGAGATGGGGGAGACTGGGCCCCTAAACTCCAGCCCCTTCCCTAGGCTGACTCCTCCATGCTCCCAGCCAGCAACTAACTAACTCTCTTCCAGCCCTGCCCCCCAGCCAGGGCAGCCTCCACCTTCCTTTGTTCCTCTCCACGGGGGGTGTCTGGCCATACTGGTTTGCATAGTGACTCATCCTGTTTTGCTGGGTCGTGGTACCCACGGCAGCCAGTGGGGGTTACCCCAGAGCCAGCAGCATAGAAACCAGCCAGGTACCCCCACTACGTCACAAGGGGTTTATCGATTTTCCAGGATCCAGCCCAGCACAGACGTGATGTGGCTCCAGGGGCCAGGGCCAGGATGCCTCAGACCCCAGGGTTAGGGGCTGTCTCCCCCAGGCCCCAGCTTAACCTCTTCTCTCCATGCTTCCCAGACCGCAAGTGCCTCCCTCCCCGGCCCGGCCCTGCCCCCCAGCCAGGTGCTGGTCTCCGCCTCCCTCCCTTTGTCTCTCCCGGGGAGGCTGAGCCGGGGTGTCGGGTTAATTCACATTCGGGAGAGTCAGTGAGAATCTCCCATCCCAGTGCAGGGGGACCCGGGTCACAGGGCAGACAGCCCCCCCCAAGCCACACCCTCACCCCTCAGCAGCCCCGCTGGTAGAGCCAGGTGGTGCTGCTGGACCCTAGTGGCAGGGCCACCGATGGGGGGAGCAAAAGGGGGAGCTGCCCTAGGGGGGCCTGGTGATTTAAAAAGGCCCAAGGCTGCCACTATTGCAGGAGCCCTGGGGATCCTGGCTGCTGCAGCAGGGGAGGTCAGGAAGGACTGGCTGGGAAAATCTGGCCCACAGCCCCCTCCTTCTGCCCAGCCCCCCTCTCCCCAGCACACACACACTTTGCTCAGGAGGGACCTGCCCACTGGTCAGTCCCAGCACTTGCTTTCCCCCCTGTATGCTATTGCCACCCTTACTTCTGCACCTCTGCCTGCAGAGCTGGGCCCTCAGCAGCTGCTGCTGTCCGGCTGCCCAGTGCTGAAGGCAGCAGTGCACAAATAAAGCTGTCGTGGGGGGGGGGGGGGGGTATTGCCACCTTTACGGCTCTGCTGCTGCAGGTTCCTGGCCCACAGCTCTGACATCAGCTGAAGTGAGGGGGGCAACACCATGACCCTCATAAAATCTCCTGTGGTCCCCTTGCAACTCCCTTTTGGGTCAGGCCCCCAATTTAAAAACCACTGCTCTCCCCCATGAAACCTGTATTACGGATTAGAGGGAAGAGCAAAAAGACCAGATTTCATGTCTGGGATGCATCTTTCGTGGCCGTGAATTTGGTAGATGGCCCTGCACTGATCCCGGGCGCTGGTTCCCTGTCA
Source organism: Pelodiscus sinensis (assembly GCF_049634645.1). Classification (NCBI taxonomy): domain Eukaryota; kingdom Metazoa; phylum Chordata; order Testudines; family Trionychidae; genus Pelodiscus; species Pelodiscus sinensis. The sequence continues at coordinate 1,175,222 of NC_134736.1, read as the reverse complement.
CGTTAATTACAAATGGATTGTGGGTGGGTTTTAAGGAACTAGTGACATAATTGTATTGGCAAAGCTGTGATTGCCATAAGAGAGTCTTGGGTTTTCTCCAGTCACGGCGCATAATCAGATCGACTCCAACTGCAACTGACTGGAACCTTTTACAAGCCACTGTGCATTCCCGATGAGACGCCATTTTGCTCCCACACGCCGTGCTGGGTGGCCGGGTCTCAGGGCAGAGTGTGCAGAGAGCCTGTGGAGGGCAGCGCAGTTGTGTGACTGCAGGGAGAGTTATTCGTCAGGGTGGAACTGCTCTTCGTTTGAGTAGCAAATCTGGCCCCATGCCTGGAAGTAAGAGCAGCACCTGCCCATGTGCGCACTGAAGCCAAACTGTTCAAAAGTGGCCACTGATTTGGGGGGGTGATGTAGTCGGGGGGTACCTTGCTGGTTGCTATGCTGGGCAGTGGGCTGTGAGTGACCTCCACTGGCTGCAGCACGGCCCAGCAGGGCAGGGGATGAGTCATTATGCAAGGGGGCTTCAAACCTGTCTGACCAGTGATCTCCCAGGGAGCGGAACAATGGGAAGAAGGGGAGTGGAGCCCTGGATGGGGGCAGGGCTGGGAGTGAGTGGGTTAGTTTATGTCTGGGAGCATGGAGGAGACAGCCTAGGGAAAGGGGCTGGGATTTAGGGGTCCAGGCTCCCCCATCTCAAGGGGGGCTGAGGCATCCTAGGCCTGCCCTGGAACCAGATGACATCTGTGCTGTGCTGTGTCCTGGAGAAGCAATAAACACCCTCTGTTCTACTGGCTGGTGGAGTCTGTCTGTGCCACTACGGGGGTGCAGGAGACGGGAAAACCCCAATGCGCCGTCACAGGGTGTGTGACGGACCGGGCCGTGTCTGGGCACAGCTAAGGGCGTCCGCTCAGGGCGAATTGCTCGAATCCGGGGCTTCTTACAGCCCCTGACTGGTGACCTTTCCACACAGGCCACAAACCAGTCCCACAGAGCGCTTCAGCTGCCTGCCTGAAGCCTCCCAAGCAAAACCCCTTCGACACCCCAGCAATATCCGTGCCCCAGATGGCCCCGGGCCTATACACAGGTGGGGGGGTCCTAGCACCCAATCCCACCTACCCCGAACAAGTTCTGTCCGGTTCCAAGAAACCAGCCACAGATCCCTGGTCAATTTACCCTCTGGACCTTGCCCACAAATCACGCTGGGCCAATCCTTTAGAATCTATATCTAAAGGTTTATTATTACAAGAAAGAAAAGCCTGAGAGTAAGGTTATTAAAGTACAGTACGTTACATGCACCGAATCTCCCAGTTCTCGATGCAGGCTCTAGCAGAGATGTTGCAGCTGCTGGTTTAAAAGTTCTTATTGCACATCCTACGATCAGGATGGGTTCACAGGTCTTCCGGGCTCTTCGATCCCTGCACTGCTGCCTCTGGGATGAAGTGCTGAGCTGAGAACAAAATGGCCTCGACCACATGGCCTCTTTATCTCCTTCCTGGCCTCTTCTTGTATGCAGCAAGTCACCTGGTCAGAGGCCAATCTCTATGTTCCCTGCTGGCTGCCCTCAAGTGACAAACCCCATTCTTTGGGTGTGTCCATAGCCTATTGAGAGCCATTGTTCCACAGGGCTTTGCTACTCAGCCTGTCCATAGCCATGCTTAACCACATTCACAGAAACATTCAGCTTCCACACAGATTACAGATTCCTACCTACACACACAGACATTATACACTCACATAAATAACGTACATAAGATCAACAAACAATAATCTCCCATTCAATACCCCACATGGCTCCCTTTATACCAATTTCTGGGGCCAACACCCCCACCTAGGGGTGCAGCAGCGATCTGGCTGCTTCCCTCCAACTCAGTAATGTGACAGGGTGTCATAGTCCTGGGGGGCCCAGCCTGACCCCTTGGGCAGGGCAGGGCAGGGCAGCTGGGTGACAGTCACTCACCTGGGTTCACAGGCAGCCGAGGGGGCAGAGGGAGGCTCCCTTCCGGCTGTACCACTGGCCATGCATGGGCAGTGACTGACAAAGGAACAGCCGGTTCATGGAATTAAACCCTCTGGGCAGGGAAGGCCTCGGTCTAGTGAAACCAGCTCTTGCGGGCAGGCCGGTGCCCTAATGCCTGACCGTGGAAGGTGCTGAGCGCCTCCAGGGCTGCACTGGTGGCCTCCCTCGCCGGGAGCAGGGGGCCTGGCCAGCGGAGAAGCCATTCGGACGTTCTCTAGTAGAAAACCAGTGGCCCAAACTCAAGCCCAACTGGCTGCCAGCAGAGCTGCCCTCCTAGGCCTGCCAGCGCTGGTGGCAAGCCGGGATCAGCGCCTGCGTCCCCTGAGTCCACGCCACGGACTGTGCGCCAGGCTGCTGCAAGCCCAGCTCTTCTCCTCCTGAGACGCCGTGCCGGCAGGCTGAGCAAAGCCCATCTCCCTGGCGTCCGACCGGGATGCAGCTCCTCCAGCTTGGGCTGGGGCAGGAGAGCCAGTCGGGAACCAGCAATGGCTCTCCGGGCCCAGTCTGCATGCGGGAGACACAAGGGGGCTGCTGGGGAGCGGATGGGAGGGTAACTGGCTCAACACGCTCTCTGTCCAGCAGCCACCTCTGCCTAGTAGCCCTGCCGTGCCGCGCCCACTGCCAAGCGGGAGGCGCTTCATAATGCAGGCCCCTGATAACGCAGTTGTGCTATTTAGGGGCCTTCCCGTCCCCCCTCGGCCACTAGATCGCACAGGCCCCTGCAGGGCACCGCTGCTGCGGGGCTCCGAACTTCCTGGCTCCAGAGGCAGGCCCTTGCGGGGAGGGAGAGCGGCTGAATGCCCAGGCACTTGGCAGGGACGGGAGCCAGGGCGGAGAGGCTCCTAAGCTAGTTTGCGCAGGATCCGGCCCACATTGGGAAGCTTGGCGAGACCATGGCTCATCCCGAGAGCCCTGCCTGGATACGGAACGTGTATCCGCATTGACGCCCATGGCCGCGGATACCTGGGAGACCAAGCGGGCAGCTGTGGACTTGCAGGGCTCTGCTCATTAGCAGCTCACTGAATACAGAATGCTGGGCGGCCCGCCCCTCGTGCGACTTGTCCCTTCCGTGCGAGAACTCAGGTGCGCGGGACGGGGCTGCAGACAGGCTGCGGGGCTGGGGTCCAGGCTGGGAGTCTGAGGGGCTGGCCCGTCCCTGCAGGCTGGAGGGGGCGACCACGGAGGGCCCAGCAGAGCCCCCGTCTGCTCTGGGGAGGCGGCAGTGGCAGCATGCACGGCGGGTAGGCGCAGGGAAGGTGGTTAGGGGAGGGGAGGGACGGGCGTGCCCCGGGGAACAGGGTGCCAAGGCAGGAAGAGCTGCAAGCCGGCCAGAGATGCCTTAATGAGGCTCTCTGAGGCTTCTGAGCCCCAGCTCGGCGCAAGCGGAAGCAGGGAGGGGGAGGGAGGGAGGAGACCTGCAGTAGCGCGACGGCTGTTTGCTGCAGTTTGTGGCACAGCCAAGGGCCAGGGCTCTGCTGGGCCTTGGCTCAGAGTGGAGCAGGAGCGATCGAGGGGCTGGGCTGAGCCCGGGGTGCAGGAGCAGGCTGAGAGCGCCTGGCTCAGCAGCACCAAAGCTGTTGGCCGCAGGGAGCTGACTTGGAGGAGTCTTGCAACGCTCGGGGGTCCCTGCCTGGAGCCGCAGGGAGGTGGGAAAGGCTGAGAGAACGCCCAGGAGCTGGGGGCGGCAATTCAGCCAGGCTGCCCTGAGGAGGGCCAGAGGAGCGGGAGAGCTAGGGGATGGCCTCCAGCCAGGTCAGCTCCGTGCAGAGTCTCCAGGGGAACAGACGCCCCGGGCCCTGCGGTTCAACCTTCGCCAGGCTGGGATATCCGCGCAAGAGGAGGAACGGGGGGGGGGGGGCTTGCCAGGCTAGCTCTCCCCTGGTGCCTTGGGCTGAGGGGTGTGAAAACCCACCCGCGCCAAGCGCAGCGAGTTCCCGCGCCGGCGGCTAAGGCCCCAGTGCGAACCAGGTCACAGCCCCGGGGGCGGCCCCCAGCATGGACCGCGACTCCCCGGCAGAGGTGGCTTCCCTGGCGCGGGGAGGGCTCCCTCCAGCGCGGCTGCACTTAAAGATTTTAGTGTGAACAGAGTGTGACGTAGTGGGGGTACCTGGCTGGTTTCTATGCTGCTGGCTCTGGGGTAACCCCCACTGGCTGCCGTGGGTACCACGACCCAGCAAAACAGGATGAGTCACTATGCAAACGAGTAGGGCCAGACACCCCCCATGGAGAGGAACAAAGGAAGGTGGAATGCTGCCCTGGCTGGGGGGCAGGGCGGAAAGAGTGTTAGTGAGTGGCTGGCTGTCTGTGAGCATGGAGGAGACACCCTAGGGAAAGGGGCTGGAGTTTAGGGGCCCGGTCTCCCCCCAACTCAAGGGGGCCTGAGGCACCCTAGCCCAGCTCTGTGACCAGATTCCATCTGTGCTGTGCTGTATCCTGGAGAGGCAATAAACTTCCTCTATTCCACCGGCTGGTGCAGTCTGTTTGTGCCATTTCGGGGTGCAGGAGACGGGGGACCCCCAACGCGCCGTCACACAGAGCCCTGCCTCAGCCTGGATCAGGCCCCCAAGGCTCACGGCTCCCCCCTCAGCACTGGGGAGCCCAGCTGATGCTCCGGGTCCCCCCCCCAGCTGCTCCCCTTCAGGGCTGGAGCACCCGGCCCCCCGGCTCTGAGCGTGAGGGAATGAGGGAGCGTTGTTCCCCGCAGACAGTGCGGGCCGCGTTGGCTTCGGTTGGGGGGGGGGGTTGGCTTCTCAGTTGTGTGCAGCCCCCGACTGATTTTTCCGTGAGTCAGCAGCCCCTGACCCAGAAAAGGTTCCCGCCACTGCCCTACATAGCCCAGCCAAGCGCCGTGGCAGGAGCCGGGACGCCGCGCAGGTGCCTCTAGGCAGCCGTGTGATCCATGGCTGAGTGTTAAAATAGAAGCGGGAGGTGCCTGTGAACGCACGCTGGGAGGCCAGCTGTTCGGGAGAGCGGCGCAGCGAGGGAGGACGGGGGACAAAGGCAGAGCTGTCACCCCGAGAGGAAGGGGATGTGGGGGTCATGCTGGGGCCTGCATGTGGGGAATAGAACCTGTGCAGAGGCCGGCGTGTGGGGCACAGGGACAGCTGCTTGGGCACCACAGAACCGGTGTGTGGACTGGGATCCCGCCTGGACCTCTCCCCACCCCCAAACTGACTCTTTTCTAGGGGTCACAAAGGTTTGGCCTCCTTTTCATAGACTCCCAAGGCTGGAAGGGACCTCTGAGGTCACCAAGCCCAGCCCCCCACCCAAAGCAGGACCAACCCCAACTCTGGCCTCTGTGTGTGTGGCCTGCGCCCTTCCCGGTTACAGCGTGGAGAGGGACGTGCCAGGACCCAGCACCCATGGGACTGGCCTGGTAACCCCAAGAACCCGAAATTCTCTCCCAGTTCCAGGACTCCAGGGACTGAGACTTAGTAAAACAGCAGCCGTAAGGAAACTCCTTGTCCAGTTGTGATGATCGGCAACACGGCCAGGTCTCTGCCGAGACACCCGGCCAGCGCAGCCGGCCCCCGGCTCAGAGAGCCCCTCTTCCGCCTGGCATGGCCGCATCAGGCGGAGCCGCTGGCTCCTGGCACCGCGCACAATGCTCACCCAGCCCCGCCCCCATTCACACCGGCGCACATGAGGGCACATGCCAGCGGCCAGTTCGGCTGAGCCTGGGGCAGGTTCTGAGCACGCCCAAAAGCCCCCTCTCCGCTGCAGAGCCGGGCGGCCGTCTGCGGGCACGGTGAGCTGCACACACCCCGTTCGTCCAGGCAGCCACGCAGCCGCAGGGGTGTGTCCGCCACTTCGGTCCCTCTGTGCAGCCCGGGGCCCCTGCCAGCCTTGCGGAAGTGGCGCCGGGGTGGGGAGACCGGGTCGGATCTCGCCAGGGCCCCGTTCCGCACGGTCTGGCGCAAAGAGCCGCGTCTCGGCAGGGAACGCCGCGCGGCGCCGGCCTAGTCCGGATGGTGTCACCTTCTCAGCACGGCAGGGAGAGCGCTCAAGGGCTCCCTCCAGCTGGCCTGTGCAAGCCAGAGACTCGCGTTTCGAGGGCTGCAGTTAGTCTGAGGAAGGATGGAGACGGAGCCAGCAGCCGCAGCACAGACACAGCCGTGGAGCCGCAGGCCTGGCTGCCTGCCCTGCCCCCTCCCCCTCATGTTTGTTATGTCCCCCCTGCCCGTCTTCCCCAGGCCTGGGACCTTCTGCAGGGCTCCTGGTTTCTTGGCCCCCAGCCCCTCCGGGTTCTGCTTTCCCAGTTCCCAGGAGAATTCTGTGCAGCATCCCAGGGTGTCAGTCACGGCAGGGGCTTAACCCACAGCTGCTAAGGGCTTGCTCCCATGTCTGGGGCCCGTCCTGGTCCTGGCAGCAGGGTGAGTGTGTTCCTGCCCCCTAGGCCTTCGGCACACACAGAATGCAGTGGGGCTATGTGACGGCGCGTTGGGGTTTTCCCGTCTCCTGCACCCCCGTAGTGGCACGAACAGACTCCACCAGCCAGTAGAACAGAGGGAGTTTATTGCTTCCCCAGGACACTGCCCAGCACAGATGTCATCTGGTTCCAGGAACTGGGGCTAGGAGGCCTCAGTGCCCCCCCTTGAGATGGGGGATGGCTGGGCCCTACAATCCCAGCCCCCTCCCTAGCTCCTTCACCCCTGCTTCTCAGACAGAAACTAACTCTCTTTCAGCCCTACCCCCCAGCCAGGGCGGCTTTCCACCTTCCTTTGTTTCTCTCCCTGAGGGGTAGCTGGTCAGACAGGTTCGAAGCCCCCTTTGCATAATGACTCATCCCTTGCCCTGCTGGGCCGTGCTGCAGCCAGTGGGGGTCACCCACAGCCCACCGCCCAGCATAGCAACCAGCAAGGTACCCCACTACGGCACAGGCCAGCTGGCGGGTGCTGGCAGCCGGTGCCCTGCCCTGAGTCTGTGTCCACATTCAGAGCCACCCTGGCAACACACCTTGTCATCCATTAGTCAAAATCTGCCCCTTGTGCCACCCTGTGCCTCCCACCGCCTGTCGCCAGCCCCTGCCTCCCACTGGCCAGCGCTGTGCCCCTGCTCCCGCCTCTACTCACCTTCTTCGTTCCCCTCTGCCCAGGCCACTTCCCGCCCTGCCCCCGGGCCAGGAGGCTCCAACTCCCTCCAGCTGCCCTGCTGCCATCTGGAGAAGGAAGCAGGCTCCTCCTGAGACAGTGCCCAGCCCTGCCCACACGCCCGCTGCAGCCCCGACAGGGCAGGGGAGAAAGCCCCGGGGCAGAGGTGAGCTCCCATTCCCAGATAGCCCCGCACCCCGGCCCCTCGGGAGGCACTTGGCTGGGACGTCAGAGCTGCCCTGCGGGAGCCGGGAGATGCTGACACGCACAGGCTGCGGACTGCTGGCAAGGTGCTGCCGCTCTGACCTTTGGAGACAAGCCTGCCAGCCAGCCAGCGGGCAGGGGAGGAGGGAGGGAAGGAGGCGAGAACAAACTCTTGGCTCAGCTGCTCTGCAGGGCAGTCCCAAGCGAGAGGAGGCAGAGACAGACCGAGCGCCGCTCGGAGGACTGAACGCAGCAGCCTGCGGTGAGTGCCTGGCAGCCTTTCCCAACCTAGCCCTTCCTTTCCAGCCTCCAGCACAGCGTCCTGTGGGGAATTATTGGTTAAATTGGAAAAGATAGGGATTAATATGAAAGTTGAGAGGTGGATAAGCAACTGCTTAAAGGGGAGACTACAGCGGGTTATATTGAAAGGTGAACTGTCAGGTTGGAGGAAGGTTACTAGCGGAGTTCCTCAGGGGTCAGTTTTGGGGCCAATTTTATTTAATCTTTTTATTGCTGATCTTGGCACCAAAAGTGGAAGTGTCCTAATAAAATTTGCGGATGACACAAAGTTGGGAGCTATTGCCAATTCAGAAAAGGATCAGGATATCATACAGGAAGATCTGGATGATCTTGTAAATTGGAGTGATAGCAATAGGACGAAATTTAATAGTGAGAAGTGTAAGGTTCTGCATTTAGGGATTAATAACAAGAATTTTAGTTATAAGCTGGGGACACATCAGTTGGAAGTAACAGAGGAGGAGAAGGACCTCGGAGTCCTGGTTGATTATAGGATGACTATGAGCCGCCATTGTGACATGGCTGTGAAAAATGGGATGTATGGTCTAATATGGTCTTGGGATGTATTAGGCAAGATATTTCCAGTAGGGATAAGGAGGTGTTAGAGCCATTATACAAGGCATTGGTGAGACCCCATTTGGAATACTATGTGCAGTTCTGGTCTCCCATGTTTAAGAAGGATGAATTCAAACTGGAACAGGTACAAAGAAGGGCCACTAGGATGATCCGAGGAATGGAAAACCTGTCTTATGAAAGGAGACTCAAGGAGCTTGGCTTGTTTACTTTAACCAAAAGAAGGCTGAGGGGGGACATGATTGCACTTTTTAAATATATTAGAGGGATAAATACCAGGGAGGGAGAGGAATTATTTAAGCTTAATACCAATGTGGACACAAGAACAAATGGATATAAGCTGGCTAGTCGGAAGTTTAGACTTGAGATTAGACGAAGGTTTCTAACCATTAGAGGAGTGAGGTTCTGGAACGGCCTTCCAAGGGAAGTAGTGGGGGCAAAAGATCTATCTGGCTTCAAGATTAAACTAGATGGGTTTATGAAGGGGATGGTTTGATGAGATAACATGATCTTGGTAACTAATTGACTATTCATTATCAGTGGGAAATAGGTAAATGGAGGGATGCTAGGAGTTACTATAGAGAACTTTCTGGGTGTCTGGCTGGTGAGTCTTGCCCACATGCTCAGGGTTTAGCTGATCGCCATATTTGGGGTCGGGAAGGAATTTTCCTCCAGGGTAGATTGGCAGAGGCCCTGGAGGTTTTTCGCCTTCCTCTGTAGCATGGGGCACAGATCACAGCTGGAGGATTCTCTGCATCTTGGGGTCTTCAAAGTATTTGAAGGCTTCAATATCTGAGATATAGGTGAGAGGATTATTCTAGGAGGGGGTGGGTGAGATTCTGTGGCCTGCACTGTGCAGGGGGTCAGACTAGATGATCATAATGGTCCCTTCTGACCTTAAAGTCTATGAGTCCTCCTGCCTCTGCCGCCCCCCTTCCCGCCTGCCCCAGCTAGTCCTAGCAACGCCCTTTGCCTCCAGCCCACAGGGCCAGGGCCGCAAAAGGCTTTGGAAGATGGGGGGTGCCTGTCTAGCTGGGTCCTGTCCCCACCCGCGGCCCTGCAGGAAGGTGCAAGCTTTCAGCAGCTGCACCTGCTACGGGGCTACCAGCCTGAGAGAAAGTTCCTTCCTGACCCCTGGCACTAGCCGCGGGTTCCGGCTCTGAAGCAGGAGGATTTACAGCCCTTCCCCACTCCTGGCTACTGCGCTGTGTAGGCAGTTTTCTTGCTGGCTATTCTTGGTACTCACAGAAATGCCTCCTCTCTTTGATTCTTGCTGGGCTCTTGGCCTCAGGCCAAAGGAAGCTGGCATGGGAGGGGAGGTCGTCTCCTGGGTCAGTAGCTGGTTCAGAGATGGGAAACGGGGGAAGAAACGGTCAGATTTCACAAGGGAGAGAGGGGCCTGGGGCCAGTGCTGTTCAGTGTTTTCCGAAAATATCTGAAAATGGGGCAAATATTGGAGGGAGCAAAAGTTGCAAACGATACTCACGATTGTGACATCCAAAGCTGAGAGCAGAGAGTTACAAAGGGATCTCACAAAACTGAGTGACAGGGCAACACAGTGGCAGGTGAATTCAACACTGATAAATGCAAAGGAAAGCACATTGGAAAACATGACCCTGCTGGGGTCTACATTAGCTGTTGTCACCCAAGAAAGAGACGATGGACAGTTCTCCGAGAACAGCTACTCACTATGCAGTGGAGCTCAGAAGAGCGAACAAAGTCAGGGATAGCTAAGATGACAGAAACATTACGAAGTCACCATGGGACTCCCACACCTGGAATGCTGCATGCAGTGCTGGTCATCCCTGTGCTAAAAACATACATTGCAACTGGAAAACATACAGAGAAGGGCAACAACGATTACTCGGGGTCTTAAACAATTTCCATGAGAAGAGGTGAAAATAATTGGGACTGTTCACCTTAGAAGAGACAGTGGGGGGGATAAGACAGAGGTCTATCAAATCATGTGTGTGGAGAAAGTGAATATGGAAGTGTTATTTTCCCCATAAGAACCAGGGGTCACACAATGAAATTAATAGGCAGCAAGTTTACAACAAACCGAAGGACGTATTTCTTCACACAACATACCGTAAACTTGTGGAACTCCTTGCAAGGGAATGTGAAGATCAAAACTATAACTGGGTTCAAAAAAGTACTAGATAAGTTCATGGAGGACAGGTCCATCAATAGCCAAGATGGGTGGGGATGCAACCCTGTATTCTGGGTTTTCCCGCGTCCTGACTGCCAGAAGCTGGGAATAAAGGACAGAGGATGGGTCCCTCAGCTCTGTTCATTCCCATTAGCTGGTGGTGGAAGACAGAGTGCAGGGACAGGAACAGATGGGCTCGGGTCAGATTCCTGTTCTCAACAATACAATCCTAGAGCACTAGAACTGGAGAGGACTTTGAGAGTCATCGAGTCCAGTCCCCTGCCCTCACGGCAGGACCAAGCACCATCTAGACCATCCCTAGGCACTTGGAAGCTGGCGTGTGGCAGTGAGTCCCACAGGTCAGTTGTCATTGTGTGAAAGTGTGATCCTGCTCACTGCTTTGGAATCTCCCCGCCCCGCCCTGTAACTGCTTTGACTGCCCCCTTGTTGCTGTGAGCAGCCTCCTTCACCCTGCTCGTTATCTGAACAGACTTTTGTCAAGTTCCCTTATTTGTCTCTAAGGTCGACAAGCCCCATTTAGCGAGTCTCCCCACAGACAACGCGTCACTTTGCATTCATTACCACTGAGTTTTACATGCCCGCCTGTTGCCACAATTCCCCTGTTGGTTAGGTTCCCCCTAACATTCGTTTGCTTAGACAAGATCAAAAGAGACTTAGTTTGCAGTGTCCTTGTGGCTGGGGGGCTCCCAGGACAGTAGCATGGCAAAGCGGGGCGGGTGACACCTTCTACTGGGCCCATTCCGGCTGGAGAGAGACGCAAGAGTTGGAGCGACAGAGTTCTTCCTCAGGTCACAGAATCTTAGCACTGGAAGGGACCTCGAGAGCTCATCAGATCCAGTCCCCGGCCCTCACGGCAGGACCAGGCACCACCTAGACCATCCCTTCCCGGTGTCTGTCTAGCCTGCCCTTAAATATCTCCAGAGATGGAGACTCCACAAGCCCCAGGCACCTTATCCCAGTGTTTAACCCTCCTGACCGTTCTTCTAATGTCCAACCTCAACCTCCTTGCTGCAGTCTCAGCCCATTGCTGCTTGTCCCGTCCTCAGAGGCCCAGGAGAACAATTTGTCTCCCTCCTCCTTGGAACACCCATCTAGTCAAACCCACTGTCCTAAGGACCCTGCTCTGCCACCCCCGCTCTCTCTGGCTTCCTGTCTCTCCCCTTCAGTTCAGAGAGGTGCCCAGCCTGGACCTGCACTTCTGGGCTCCCATCTGCTTCCTTCATGTAAGCACCAGTGTGTAACTCACCACCCTCGGCTGTGCTCCACCTGCAAGTGTCCTTCTGCTTGATCCAGCCGCCCTCCACTGTCCTCCTCCGGCAGCGCCCTCCTCTCCCTGACCCAGGGAGTCAGCTGGGGCCTTTCTCCTCCCCTGGGGCCCTGCCTAGGGCCAGGTGTTCCCTGCAGCTCAGCACTGACCCACCTTGTTTGCTCTTAAAGGGGCCAGTCACAGCTGTGCCTTTGCACCTGGCTCTTGTAGCCAGAACATGGGACGACCTTCAATTCAGCTCCAGAGAAGGATGCTGGGTTGCAGGTTACAAGTCTCTGCTGAAGCACCTGACCCCATGTGATGCAGTGTCAGTACCTTGCTGGCTGCTGTGCTTGGGCTGTGGGCGACCCCTACTGGCCTCTGTCTGTAAGTACTGCCCAGCGCGGGGGGGGCCTTCAGGGCCCCCAGGACAGTGACTGGCCTATCCTACCGGTTAAGGGAAGGGAGGGAACAAAGGAAGTGAGTGTTGGGGGAAGGGTCAGTTTCTGGCTGAGAATCATGAAGGGAACAGCCTAAGCTGGGTGCTGAGGGGGCGATGGACCCCCTAACCCAAGGGGTCTGCAGCATCCTGGCCCTGACTCCTGTAACCTCTTCACGTCTGTGCTGGGCTGTATCCTGGAGGAGCAATAACCCCTCCCTGTTCTACCGGCTGGCGGAGTCTGTTCTGGCTGCTACGGGGGTGCAGGATCGGGGGGGTCCCCGACGCGTTGTCTCAGTGGTGTCGGGGTGGGATGCACTGCACCCCGTGGATGGAGCTTCCAGCAGTGAGTGACAAGGTGCAGGAGAAGGAAGGGGCTTCAAGAGCCAGACTGCTGGAGGCAGAGCCAAGCGATTCCTGGGAACCGTGGGGCGCTGCAGCACTCGGTCGGTGAGTCTGCACCCCGGGGATCAGCGGGGAGATGGCCTACGCCCGACTCTCTGCACAGCCCCACAAGGTCTGCCATCAGGAGAGGGGCCTGCCCGTGGCCCAGCTGATTACCCGGCTGGAAGAGATTGACCCGTCCAGGGGCCTGGATCCTGTCCCAGCGGGGAGCAGCCAGACACCCCCTGAATGCATCTCAGGCTGGAGGGAGGGCTGGAGTCTGCCAGACAGACGCGGCGCCCACCAGGCCACGCTCCGCCAGCAGCGGTTCATCCAGGGCGGGGCCTATTGGCAGAGCTGCGACAGCTGGAACTGGAGGCACAGGACCGGGAGAGGCAGCCGTAGCATGAGCGGGCCATGGCGGAGCGGAGCATCCGAGGGGCCGCGGCTGCAGTAAGTGGGGAGGAGGCCAGGGGGTCAGCGAGGCGCTTTGAAAAGCTCGTGTTGGGCCAGTGTGAAGACGTGGGGGACGTGGCCGGGTTCCTCAGCTCCTCTGAGCAGGCCTGTGAACTGCACCAGACCCCCAGCTCCCGCTGGATCAGGAGGCCGCAGGGGGCTCAACCAGCTGGAGGAGCTGCAGCCGGGTGATTACGAACGGGCCAAGGAGGCCCCTGCGGCACAAGTTCGGGCTGACCCTGGACACGCACAGGAAGAAGTTGCCGGGGGGGCAGAAGGAGCCAGGGGAGACCTACGTGGATCTGGCCTCCCGCCTGGCGCAGTCCTGCCGCAAGCGGGTGTGTGGGGTCGGAGCCAGACCGCAGGGGAGCTGCTTAACCTGATGATGCTGGAACTCTTTCCTGAAGCGTGCCCGCCCAGCCTGAGACTGTGGCTCACGGACCAGAGGCCCCCCAGGAGGCCGGGAGGCTGGCGGACCAGTTGACGGACAGCGGGACCGGGTGTGAACGGGAGTCCTGGAGAGAAACCGTGCAGGGACCAGGTCTCGGCTGAGCAACGGAGGAAACTACCTGGGGGTGAGCCCAGGAGACAGGGACAAGCCGTCTGCGCCCCAGAGAAACAACCAGGGCCCGGACAGAGCCGGCCCGAAGGGGCCCGCAGGAACTAACCTGCCATCACTGCGGGCAAAGGGGCCACGAGAGGGCTCAGTGCCCCAGGCACCAGGACAGGGTTAACTGGCTGGGGCTGGGGGAAGGGCAGGCTCGCCCAGGGGCAGGGGCTGGCAGGCAAACCTCAGCTCAAAGCAGGGGGAAGGCTGCTCAGGCCAACCCCTCCCAGAGACCTGATGCCCCGGAGGCGGGTCTCTCCGTGTACCGGGTGGGGGCAGGGCGGCCCTGCGGAGCGAGAGCCTCGTGCCCCTGCAGGTGGATGGCAGGGCGGTGACGGGTTTCTGGGACACCAGGGCGGAGGTGACGCTGGCCTGGCCCGATGTAATAGCCCCAGAGCACATGGTGACCCACACTCAGCTGACCCTGAGGGGCATAGACAGGACCCCATTTAAGGTGCCAGTAGCCGAGTGCATCTGAAATGGGGGGCCGAGGGCCCCAAGGAAGTGGAGGTCACTAGCACTTACCCACAGAGGTGCTGATGGGGGGGACCTAGAGGAGTGGCCAGACGGACCCCACAGGACTCTAGTCACCACCCGTAGCCAGAGCCAGCGAGGGGCTGGCGACCCTCACCCGGGGGAGGGCTCCCTGCAGGGGGCTCAGGGCCCCATCCCAGCAGACACGGGGCCCGGCCGAGCTGGGACTCCCGACCCAAGCAGGGGAGAACAGGTGCCCGTCCCTGCCTCGCTGTGAAATTCCAGGCTGAGGTGCAGGCGGATCCCTCCTTGCGGGCCCTGAGGGACCGGGCTGACCTGGGTGCAGCTCAGCCCCTAGGGGAGATGGCCAGGAGATTCCAGTACCGGGAATGGCTCCCCCCGGGAAGGTGGGGGGATGGGGGCTCCCGCAGCAGCTGGTAGTTTCCCCAAAAGTATCGCGGTGAACTGCTGTACCCGGCCCGTGACACCGGGGATCCGGCGCGCCCGGCCGAGGCTGCTCCAACACTTCCACCGGGGCTCTTTGCGGCCGTGCAGCGGTCCTGCCGGGCCTGCCACTCCTGCCAGCGGCTGGGGAAGGCCCAAGACAGGAGGAAAGCTGCTTTGAGGCCCCTACTCATCATAGAGGAGCCTTTCGAGAAGGCGGCGATGGATATTGTGGGGCCCTTCGGCAGAGTGACCCAGACGGGGAAGAAATACATCCTGGCGGGGGTGGATTTCACCACCCGCTACCCCGAGGCCGTGGCCCTGCCCTCTATCGAGGCAGACGCGCTGCTGACCATTCTCAGCAGGGGGGTTCCCCCAGGAGGTCCTCACTGATCAGGATTCCAACTTGTCAGCCCTGCTCCGGTGCTTGTGGGAGAAGAGCGGGGCCCAGCACTCGGCGTATCGCCCCCACACCAACGGGCTGCTGGAGAGGTTCAATGGGACTCTGAAGCAGATGCTACGGACCTTTATGCACCAGCCCCCGCAGGACTGGGACAAGTACCTGCCCCACCTGCTGTTCGCGTACAGGGAGGTGCCCCTGGAGTCCACGGGGTTCTCCCCGTTCGAGCTGATGTACAGGAGGCGGGTGAGGGGCTCCCTGGACTTACTGAGAGAGGAGTGGGAGGGGAAGGCCTCTCCGGAGGAGGAGCCGGTGGTGGAATACGTCCTGGCTTTCTGGGAAAGACTCCCTGAGCTCACGGGCCTGGCCAGAGAGAACCTGAGCAGGGCCCAGAGGAAGCAGAAGGCCTGGTACGACCGCAATGCTCGGGCCCGCGCCTGCGCTACCGGGGACCACATCATGGTCCTAATCCCCGTGCGGAAGAACAAGCTGCAGGCCGCCTGGGACGGCCCCTTCAAGGTCGTTAAGCAGCTGAACGAGGTGACTACGTGGTGGAGCTGACGGGCCGGACACAGGCTGGCGGGTGAATCACGTGAACATGATCAAGCCGTCCTGGGTCTGGAGTACTTAGCGCTGGCCCGACGCGCCGTCACACCCCAAGGATGGAGCCCCCCATTCTCTGCGTGTTCACAGGCCCGAATCTCTCTGCTCCTGGCCCCTCCGGCCTCTCTCCTCCCCGTTTGCAAGGACTGGCTCTCGGGCACACATGGCCGGGAGAGGGAAGGAGGGAGCCGGGGGCAACTGCAATGGCTGGCAGGCCCTCTGCTCAAACACCAGCGCACCCGCGGGGCCTCTAGCAAGTCTCCCTCTGCTGCTAGTCGGGCTCCTGGCAGGGGCTCTCCCACTCCCCTGCTGGGGCTTCGGGCAGCTAACAGGGAGAAACCACGTCTCTGGCCGGGCTCTGCCGAGGGGCTGCAGCCAGCAGGGCACAGAGGCACCAGGGAGCCCAGGGGAGGCAGCAGCGCAGCACAAGCGGCTCTGTTCCTTGGGCTGCATCCTGACTCAGCATCTTGCTGATGCTGATTCAGCAGCGGAGAGGAAAGCTGCTCCCGGATAATTGCTGGGCACGTCGGAGGCCGGGGAAAGCGATGGCGAAGGCTGGAGCGCGTGACGGAGAGTCTGCCAGGACATACGCTCCCCATCAGGGCTGCTGGCAGCTCAGGGCTCTGCGTCGGCATCTGGCCGCTGTCAGCGGGAGGCTGCTGCCAGGACGGCGGCATCGTGGGAAGGAGCCTGGCGCTCCCTGCGGGCCGAGCACCCTGCCTCCCGCGCGTGCCCTGGGTCTGGCAGAGCCCAGCATGGCCCCGGCTTGCACCCAGCGGAGGGACCGGTGCTTACCCTGCCCGGCTTGCCACGGCGTTCCCGGGCCTGGCGCTGGCTCCGAAGGAGGCTTATCCCCCTCACGGTGGCGGGGGCATTTCTCCTCACCACGGGATTATCCAAACCCCACCTGGCTACCCTGCCGCCCCTGGGACCCAAGTGTCCCCTGGCCACGAAGGGGCCAGGCTGCTACACCCCGGCGGCGGCGAGGGGAGTCTGGGAGAGGGCAGCAGGGGCTGGGGCGGCACCTCAGCACCAGGACCCACAGGGAGAGCAAGGTCCCGCACTGCCCAGGTGAGCCTAGTGCAGTGCACGGGAGCAGCACGGAGTGACTCCACCACGCTGCCTCCTGCCACCTCCGGGAATTAGCTCAGCCCACCCTTAGCCTGCCCACGTCTCGCCCACCAGTACCCGGCGCGTCCCTCCCAGACTGCAGCACCCACGGCAGTGCCCCCACATGCTGGGGCCCTCCCCCTCCTTGGGAGCCCCATCCTCCTGTGCCCACCTTGCCTTGGTGACCCCCCCCCCCGCCGCCGCTCATCATCTAGAGCCCCTGCCTCGGGGCACACTGCCATCTCAACGGCCACTCATCAGCCAGGACCTGCTGTCCACGCCTCTGCAGCCCTAGTGCCTCGCTGGGCCTCAGCCTGGGGATTTGCAGTTCCACTGGCTCTCCCTTCCCTTCCCTGCCCTGCCCTGCTCTGCTCTGCTCTGCTCTGCTCTGTCCATGGTCCCCACCAGCAGGCAGCCAGGCCCTACTCCCTCCAGAGCCCAAGCGAGAGGGCATGCGGGCTTGCCAGCCAGCCTGCCTTTTATACACCCCTGCCCTGGGCTCTGATTGGCTGTCTCAAGCCCTCTCCCAATTGGCCCCTAGTCACAGCCCTCGCCCAGGGTTGGCTTAACCCTTCTCATGCCGGGGGCTGTGCCTGACGCCTCCTGCCCAAGTGCTAACAAGCCCAGTGCAGCCCAGCAGCAGGGCGGGGAGAGAACCAGGCCGAGCGCTGCCGCAACAGCACGAGGCGTTTTTCCTCCCCCTCGGCCCTGCCTCACCCAGCAGCCACCCGGGGGTTGATGGAGCTGGAAGGGCCGCAGAGGGGAGGGTCTGCTCTTCCCAGCAGTGCTGCAGAGGCTGGGCTAGCCCGCGCCCGCGCCCACGAGGCTGAGAAACGGGCGCCCTTGCTCTGGCGGGGTGCAGCGCCAGCGCCCTGGGGCAGCATTGCAGAGGCGTGGGCCCTGCTAGGCAGGCCAAGCAGCACTGTGGGGCGCTGCGCCTCTCCTGGCGCTCGGCAACGCTCCGGGGCCGTGCCCCCTTTCCCAAGGGGGGGAGGCGAGGGCAGGAGGGGGGCTCCGTGGCAACCTCTCTCCTGCCCTTCCCCTGACTCAGCAAAGCGCCTAAGCCCCTTCCCAGTCCCCCCGGCGTCGGGGAGCCGCCAGCCACGCCCAAAAGCCAGCGCGCGAGCCCGGCTTTGCGGCATGGCGAGGGCCTTGCGCCCGGGCCACTTGTGCCTGCAGGGCCAGGCGGGGGGGCTTAGGGTGAGGTTCCGTGGGGCCCCCCAGGCCTAGGCGCCAGGGAAACGCTCTGCTAGCCCCAACATTGCCGGTCAGTGGAGCAACTCTGCCCCCACATCCCCCTCCAGCCCCCGCGGCCCCAGGAAGGAGACAAGCCGTGCATCGGCGGGACCACGTGTCTACTGGGTTTTATTCCGTGGACGTACAGTAACACTGAAGGCTCAAGCAGAGCAGCTTCATCGGGGCTAAAGCAGCATCAGAGACGGTGGCGAACGCCCCCACCCCCACCCCCGAGCCAACAGCAGCCAAAATGTTTGCTTCGGGGGGTGATTATTTCGTTTTGCTAAAACCGCGGCAGGCGGGCTTGGGGAGAACGGCTTCCGAGCCAGCCCACGAGCAGGAGATGCAAACCCCAGAGGAGAGAGAGCAGCAATTCCTTGGGGGGCGGGAATTTGTCCAGAGAGAGAAGGGCGCGGCCTTCTGAACACCCCCACTGGCAAATCCCAGCCCAAGGGCAGCGTGTGCGGGGAATCGGGCGGGCGGTGAAACGTTCCCAAAAGCAGAGACCTTCGGCCTCACTCTCGGGCCCTTAGGAGCCTCCTGTGCCAGGCGCCGGTCCCCGGAGAACCTGCCTTCTGGCCGGGAGAGACGACACAGCCTGGCTGGTTGCATGGCTTGTGCCCAGCCCCCCAGAGGGGGCCGCCCTAAGCCCCACAGCAGCCTGGCGCATTCGACTGCACAGCGCACTGGGGACGGATGATGCACAGCAAGGCAGGGCGCGGGGGGGAGAAGACTGGGGGTGGGGGTCAGAGCCAGGAGGGCTTTTAGGAGATGGCTTCCCCGCTGTGCCCTTTGGTTCCTGGTGCGAGGGCGCCTCCTGCAGCCCCTGCTGCGGCCAGGCCTGGAGTTGGGGGAGCCAGGCGGGCAGGCGGAGGGCAATGGGTCTAGCGGCCAAGGGCTGGGCGGGTGGCACAGCAGAGACCCTTCGAGCTTGCCCCAGGGAAGCGCAGGGACCCTGGGTCCCAGTTCGTGCCCTGGCAGAGAGCAAGCCAGCAGCTAGAGGGGAGCATCCCACACACTCAGGACCCGCCCCCAACCACCCTGAGGCAGGGCCTCCGCCTCCGTTTGTAACAGAGCCCAGGAATTCTGGGTCCACCAGCCCCTGCTCTAACCACTAGACCACATCCCCTCTGGCAGCCAGATGCACTTGGAATCGAG
Source organism: Pelodiscus sinensis (assembly GCF_049634645.1). Classification (NCBI taxonomy): domain Eukaryota; kingdom Metazoa; phylum Chordata; order Testudines; family Trionychidae; genus Pelodiscus; species Pelodiscus sinensis. Next base: position 1,156,311 of record NC_134736.1, on the reverse strand, counting down.
CCCTTTGCAGCACCTGTGCTACCCGGGCCAGGGCAAGGGCTTAACAAGCAAACTGCCCAGCGGTGCTGGCTCCGGTGGAGCAGCTGTGAGCAGGGCGGGGAATGGGAGCAGGCTCTGTTCCAGAAACCGGGGGACGGCGGGAAAGCAGAGCAGGGCCCTGCCCGGCTGACTGGCAGTGTATCGACTTGGCAGTGGCACGTGGCCCTTCGCCCCGAAGAACTTGGACAGAGGCGGGTTTTGCATCACGTGTTGCTGGAGGAAAGCAGAGGCCAGCCCCACCCAGGCCCCCTGGTTGCCTTGAAAGCAGGGTGGGCCGTAGGGGGCAAACGGGGCCCATGCCCAGGGCGCCGTAGCCAGAGGGGGAGGGGCATGCGGCATGGGTGTGGAGGCTACTGGGCAGTGTGGCGGGACATGCTGGAAGCTCAGGGCTGGGGGCAGGGGCGGGAGGACAGTCGGGGGCTGGGGTGAAGAGGGCGCAGGACGGGGGCAGGATTTGAGGCGCCCATGGGTGCCAGGGGGAATGGGGGCAGGATTTGAGGCGTCCATGGGTGCCAGGGGGAATGGGGGCAGGATTTGAGGCGTCCATGGGTGCCAGGGGGAATGGGGGCAGGATTTGAGGCACCCATGGGTGCCAGGGGGGATGGGGGCAGGATTTGAGGCGCCCATGGGTGCCAGGGGGAATGGGGGCAGGATTTGAGGCGTCCATGGGTGCCAGGGGGAATGGGGGCAGGATTTGAGGCACCCATGGGTGCCAGGGGGGATGGGGGCAGGATTTGAGGCGCCCATGGGTGCCAGGGGGAATGGGGGCAGGATTTGAGGCGTCCATGGGTGCCAGGGGGAATGGGGGCAGGATTTGAGGCGTCCATGGGTGCCAGGGGGAATGGGGGCAGGATTTGAGGCACCCATGGGTGCCAGGGGGGATGGGGGCAGGATTTGAGGCGCCCATGGGTGCCAGGGGGAATGGGGGCAGGATTTGAGGCGGCCATGGGTGCCAGGGGGAATGGGGGCAGGATTTGAGGCACCCATGGGTGCCAGGGGGGATGGGGCCGCTACAGCCACCGGGGTCCAGGCACCAAAACAGAAGTTGACCCGAGCTGCCATTTCCCCAAGGCTGGCTCTTCTGGAAACCTTCCCAGCAGCAGCCCCTGCCCCATCCCACCCAGCACGTTCCCAGTCACGGGCCTTAGGCGCAGAGAGAGCAGAAACCACGTTTGGCAGAGGGCAGCTGGCAGAGCCAGGGGTGCCAGGCAGGAGGACCTGGCTCCCTGGCCCACACAGCCCATGCCACCCCACAGAGTCCTCGCCACCCCCCCACTGCAAACACAAGGGGGGGTTGTATTTCCTCCTGGCAAACACTAACGGAGGGTACATCTACACCAGCCCCCTAGATCGATCTACGGGGCTAGTGTAGACGTATGCCTAGGGCCCGAGGGCCTGGTCTCTGGGGGTGGGAACTCCCACCCACAGAGAATCAACTGCAGAGTCAGGGGCCAGGCCCTGGGGTGTTCTGTGAAGGGCCAGTAATCACAGAACTGGGAGGGACCTCGAGAGCCATCGAGTCCAGTCCCCGGCCCGCACGGCAGGACCAGGCACCGTCTAGAGCATCCCTGACAGACATTGGTTTAGCCAGCGCTAACATCTCCAGTGGTGGGGATTCCACAACCTCCCCGGGCAACTTATCCCAGTGTCTCACCCCCCGGACAGGCAGGAACTTTTCCTACTGTCCAACCTGAACCTCCCTTGCTGCAGTTTGAGCCCCTTGCTTCTTGTTCTAGCATCAGGGGTTAAGGAGAACAAGTTTTTTTCTTCTTCCTGGTAACAAGCTTTTGGATACTTGGCCTATCATGTCCCCTCCGTCTTCTCCTTTCCAAACTAAACAGGCCCAGTTCTTTCAGTCTCCCCCATAGCTCCTGTTCTCTGGACCTTTCACCATTCGTGTTGCTCTTCTCTGGACCCTCTCCAATTCTCCACATCTTCCTTGACATGCGGTGCCCAGAGCTGGACACAACCCTCCAACTGCGGCCTAGTCAGCGTGGAGTAGAGCGGAAGAGCGACTCCTCGTGCCTTGCTCTCAACGCTCCTGTTCGTGCCTCCCAGAACCATGTTTGCTTTTTTGCCAGTGTCACTGCTGACTCGCATTTAGCTTGTGGGCCACTCTGACCCCTGGGTCCCTTTCTGCAGGACGCCGTCCTAGGCAGCCGCTTCCCGTTGTGTGTGTGAAGCGGATTGTTCCCTCCTCGGTGGAGCACTTTGCCCTTGTCCTTATTAAACTGCATCCTATTGACCTCGCAGCATTTCTCCAGTTTGTCCAGATCAGTCTGAATTCTGACCCACCCTCCAAAGCCCTCAGCACCCATCCTAGCGTGGCATCAGCTGCCGACTGACAAGCACGGTGGCTTTCCCAGGGACCCCAGGCTGCACCGGGGCCCAGGGGGTCAGGGTCTGTACCCCTGGAGAAAGCCCCCCGCAGCCAGCGCTGGCACTCGCGGCCTGAGGCACCAGGCGGAGCCCTGCCCCACCTAGCACATTCAACGTGGCCTCTGGACGGCCCGGGGACGCTAGTGTCCAGTCACACCCTGCTGCAGTCCCACTGCCTCCCTGGGGCAGCCCAGACGACCGGGGACCAGGCGCAGGGCGACACCTGCCATGGGGGGCGGAGCAGGGAATGAAGCCCCCCGAGGTGCCTGTCTGTGATGCTTCCAGGGCTCTGCCTGGCGGCCCCTCACTCTGCAGGGACACGTGCTGCCTCGCAGCGTGGCAGGGAAAGCTGGCCCGGATTCACGCCCGGGGCACAGGAATCCGCTGGCATTTGCCCAGGGCTGACTGGCTGCTTCCAAGAGGGAGGTGCTGGCTCGGAGGGGGAGGCCAGGGGTCCTCAGGCAGGCATCCCTGGGGGGCAGGCCTCCCCAGTGCCAAAGCTCACAGGTGTCTGGGACCAGTGTGTGCCCAGCAATCCCACCCCCGCAGTCCCTGCTCTCCTCCCCGGGCCGGGGCCGGGGCAACAGACAAGACTGCAGCTATCCCTGTGAGGGTAAGGAAACAACCTACTAGAGAACAGACTCCTTCATGAAACTTCGGCCTCTGTGCCCCGCCCGAAAGGAGAACTGCGCCCCCGCCCGACAGCCGCACTGCGCCCCCCGCCCGTCCCCCCGCCCGACAGCCGCACTGCGCCCCCCGCCCGTCCCCCCGCCTGACAGCCGCACTGCGCCCCCGCCCGACAGCCGCACTGCGCCCCCCGCCCGTCCCCCCGCCCGACAGCCGCACTGCGCCCCCGCCCGACAGCCGCACTGCGCCCCCCGCCCATCCCCCCGCCCGACAGCCGCACTGCGCCCCCGCCCGACAGCCGCACTGCGCCCCCCGCCCGTCCCCCCGCCCGACAGCCGCACTGCGCCCCCGCCCGTCCCCCCGCCCGACAGCCGCACTGCGCCCCCGCCCGACAGCTGCACTGCGCCCCCCGCCCGTCCCCCCGCCCGACAGCCGCACTGCCCCCCGCCTGTCTCCTCGCCTGACAGCCGCACTGCGCCCCCCGCCCGTCCCCCCGCCCGACAGCCGCACTGCGCCCCCCGCCTGTCTCCTCGCCTGACAGCCGCACTGCGCCCCCCGCCCGTCCCCCCGCCCGACAGCCGCACTGCGCCCCCCGCCCGTCCCCCCGCCCAACAGCCGCACTGCCCCCCGCCTGTCTCCTCGCCTGACAGCCGCACTGCCCCCCGCCTGTCTCCTCGCCTGACAATCGCACTGCGCCCCATGCCCGTCCCCCCGCCCGACAGCCGCACTGCGCCCCCCGCCCGTCCCCCCGCCTGACAGCCGCACTGCCCCCGCCTGTCTCCTCGCCTGACAGCCGCACTGCGCCCCACGCCCGTCCCCCCACCCGACAGCTGCACTGCGCCCCCCGCCCATCCCCCCGCCCGACTCCTTGCCTGACAGCCGCACTGCGCCCCACACCCGTCCCCAACTGACAATCACACTGTGCCCCACACCTGCCTGACAGCCGCACTGCACCCTCGCCCATCCCCCTGCCTTCCTGTTGCACTGGGGCACCACGCTAGCTGCCTTCCCATCTGTCGGGTGCCCTGCTAGTGCCCGGGGCAGGGTTCGGAGGGATCCGGGTGCCTTTGTGGACGGGACCCACTCCAAGGAGTCTGGGAGGAGACTGGCCCGTGGGGATGGAGCTCCAGTGACTCCAGGGAGACGAGTCAGATCACTTGACACAGCAAAGGGTCCCCGGAGCTCACGGCTCTGCCACGAATACGAGGCGCAGGAGACCCCTCTGCCCTTCCCCCGGCCAGCTCACTGACTCTCCCGCGGGCCGGGCCGGGGGCAGGAGGGCTTGCAGGCCCCAGCTCCATGGCCCTTCAGGCTGAGCGGCTGCAGCCCTCTCCCCAAAGCCCCACAGTCCTCAGGGCCTCCCTCCCTCTCGAGCGCCCTCCCGGATTGCTCCAGGCCCTGCCCTGGGCCACACCCTGGCACCCAGAGCTCTCCTGGCTTGGAGGGCGATGCACCCTGGTGCTCATTAGGCTCCTCGAATCCACCCCCACCGCCCCGTGCTCAGGCCAGGCGTGCAGCAGACTTCTCCCCAGCCTGCCCTGGGGCCGGGGCTATGTGGGGGAAGGATGCTCAGTAATTCCGGGGAGCTGAAATCTGTCCCGGGGAAGCACACGAGGGGTCGCACTGTACAGGGAAAGGAGAGGGGGCCGCTACTTGGTGCCCTCCTCGGGGTTCCCTTCGCCGTCCGTCTTCCCTTCCTCCTCCGTCTTCTGGTCGTCGGTGCTCAGCTTCTGCTGCTTTTTCCTCCGCACGCACTTGACGACGACCAGCACCAGGATCACCACGGCCAGGAAGCCCCCCACGGAGGCCCCCACGATGACAGCCACCGTGGAGTCGCGCTCCGGGGGCACTGCGGAGCAGAGAGGGCAGGTGAGGGGGGCGCTGGGGGCCGAGAGCGTCAGGCGGGCAGCTCCGCCAGCGTGCACTTGGGAGGAGCAGGCCCCTTGGTGGCCATGTCCATCCCCAGGCCGGGGCTGGCTAAAGTCCTTGCCTGGGACCCCTGATGTAACTGTCAGCCTGCTGCCCGGCCTCAGGCCCCAGGGCCAGGCCCCACCTTGGCCCTCAGAGGGAGTGCGGGTTGGCCAGCCTGGGGCTCAGGGGCTCCTGGCTCCCCGCCCTCCGCTCCTGGCTTGCCCCCGTCCCTGCGACTGCCATGGGCTGGCTGCAGGGTGCTCCCTGGGCCTGGCGCTAAGCAGAGAAGGGGAGTTCCCGGGGGCAGGCAGCCTCCGCACCCCTCCCCTCCCACTGCCGCTCCCGGCCCGCTGAGACACCCAGCCTGGCTCCATGGCAGCGCCAATTCCCCAGGGGCAGGAAAGGCAGCTACACCCACGGGCAGGGGCTGCTGGGGTCGCCTCCAGGCCACGCGCCAAACCAAGCCACGTGTGCCGCTGAGCTGGGGCTGCGGGCAGGGCCGCGTGGGTCAGAGCGGCCCCTGCTGTCTGGCCGTGGGTCGGCCTGTCCCGCTCGGCCCCCGCGCCCACCTTCGGTGATGACCCTGAGGGAGATGCGGGCGTGGCCCCGGTGCCGGTCGGGCGGGTTCATCACGTAGCAGTTGTAGATGCCCTCGTCCTCCAGCTGCACCTGGTGGAGGGTGAAGGACACGTCGTTCTTGCTGGGGTTGCCGGTGAACTCCACCCGGTTCCCGAAGCGATCCAGCCGCCAGTGCACGATCTTCATCCGGAACTGCAGGAACTGGGCAGACGGGCAGGGCAGTGAGAGGCAGGAGAGCCATCACGCCCGGGGCACGCCCACCCACTGGGCCGGCCAGAGATCTGGGCCCCTCGCCTCCTTCCCGCACCAGCAAAGAGCACGGCCCTGCCCTCGGACCAGGGCCCCCCGAGCCCAGGCCAGCAAGCACAGCACAGATCCCTGGCCAGTGGGAGCAAGGATGCCAGCCGGGGCCAGTCCGTCTCTCCTGCCCAGGCTTTCCCCAGCCGTAGCAGCCAACGCAAACCGGGCTCCAGCGGGCTGGTCGGCACCTGGGCACAGTCCTCACGACTGGCCGAGAACCTTCGGCCCTGTTCCCCGATACTCCCTCTGCCTCCCACTCCCCCGAGGCCGGCCGGAGCCCTGGCTGCCTCCCGGGAAGCGGGACTGTGACGTAGTGGGGGTACCTGGCTGGTTTCTATGCTGCTGGCTCTGGGGGAACCCCCACTGGCTGCCGTGGGTACCATGACCCAGCAAAACAGGATGAGTCACTATGCAAACCAGTGGCCAGACACCCCCCATGGAGAGGAACAAAGGAAGGTGGAATGCTGCCTTGGCTGGGGGGCAGGGCTGGAAGTTAGTGGGTTAGTTGTTACTGTGGGAGAGCATGGAGGAGACAGCCTAGGGAGAGGAGCTGGAGTTTAGGGGCCCAGTCTCCCCCCAACTCAAGGGGGCCTGAGGCATCCTAGCCCAGTTCTGTGACCAGACTACATCTGTGCTGTGCTGTATCCTGGAGAGGCAATAAACTTCCTCTATTCCACTGGCTGGTGCAGTCTGTTTGTGACATCTCGGGGTGCAGGAGACGGGGAACCCCCAACCCGCCGTCACAGGGACGCCCCCTCTGGACACACAGTCGTCCCAGTGCTGGGTCGGCTGGCCCCGGCCTCCCGCACTCAGCGAGTCCCTGCCCCTCGCCATGCCCCCCCGGGACAGAGCTGCACCGGCCAGACCCAGGTGCCAGCAGCACAAGGCGGCAGAAGAATTCTTCCATGCCCCGGCGCCACAGAGCTGCAGCGTCCCACAGGCGGCCCCGCCCGCAGACCGGCACTCGCTGGACTCGCCGGAGCCCCCCGTGCCCTCGGCCTCAGGGGGCCCACACACAGGACCTGGGGCTGGAATCCACGTCGCCACCTCTGGACGTTTTCCAGCCGGCCAGGGGACGTCGGGGCGCCCGCAGAGCCCAGCCCGGAGCCGCCAGGCCAATCCCAGCTTCCTTCCCCCAGGCGGGCGGTTCCCAGCCCGTTGGGCGCGGGGGAGATCGGAGAGCGAGACCCTGCCGGCTCCGACAGCAGCGGGGGAGAGGGCCCGAGGCTGTTACGTGGATTTACAGGACTCACCAGCTCCTCGCTGCAGTTGTCACAGCCCTGGTAGGTCCAGTTGAGGGAGAACTCCTTGTTCTCCACTTTGTAGCAGGAGTTGAAGGTGCAGGCGAGGCGCACGGACGTGCCGTTCAGCGCGCTGATGGTGGGTTGCGCCATGATCTCCATGCCCAGCCCCGCGGGCGCTGCCGAGAAGCCGGGGGAACAAAGTGAACGTCGCAAGCGCTGAAGCCGGACCCAGCCCCTGGGGGCCGTGGGTCTGGGCTGCTAGCAGCGCTGCCCGGGGAGGGGGCAGAGACTGGCAGGTTCACAGCAAACCGTGGCCACAGGACAGGGGCTTTTCCAAGGCAGCGACCTCAGCCCCTCCCTGCCCCAGGCCCCCACATGCCCTCCGACCCCGACACACAGCTTGGGGCACATCTGCCCTGCAGGTAGAGCGGGGGGAGGGCCCTGCCTTAGCTCGGCCGCCCCTGGCTGCAGAGCGGTGCCTGGCCTCCGGCCTGGGTTAGCCGCCCGTCCCGGCGCTCTGCCCTCTCCCCCGGGCTCTGTCATGTCTCCTGCTCCCCGCGCCCCTGGCTGCAGAGCGGTGCCTGGCCATCGGCCTGGGTTAGCCGCCCGTCCCGGCGCTCTGCCCTCTCCCCCGGGCTCTGTCATGTCTCCTGCTCCCCGCGCCCCTGGCTGCAGAGCGGTGCCTGGCCTCCGGCCTGGGTTAGCCGCCCGTCCCGGCGCTCTGCCCTCTCCCCCGGGCTCTGTCATGTCTCCTGCTCCCCGCGCCCCTGGCTGCAGAGCGGTGCCTGGCCATCGGCCTGGGTTAGCCGCCCGTCCCGGCGCTCTGCCCTCTCCCCCGGGCTCAGTCATGTCTCCTGCTCCCCGCGCCCCTGGCTGCAGAGCGGTGCCTGGCCTCCGGCCTGGGTTAGCCGCCCGTCCCGGCGCTCTGCCCTCTCCCCCAGGCTCGGTCATGTCTCCTGCTCCCCGCGCCCCTGGCTGCAGAGCGGTGCCTGGCCTCCGGCCTGGGTTAGCCGCCCGTCCCGGCGCTCTGCCCTCTCCCCCAGGCTCGGTCATGTCTCCTGCTCCCCACGCCCCTGGCTGCAGAGCGGTGCCTGGCCTCCGGCCTGGGTTAGCCGCCCGTCCCGGCGCTCTGCCCTCTCCGCCGGGCTCGGTCATGTCTCCTGCTCCCCGCGCCCCTGGCTGCAGAGCGGTGCCTGGCCTCCGGCCTGGGTTAGCCGCCCGTCCCGGCGCTCTGCCCTCTCCCCGGGCTCTGTCATGTCTCCTGCTCCCCGCGCCCCTGGCTGCAGAGCGGTGCCTGGCCTCCGGCCTGGGTTAGCCGCCCGTCCCGGCGCTCTGCCCTCTCCCCCGGGCTCTGTCATGTCTCCTCCTCCCCGCGCCCCTGGCTGCAGAGCGGTGCCTGGCCTCCGGCCTGGGTTAGCCGCCCGTCCCGGCGCTCTGCCCTCTCCCCCGGGCTCTGTCATGTCTCCTGCTCCCCACGCCCCTGGCTGCAGAGCGGTGCCTGGCCTCCGGCCTGGGTTAGCCGCCTGTCCCGGCGCTCTGCCCTCTCCCCCGGGCTCTGTCATGTCTCCTGCTCCCCGCGCCCCTGGCTGCAGAGCGGTGCCTGGCCTCCGGCCTGGGTTAGCCGCCCGTCCCGGCGCTCTGCCCTCTCCCCCGGGCTCGGTCATGTCTCCTGCTCCCCGCGCCCCTGGCTGCAGAGCGGTGCCTGGCCTCCGGCCTGGGTTAGCCGCCCGTCCCGGCGCTCTGCCCTCTCCCCCGGGCTCTGTCATGTCTCCTGCTCCCCGCGCCCCTGGCTGCAGAGCGGTGCCTGGCCTCCGGCCTGGGTTAGCCACCCGTCCCGGCGCTCTGCCCTCTCCCCCGGGCTCTGTCATGTCTCCTGCTCCCCACGCCCCTGGCTGCAGAGCGGTGCCTGGCCTCCGGCCTGGGTTAGCCGCCCGTCCCGGCGCTCTGCCCTCTCCCCTGGGCTCTGTCATGTCTCCTGCTCCCCGCGCCCCTGGCTGCAGAGCGGTGCCTGGCCTCCGGCCTGGGTTAGCCGCCCGTCCCGGCGCTCTGCCCTCTCCCCCGGGCTCTGTCATGTCTCCTGCTCCCCACGCCCCTGGCTGCAGAGCGGTGCCTGGCCTCCGGCCTGGGTTAGCCGCCCGTCCCGGCGCTCTGCCCTCTCCCCTGGGCTCTGTCATGTCTCCTGCTCCCCGCGCCCCTGGCTGCAGAGCGGTGCCTGGCCTCCGGCCTGGGTTAGCCGCCCGTCCCGGCGCTCTGCCCTCTCCCCGGGGCTCGGTCATGTCTCCCGCGCCCCGCGCCCCTGGCTGCAGAGCGGTGCCTGGCCTCCAGCCTGGGTTAGCCGCCCGTCCCGGCGCTCTGCCCTCTCCCCGGGGCTCGGTCATGTCTCCCGCGCCCCGCGCCCCTGGCTGCAGAGCGGTGCCTGGCCTCCGGCCTGGGTTAGCCGCCCGTCCCGGCGCTCTGCCCTCTCCCCCGGGCTCTGTCATGTCTCCTGCTCCCTGCGCCCCTGGCTGCAGAGCGGTGCCTGGCCTCCGGCCTGGGTTAGCCGCCCGTCCCGGCGCTCTGCCCTCTCCCCTAGGCTCGGTCATGTCTCCCGCGCCCCCAGCTGCAGCGCACGCGCTTTCCACGGCCGCTTGGACGAGGCGTCCCTGCTGCACAGATCCATGAGCTCTGCAGGGCCCCGCAGCACGGGCTGGGCAGGGTGCCGGGCCACGTCCGCAGGGGGTTTCGGCTGCGCCCCTCGCGTGTCAGGCCAGGAGGGAGCAGCCCCTGCCCGCGCCGGCCGATTCGCTCGGTCTGCTCCCTCGGCTGCCGGGGCTCCCGCTGGGGCGCAGGAGGGAGCCCGGCGGGGGGCAGAGCCCGGCTGGCAGTTTCCCAGTTAGGCAGAGGGCAAGAGGCTGCGGTGGGGGGCCCGGGCCGGTCCCCACTGGGGGCAGCCCATCCAGTGCAGCGCCAGCGGGGGGCTTTGGTGCAGCGAGCCGGTGGGGGGCTCACGGACACACGCCCCCAGCCACTGACGGGGCTGGCCGGGCACTGCAGAGGCCCGTTGGCTGGAGAGAGCCAGAGCGCCGGCCCTGCACACAGCCAGCCCCGCGCCCCTCGCAGCCAGGGGCTCGAGGACCCCGTGTGCGAAGCAGCCGGGCCCCTGTCCCCAGCACTCGCTGCGGCAAAGCGTCGCCCCCTCCCCCGGGGCCGGCCCCCGCCCCCGCCCCGCGCTGCATGTCGGACTGGCGCAGCCCAGGCGCCGCTCAGACCTGTGGCCGCACGCCGGGCACTTCCGCCTGTGCCCCTCGGCCCTCGAGCTGCGCTCTGCAGCCTCCCCAGGCACATGGCACAGGGCCTGGGCCCCAGCTGGCAGGTCCCTGTGGGCGGCCGCCTGGCCTGGGTAGCACCGGGCTCTCGGGCAGTGCCTGGCCATCGTGGCTCTGACCGTGGCTCCACGTGCTGCTCTCGCTGGGCTCCCACGGAAGGAACGTGCTGACCCAGACGCTACCGTAGCTGTGCCAGCTAATTTGCTGCCTTCCACCGAGTGGCTGGGGCTGGGGCGAGAGGCAGGTGTGCAGCTGGGTCTGCCGCAGAGGCAGCTAAAACACCTCGTTGCCTTGCGAGCTGAGCACGTGGGACAGGGTGAGCAGGAAGCAAAGGGGAAAAATGGGGCCGGAGGCCGGGGGTCGGGGAGGAGGCGCCTAGATCAGAAACAGCCCCAACGCCAGGGCTGCCCCTGTACAACGGGAACATCTGAGAATGCGAACGGCAGCCCGGCAGCACCCTCCAGGGACGCCCCTTGGGACAGAGCTGCAGAGCGAGCTCCAAACCGGAGCCCAGGCGAAGAGCAGCCCTCGAGCGCAGGGACTGCAGCTCCGGGCAGACGGGGCGAGCCCCTGGGGCGGGGAGTCCCCGCGGTGCCTGTGGACATGGCCCGGCTCCGGCAGCTGGCGTCCTGCACAGGCCCAGCCAGGCCGGTCCAGGGTGGAGCGCTGCGAGGGGGCCGGGGAACGCCCCCATGACGCCCGTGTGCAGGCCGCTGAGGGGCCATCCCCGCCCAGCCTGGCCTCTTGGCGGGAGGGAGCGTCCCCGAGCACCAGGCCTGGGGGGAGCCATGTTGACTGGGAGGAAAGCCCCTGGAGTGGGAAGGGAAACCAGAGCACCGGAGCGTGGAGCATGGAGCATCCTGCTTCCCCCGCGCGGCTCCTTAGCCAGCGCCAGGTCTCCAGAGGGCGCGGCGGGGCCAGGCCTGCTCAGAAAACACCTGGCCAGGTGCATGCAGGACCAGGCCGGGCCGTGGCTGCCGACCCCGCCCGATGAGCCCCGCACTCAGACCAGCCTGCGAACACCAGAATCCGGACGGGGACGGACTGGTGCCTTTCCCTCTCGCCCCCCTCGAGGGAAACCTGCCCCGCTGGGACAGCGAGCCAGCCCGGGCCCGGGGCACCTCCAGCCACGGTGTTCTCAGCGGCACGACCTCTAGGACCTCCCCAGCACGGAGGGGAGAGGACGCCCTGCAGGGTGCCTCAGTGCAGTCGGAGGCGGTGCATCCCTCTGCATCAGTCACCTGGCTGAGTCTGGCAGTGGCCAGCTCTGGAGCCTGGGAGGGGACCCCGCCCGGACCGGCCAGCCCTGCAGTGCAACCCCCGCATCCCTCGGCATGCACAGGCCGGAGCATGGAGCGGGGGCTCCTTCCTGAGCCATGGGCACTGGGCTGCTCCCCCCCACGCCGCTCAGCTGCCACATGCCCTGGCCCCGCACACCCTGCAGCTGCTCCGCAGCAAACGACAGGCAGGATTCCTAGTGGAAGATGGGGACACGCTGTCATTTTTCTCCGCCATGTCCCAATCTGTCCGTCAGCAAATGCCCCCTCCTGCCCCCCCCCCCCCACACAGAGCTTGTGTTTGAATCTGAGTCTCCTGCTTCCAGGGAATCGATACCAAAAGCTGCTGACACGCACCCCTGGCTCTTGGCAAGGAACGGAGACCAGCCGCCTGGCGCGCCACCCAGCTTGCGCCCCACCTGCAGCCACGAAAACCAGGGGCAGCCCCACCCCACGGAACGTCAAGCCCCTCTCTGCCCCAGTGCCCCTTCGGCAGCAGTTGGCTCCGCCATCCCACCACGCCCTGCCCCGGGACGAGGCCGCGGGAGACAGGCTGGTGCTGCCCCATGCCTGCATGCAAGAGGCACAGTCGCCACTTACCCAGAGAGACCAGCAAGCCGAGCCCAGTGAGGCACAGGGTGGGCCGCGGAAGCCATGGCGCCTGGCGCATGTTCGAGGGCCCGTGGGTGGGCGCGGAGGGTGGCTGTGTGTGGCTGCTGGTGGGTGGCTTTGTTTTCTCAAGTGCACGGGGCTATTTCCAAGACACACATCATTTTAGCTGCTTTATTTCCCAGCCTCCAATATGGCCGGCTGGAGGGCTGCTGCTATTTAAAAAAAAAAAAAGGCAGTAAATTTTATGGTTGGTGAATTTCATCAAAGGAAGTGGGAGGGCATCAAAATGTCCTGGGTAGCAAAGGAACATGCTCTCCGCTCCTTGCGCTGGGATGTGGCCGTGGTGCCGGGCCCCGTCTGCAGTTGTCAGAGCGCCTGGAGGGTTTGCTCTGGGGCAGTTCATGCCTGCAAGGGGAAGGAGGGGCCGTGTCCCTGCCCACCGAACTCGCCCCCCTCTGCCCCGAGCAGCGTGCAGGCTTTATGTCTCCTAGAGCCGCCTGGGCTGCCGCCTGCGTTCCGGCTCTGCTGGGCCCCGCGGGCTGCCCACCGGCCTGGGCCTGCCTGGCGTCCCGGCCGCAGGGCGTTGCCTCCTCGTGCCAGCGTGCGGGGCCGGGGCTGGCTGCCAAGGGAACCCTGGCGCTCGGGCCCAGCAGCTGCCTGGCCGTGGCGTGAGGGGAAGGCCCGTGGGAGGGGTCCAGGCCCAAGGCTGCAAACCAGCCCCAGACGAGCCCCCACCCTCCTCATTTCCACACGCCCGAGTCTGCTGTCCCAGGGCAGGGCCCTAGCAGCCAGCAAAGGGAATGCAGCTGTCCCCGGGCAGCGCCCTGCTAGGGGGTCTCACCAAGGGTGGGGCCCCAGGCTGCCAGGCACCAGAGAGCGATCCAGGGGGTCCCCGGGGTGGGGAAGGGCAGCTCTGGCGCTAACGCTGCTCCCTTCGTCCGGGGCTGGAGAGGAAGGGGAGCGCTGCAAAGACGTGCCGGGAAACCGCATCCCGCCTAGCGGAGACTGGGAGACGTGGGGACTCAGCTCCCCCGCGCCAGGACCCCGCCGGGACCCCCAGCCCGTCTGCAGAGCGCCAGAGAAAGGCTCCCCGCTCGCTGCTCTGCCCACCCCGTGCTGAGGGCCTGGGCCGCGCCGGTGGCGGGCGCCTGCTCTACGGGTCGGTGAGGTGCGCGGCCCCTGCTTCGCTCAGCCGAGCTCTGCCACCCAGCGCACGTGGGGCTGCCCCACGGAGGGGCCGTGCGACAATGCGGCCCTCTCCTCGGCTCTGAGGGCCGACTCCTCCCCCGCCAGCGTGGCCCTTCTCTCCGGCCCGGCACAGCCTGCTCTGGCGCTGCCCACACGGGGTTATGCCCGGCGCCCCGTGGCCTCTGAGAACGGCTCAGGCCACAGCCAAGGGCGCGCGCCACCTTCCCCACCAACAGCGCGGCCCTCGCTGCTGCTATTCCCCGCCACGGCAGGGGGCAGGCAGCAAGGGCCCAGGCTACAAGGCCTTCCCAGCTGCTCCTCGCTTCATGCCCTTGGCATCTCCCAGACTGACCCTGCAAACAGGCTGACGGGCTCCCAGGGTCTTGGTGCGCCACTGGGACCTTCGCCCCCTCGGCAGGACGCGGCGTAGAGACAGTGGCCTGGCACCGGCCCCCCCCAGGCCTGGAACTCGCCCGCCCAGCCGGCCCCTGGCTGTGGGGCTGCCAGATGGTTTCAACAAAAATCCCGGACCCACTTGCCGTGACATCGCAATCGGCATTCCGTCGGATTTAGACAATGCCGGACAGTTCTATTGTCTCAGTTCTATTGTCTCCCTGTGTTTCCCGGACAGAGAGCTCCAATACCGGCCTGCTTCCAAACCGGACTCCTGGCAGCCCCAGCTGGGTTTGCAGCAGCACTGAATTCCCTGATGGGAACGAGGCGCAGACGTTCCCGAGTGTTTGGGCATCTCGTGTGCAGAGAGCCGCCTGGCTCCCCCGTCCCGCGCCTCTGACCTGAAAGGGGCTCTAGCCGGCAGCAGCCCAGAGCAGGCCCTTCCGTGGGCTGGAAATACAGCCGTGGGGGGGATCCCTGCTGCTGCTGTGGCCCAGCCGTGCCATGAAAACCAGCCGTGAGGTGGCCCGGCTGATGCCGGCCCGTGGCCTTGGCTCAGTGGGCAGCGCAGGCCTGCTCCCTTTTCCCACACGAGCGTGTGACGCGTTGGGGTCCCCCGCCTCCTGCACCCCCGTAGTGGCACGAACAGACTCCGCCAGCCAGTAGAACAGAGGGAGTTTATTGCTTCTCCAGGATACAGCACAGCACAGATGTAATCTGGTTCCAGGGCAGGCCTAGGATGCCTCAGCCCCCTTGAGATGGGGGAGACTGGGCCCCTAAATCCCAGCCCGTTGCTTAGGCTGCTTCCCCCATGAAACCAGACAGAAACTAACCAACTCCCTTCCAGCCCTGCCCCCAGCCAGGTGCTGGTCTCCGCCCTCCTGCCTTTCTCTCCCCCTGGGAGGCTGAGCCGGGGTGTCTGGGTTAATCCACATTTGGGAGAGTCAGTGCAAATCGCATCCCAGCGCAGGGGGCCCGGGTCTCAGAGCAGGCAGCCCCCCCCCCCCCCGCCACAGCGCGCGTTGGTCCACGTGCTGCACGGGCGCTGCTCTGCGGGCTGGGGGAGGGGGAGCTCTTACCCCTGCGTTCCCTGCTACACACGGAGCCGAGCCCCCACCCGAACCACGTTGTGCCCCCTGCTGGGCACCTCACACCACTAGCCTGGTCCTTGGAAGAGGGGGGCTAAAGGGCGCCCTGAAGGTGAGGTGGGGGGGCAGAGCTCGGGGAACCCACATGAGGTGCTCAGCTCCCCTTGGGGCAGGACAGCAGCGGGCCTGCACGATCCAGCTGCCAGCTTTGCCCAGCACCTCCTTCCTGGCTCCTCCGCTGGCACGACGCCCCAGCGCTGCTAGGCAGGGTGAGCCCCGGAGGCTCCCACGCAGGCCCCCGACTGGCTGAAAAGGGTGGGGGCTGGGGGTGGGTTTGTTTGCTTTGCCTGGAGGCATCTAGGCCTTTGGCTTGCACCCGGGTCACGTTCTCAGGCGTTCCCTTGCACCCAGGCGGGCTCGCCGTGCGCTCTTCTCGCCCCCACGCTGAGCTCTCCGGGCGCGACAGGCTCCAGAGACTCGTCCCAAACCCCCGCTGCCACCGGTCAGCCTGCACCCCGGCTGGCACGCCCGGGGAGGGAGCGTGGGAGACGCCTGCGCAGCCTTACAGAGCCTCGTGGCCCGGCCCAGGGAGGCTCCAGAGTTTTCATTCGAGGGCAGGTTATTATACGCCGCCTCTCCATGCAGATCCACGGATTGTGCAGCACGAAGGCCCAGCTACGAGGCCCAGCTCAACAGGAACGCCCGGGCGCCTGAGTCCAGCAACGGGCCCTTACCCGGCCTCGCCGCCCTGGTCTCCGTTCGCCTTGCACACAAACGGGCCGGCAGGTTTTTAAGCCACTCACCCTGGCTGGTCTGCCTCACCAACGAAAAACGAGTGGGGTGGCAACGTGAAACAAACGACTGCAGCATGTAGCAACCTTTGCTGCATTGGCCACGTGCGGCCAGGCTGAGGGTGCTGGCTCGCCCGGCCCGCCGGCTGCCCAGGAGTGAGCGTCGCGCGTCTATCTATAGCCCTGCAGAGCAGCTGGCAGGGGCCTCGCTGTGCTCGGGGGCAGCGCCAGGGCAGGGGCAGGCCAGGCCGCTGACCCCTTGAGGCAGCCCCGTTGGGTGCCAGCCCCAGAGGCACATTTTGTCCCGGCAGGACAGTCAAGGCCCCAGCCCGGCCTCCCTGGCCGAGAATGGCCCTGCTAGCGCAGGCGTGTGAATGGAGACACGTTGGGGGTGGAGTCGCACGCCTGTTCACACACACGGCTCGACTGACCTATTGCCCCAGGATGGGGCTGGCTCGTTTGCCATGGGGCTCTGGCGGGAGGTGCCAGGATGGCAGCCCGGAGCCTCCAAGGTTCCCAGGCATCAGGCCAGCTCCCAACACCTGACTACCCTCTCCTTCCTGGCTGCAGCTTGGGACCAACGCTCCTTCTAATCGTTTCCATCCATGTGTGGAATAATTTAAGTGCACGAGGCACGGGTGAATGTGCACCACCAGTAGAATCACAAAACCCTGCTGTGGGCGCACTGCTAGTCAGCTGGGCAGCACTGGGATCTCCCGAGCGGCCGCACAAGCACCCGGCTTACAGGGAACACCGCTTGCTCTCATTGAGTTTTCACAACAGCCCAGAGAGCGGAAGCCATGCCACTGGCGCTGCCCTGCCTGCAGGACGAGGGTGGAACCGGGGCATGGTCCGTTCACCTTCATCTCTGTCCTGGGCCCTGCTCCTGGCCAGTACCCTCCCACTGCCTTGTGAGCAGGCCAGGCCAGGCTCATGGCACAGACGCAGCCCCATAGAGCACGCCGTGGCCCTTTCGAAAATGTCCACAAGCCAGTCTGCACAGCGCTGGGTACAGCGGGGCCCAATCCTGGCTGGGGCAGGCGGGTGCCGTCCCAGCACAAATAGCTAGCACAATACAGCCGTACGGGCTGAGAGCCGGCCCTGTGCCATGCTGATGGAGGGGGCAGAGTTTGACCCTGGGGCAGGTCCGTGGCCCTGGCTCTCATGCCAGGCTGGGCTCAGTGACCCCACACAGGACATAAGGGAATTCCTCCTCTGGACAGATGGACTTCCCACGGGCTTGCTTGCTTTCTGGGGCTCCCTCGGTGCCCAGTCTCCCCTCATCCATCCATTCCACTGGGATCGTCTTCCTGCCCAGCTGCACGTACACGTTGTGCTCCAGCTGGAAAGCGGCACAGGGGCGCTGTGGGGGAAAGGGCCAAGCCATCAGTGGTGCCCGAGCCAGAGGGGGCGTTAGGCCTGAGCTCTGCCAATAAGCAGCGCTGCTCCGGTGCCCGCTGCGCTGCCTGGCAGAGATCGACAGAACCCGCCTGGGTGTTACGGCCCCGACCCGCCATCACCTCTGGGCTGGGACCCGGCCGCTGGAGCCCTCAGTGGCTGGAGCCAGGCCCAGGCGCTGTCGCTCCGCGCTCGTCCGGCGCCCGCTGGCCCCTCCAGGCGTCTCAGCCAGGGACCTGAGCACCACCGACAGGCGGCAGTGAACGCTCACGCCCGCGGCCCACGGGGTGAAGTTCCTCACCTCCTTCGCTCCCCGGGAGGCAAGCGGCAGAGCAGGAATAGACCCGGCAGGGGCAGCAGGGTTGCAAAAATTGTGATGGTGCCCAGAGCCCGACCCCTCCTCCCACAAACTCTGCCCCCCCGCACCTGCCTAAGGCTTTGGGAGCTGGGGGAGGCTCTGGGCTGGGGGGTGGAGCTCTAGGGGGCTTGGGTGCAAGTGGGACTCTGGGGGCTGGAAAGGGAATTTGGGGGCGGGGAGAAGGTGCAGGCTCTGGAGGGAGCAGGGTGCACGGGGAGGCGAGGAGGGGGTGCCACACACTCGCCACCCCAGGAATCCGACTCCCGGCCCCAGGTCCCTGCTCTAAACCGGGCAAAGCTCGAAGGCAACAGCCGCCAGGACTCCCGGAGCCCGCGAGCGCCTGACGCTGCCCGGAGCTGGGACAGCCACGGCCTGATGGGCCTGCAGCCCAAGGGCCAGCCTGGCTGCCCAGGCTCCTCCCCAGCCGGGCGCGTCCCTGCACCGTGAGCACGGGGGCAGGTCTGCATCTTTTCCCTTCGGGCCTGGGCAGCAGGGCTGTGATCCGCTGCTGCTGCCGCTAGTGACCCTGCTGCCGGGGTCTCCAGCCAGAAGCCCTGACTGGGGCGAGGGGCCTTGGCCCGTTTTCGGGTGAGCCCCAGGTCACGGGGAAAAGCAGCAGCTGCTCACAGAGCACCGGCGGGTCCTGGTCTTCGCTCCTGCCCCAGAACTCACCATGGTGAGGTAGGTCGTGTCCGCTTTGCTCTTCCACTCGGCCTCCTGCCCGGCCTTCAGCACCTCAGCGCAGGGGATGAGGGAGTAAACGCCTTCCTGCCGGGGGACGGGGACTCAGGCGCTGCACGGCCGGCCGGGGCCCACCGCAGAGGCTCATTTCTGCCTGGGAGCTGCCCAGAGAGCCTGTGCGCCCCGAGTTCCCAGCCCCTGGGAGGCAAATGCTCAGTAGCTCCCTGGAGGACCCAGCCTTGCTCCAGGCCCCTTTGTCATCCCTTCTCCCGCACTCAGACCGGCTTGTGGGGGGAGTTACCAGCACAGCTGTAACAGCCAGTACCCTAGGTACAGGGCACGCCAGCCGGCTGCATCCCCAGACCGATGCCACTGACTGCTGGTGCCCACCAGCACCAGATGCTCCAGAGAAAGGGGTGTAAAGCCCCCACAACATCCAGTGGGGCACTCCTCACCTGGGGAAGGTGCCTTCCTGACCCCAGTGAACAGCTCGTGCCCTGAAGCATGAATCTGTTAGTCTCTAAGGTGCCACAGGACGCCTTGTTGCTTTTGCAGATCCAGACTAACACGGCTCCCCTCTGATATTTTGAAGACAGGGAAACTGAGGCATGGAAGTGACAAGACGTGCCATAGTGACTAAGGTAGGACTAGAATTCAAGAACCCTGGTTCCCATTTCCCTGGCCTACCACTAGCTCATGCTCCCTGCTCTGCCCTTTCATTGGTTGTATCGCACCCAGCAGCCTTTCTCTGATGTCCCGCCAATAGACACCAAACCCGGCGCCAGCCCTTGGCTGCAGCAGCAAGCAAGCGGCTGGGACAGACCCTTGTCCCGGGCCCCACGCCACCCGCTTGAGCTCGCCTCTGCCTGGGCCTCTAGGCAGCAGCAGAGCCCAGGAGCTCACCCTGCTCCCTGGACATTGGGAGTGGGCCGGGCGGAGTCACCGGGGGTTAATTCCAGTCCCCACCCACCCGCAGGCAATGACACCGCAAGGCAGGCACCAGGCTCTCCTGCGCGGCTGCGGGCGTGGGAACCCCCCTTGTGTCCCAGTTCCCCGATTGTGGCACTGCCCTGGCACAGGGTCTGGCCACATTGCCCGGCGGGGAGACGGCTCTCACCTCCGCAGCGTCCGGGCTGCTCGGCCGGGTCCCGCTCTCTGCAGCTCTGGAAGGAATGTCAGTTGCATGCAGGTCACAAGCCGTGCCGGCTCCCATCACTGCCAGCCATCCCTCTGTAGCTCAGCACGGCCATGCTGGAGCGAGTGCCCGGCCGGCCTGCACTGCCCCCACGCTCTGGTGCAGCACAGGAAGGGACAGGCCGCTGCTCCGGGCCTCTGCCCCAGCTCAGGTGGGAAGAGCTAGCTCTTGGGGACTGGCCTGGCCACAGCCTGCTGGGCACAGGAGAGCTCCAGCCCCACGTGCAGTTGCTGCAGCCGGGGTGCTGCTCCTCCCCACCCACCTGGGCCAGGGAGGGGCAGACGGGCAGAGCCCAGCACTCTGCTCTCCCCGACCAGACAAGAGATGTGCTGCCCAGGGGAGTGGGACCAGGCATGCCAAGAAGAGGACCCCCCGCGCTCCCGGTATAGGCGGGTACTGCAGGGACAGCAGCCCGGTGGAACCCCGGGACCAGCCCATCACACACACCTGAGCCACCAGGGGGCAGCAGAGGACTGCGTGATGTCAGGCGGGATTCCCCAGGAGCTGAGGTTCTCCCCAGGCGGGATGATGCCAAACGTGGGAGCCAGGGCCCGTTACCTCTGCTTCCGGAGAATGGTCCTCAGCCCCAGGCCCAACACAAGGGGCAGGAAGGCGGCCGCACAGAGGTAGCCCAGGATGGGCCCCCAGCCATTGCTGCTGGTGGTCTCAGGGTCCTGGGCCCCGGCAAAGCCAGACCCTTGTGGAGAGAGACCTGTGCAGCAGAGTTAGCAGCGTCCGTCTGCCCCGCACACCAGCCCGCTGCAGTCCAGATCTGCCCCAGCCCAAGCTGACAGGTGCCCCAGACCTGGGGAGGGGCATGATACCCCAAAAGGCATCTGGGGACTCGGCGGTCTCCTGCCCTTTGTAACAATTGGTTCATGCCCACAGGCCTGGGCATGGATCCGAACCCAACGAGAACGGCACAGAGCCTGGGGCTGCCCAAACCCGGGGATTTCTACCCCAGTTCTCACAGCCAGCCCCTCTCTCCTGCTCGCGCACCTCTGTGTCTGCACAGGGCTGCGTGATGCACAGGGCCCTCAAGCCAACACGGAGCTACCAGGGACAGGCATAGCCGGCACTCGAGATGGAGGGGCAGCGAGGCACTCGGCTCAGGGGAAGGGGGGACTGGTGAGGTGATGGTGACATTGACCGATAGCCACGGGCAGGCATAAGCTAGCAGTGGAGGCACATACTTATCTGCCTCACATAGGCCACATGCAGCACGGTGTAGTTTTTGAAGACACTGCTCTGCCCAAACACCCGGATCTCACAGGTATACGTCCCACTGTCGTCCGCCTGTACATCCTGCAGCCTGACAGAGCCGTCACTGCGGGCCACATCCCCGCACCACTGCACTCGGTGCTGGAAGCGACCCACGGGAACACTGTAGTTACTGTAGTAGTAGAAGACCATCTCCTCCTGCAGGGGGATATGGATGGACTGTCATGTGACCAAGATAAGGATGTCATGTGACTGGGTGAACTTTGTTCCTCTAATATCCCCCATCTGCTGCCCCCTCGGCACCCCCAGCCACGCACCTCGCCCTGCCTGGCGGGCTGAGAAACTTGCAGTGTAAGGCCCACTGGCTTCTGCTGAAAGAGCCAACCAGGGGCCAGGCAGTCCCAGCTGATACGGCGGGTTTTGTGACTGAGAGCCCAGGAACTGGGGTGAGGGGCATCAAACTCACCTCAGCCAGAGACTGCAGACCAGCTGTTGGTTGGGAACAGCCTCTCCCCCAGGGCCCCCCCTTAGAAACTGCTGCTCTCTCTGGCCGTGCTGAATACTCTCTGGGTACGTCTACACAGCAGCGTCCTTTTGCAACAACTGAGGAGCACGTCGACTATTTCCAAATAACGTCGAGCGGGAGGACTTCTTCCTCCGAGCCCAGTAACCCTCATTTCACAGGGAGCAAGGGGAGTCAGGAAGAGCGCACTCCCTTCGGCTTCCTGCTGCACAGACAGCGCCAAAGCTGCATTCAGCTGTTCGACTTCAGCTGCGCAGTCGATGTAGCCGAAGCTGCGTCGCTGAACTCAACGTGCCCGCTCTGACCTGGGGCCCTGCTATGCTCTGGGACCGAGCGCCCCACGTGCCCTAGACCTGAGCCCCTCCCAGCCATCGGACTCACCCGCCCAGTGGGGTTTTCCGGCCTGTGTATCCAGTCCACTTTGGTCACGTTCCAGGCCCCTGGCACCAGGCTTTGGAAGAAACACTCCAGCAGGACAGAGCCCCCTACGCCAGCCGTCAGCCTGGGGCGAGTGATGACCAGGCCAGCCAGCGCCCCGCCATTCTCTGCAAGCATTGAGGAAGGAAGCTGAAGAATCCAGCACAGTGCCGAGAGCAGCCTGGGCCTGCCAGGTGCCTGCTCATCCTCCAGACAGCTCTTCCTGCCAGAGCGCAGGCCCCCCCGCATCACGCCTGGCAGGCCCCTGGTCCACCGCAAGAACCAGCCCTGGAGCTCAGTCTCCCCTGGCTTTCCCAGGCCCCGGCCGCGCTGGGCGGCAGAGCGGGTCAGTGCGGGGGAGGGACGTTGCCAAGGACTGGAAGCCGCGCCACACGCAGACCCCCAGCGTTGCACACAGCGCCGCGAGAACGTCAGAGTGGCCAGGCTGGGTCAGAGCAACGGTCCCTCCCGCCCGGCGTCCTGCCTGCCCGGGGGAGGGAACACAACAGGGAATCCTCACGCGATCCCTCCCGTCGCCCACCTCCAGACACCGGCCCTGCCAGTAACCATTGATGGACCCAACCTCCACGCATCTGTCGAGCTCTTTTTTGAACCCTGTTAAAGTCCTGGCCTTCACCACCTCCTCTGGCCAGGAGGGCCGTGCTTGTCCCCAGCCTGTAGCCAGGGTGATGGGCTGCTGCTAGGGGCTGGGCAGAGCTGAGGATGCAAGTGCTGGGTCTGCTGTAGCCCTGGGCCGTGCTTCCTACTCACCCCTCACAGGCTGCAGTGAGATAACATGGCAGGGCCCACGGGGCAGCCAGGACACAGACTAAATGCCCCTGGCCTGGCTGTTCCTCAGGACAGGCCCATGGCACCATGGCCCATGAAGATCCCTTCCCAAGCCTTGAGGTGGGGCTCACCCATGCTAGCCAGGCTTCCCGCTGGGCTGCGCGCAAGCAGGGCTGGGACTATGCTGCTTAGGTTGGCCCCACGGCGCCAGTCTCAGCGTGGCCAGCCCAGGAGGCCGGGTCTCGCAGCCCCACGGCGCCAGTCTCAGCGTGGCCAGCCCAGGAAGCCAGGCGTCGCAGCCCCACGGCGCCAGTCTCAGCGTGGCCAGCCCAGGAGGCCGGGTCTCGCAGCCCCACGGCGCCAGTCTCAGCGTGGCCAGCCCAGGAGGCCGGGTCTCGCAGCCCCACGGCGCCAGTCTCAGCGTGGCCAGCCCAGGAGGCCGGGCGTCGCAGCCCCACGGCGCCAGTCTCAGCGTGGCCAGCCCAGGAAGCCGGGCGTCGCAGCCCCACGGCGCCAGTCTCAGCGTGGCCAGCCCAGGAGGCCGGGTCTCGCAGCCCCACGGCGCCAGTCTCAGCGTGGCCAGCCCAGGAGGCCGGGTCTCGCAGCCCCACGGCGCCAGTCTCAGCGTGGCCAGCCCAGGAGGCCGGGTCTCGCAGCCCCACGGCGCCAGTCTCAGCGTGGCCAGCCCAGGAGGCCGGGTCTCGCAGCCCCACGGCGCCAGTCTCAGCGTGGCCAGCCCAGGAGGCCGGGTCTCGCAGCCCCACGGCGCCAGTCTCAGCGTGGCCAGCCCAGGAAGCCAGGCGTCGCAGCCCCACGGCGCCAGTCTCAGCGTGGCCAGCCCAGGAGGCCGGGTCTCGCAGCCCCACGGCGCCAGTCTCAGCGTGGCCAGCCCAGGAGGCCGGGTCTCGCAGCCCCACGGCGCCAGTCTCAGCGTGGCCAGCCCAGGAGGCCGGGCGTCGCAGCCCCACGGCGCCAGTCTCAGCGTGGCCAGCCCAGGAAGCCGGGCGTCGCAGCCCCACGGCGCCAGTCTCAGCGTGGCCAGCCCAGGAGGCCGGGTCTCGCAGCCCCACGGCGCCAGTCTCAGCGTGGCCAGCCCAGGAGGCCGGGTCTCGCAGCCCCACGGCGCCAGTCTCAGCGTGGCCAGCCCAGGAGGCCGGGTCTCGCAGCCCCACGGCGCCAGTCTCAGCGTGGCCAGCCCAGGAGGCCGGGTCTCGCAGCCCCACGGCGCCAGTCTCAGCGTGGCCAGCCCAGGAGGCCGGGTCTCGCAGCCCCACGGCGCCAGT
Source organism: Pelodiscus sinensis (assembly GCF_049634645.1). NCBI lineage: Eukaryota > Metazoa > Chordata > Testudines > Trionychidae > Pelodiscus > Pelodiscus sinensis. The sequence goes on along the minus strand of NC_134736.1, from coordinate 1,132,713 downwards.
CTCAGCGTGGCCAGCCCAGGAGGCCGGGTCTCGCAGCCCCACGGCGCCAGTCTCAGCGTGGCCAGCCCAGGAGGCCGGGCGTCGCAGCCCCACGGCGCCAGTCTCAGCGTGGCCAGCCCAGGAGGCCGGGCGTCGCAGCCCCACGGCGCCAGTCTCAGCGTGGCCAGCCCAGGAGGCCGGGCGTCGCAGCCCCACGGCGCCAGTCTCAGCGTGGCCAGCCCAGGAGGCCGGGCGTCGCAGCCCCACGGTGCCAGTCTCAGCGTGGCCAGCCCAGGAGGCCGGGCGTCGCAGCCCCACGGTGCCAGTGCTCCCAGCAGGGGAATTCCAGCTCACTTCCCCTTGGGCAGAGGCAAGGCCGCATGGGACGGGAAGTGGAGAGCGCTCCTGGCACACACCCCAGCCCATTGGCTCTTTTGCAGCAGAGAGCTGTGCTCCTCGTGAACCGTCCTTGTGTACCTATCACCGCAGGACTTGTGTCTAACATGGCCCCCTGGGAGGCAGGGCAGGGCTATTACTTCCAATGTTCAGGCATGGAGATTGACTGTCCCAAGGTCACATAGGACGTCAGTGGCAGAGCAGGGATTTGAACCCAGGTCCTAAGCACTGGACTGGCCCTGCATCCTCAGGGCGAGGGTCATGCCCACACTCTCAGCCTCTCACAGCACTGGGGCAAGGGCTGCTGGGCTGGAGTCAGCATGCCCCTCCCCGGTTGTTTCCTATCCCTGGCCCTGGGCTCTCAGGCTGGCTGTGTCCCCAGCTTGTTTGCAGTGGGACAGTTGGGGAACCCGGCAGAGGAAACCAGTCGAGCAGCGTCAGCGTCGTGGGCTGCGCTGGCACAAACAAGCGCTGCAGGGCAGGGGCTATAGACGGGGCAGCTGCTGTGGCCCGGGCAGTTTGCAAGAATGCAGAGGGGGAGGCGGCGGCTGGCTGAGCTACACAGAAGGCAGGGGCAGCAGGAAAGTCTCAGGAGAGGAAAAGCACCAGGAAACCAGAGGCCAGGCCAAAATGAACATGAACAGATCCCAGCAGGCAGGGGCCTGACTCCCACATGGATGCTCGTTAAATATTTGGGGATCTTCAGGCGGCGGCGTTAAAGTCAAGTGAGCTGATCACGCAGCTCAGCCTCCTGGTGGGTTACCCAGTTCCTGAGCCCTGGGGCAGCTGGATGAGGGCTGAGCCCACCCCGAGCGAAGTGCAGAGTCCCCCCCAGGTCCCAGGCCAGGGGCACTGCTGCCAGCTGAGCCCCATGCCCTGGAGCCAGGCCAGAAGGGTGGAGTGCCCACGCCGAGATCAGACAGCACAGGCATTAACGAGGATGCTGGGCAGGCACGGTGCATGTTCAAAGCCCCAGCCAGGCAGCTCATTAGCTTCCCCTTCAGGCACAGCAGGACTAGCCCTGTGGGGCTGGGAGGGAGGCTCTCTAAGCAAAGGCAAAGGAGGGGAAAGCAGCAGGGTGCTGGGCTGCAGGTGACGGGAAACCAGGATCTCTACTTACCCAGAGACGCCAGCATCAGCACAAGAGGCAGGGCCGGCACCATTCTCGTTTCGCTCTAGAAGGGAGAGACAGGTCAACGCCGGCCCCTGCTCTCTCCAGGGACAGCCAGCACCGAGGTCACAGCCTTGGCCCAAGGCACACACCCCACCCTGGCAAAGTAGGGGCTGTGGCAGGGGACTTTCCAGAACGGTGCTACTGCATCAGTACAAGCGCCGTCGGGTAACAGGCAGGACTGGAGCCAACGCCAGCGAAACCCCAGAGCAGAGCTCCTGCCTTGAGGGAGCAGTTCCCCCCTCGCGCCATCAAGTCATCGCACTGCAGCCGCGTCCCGTTCTGTTGCCCATGGACAGGCGACGGATGGGGCTGCCGCCGCCTTTGCTTTGCCAGATACGGACCTGGCCCTTACCCCCCGCCACGCCTCAGGGAGTTTCATGAATCCATTCCCTCTCCTTTGGAAAAGCAAGGGGCAGCGGATACGTTACGGGCTGGAGCCAATTCTGAGCTGTGTGATGGGGAAGTTGGAGGGAGCTTTTAAAACCTCCTTTTTGGTAACGACCTTTCAGCTTGGTTTGTGGCCCAGCATTTCAGCACAAATGGGAGGGGGTGAGGTTGAGCTTGTCCACAGACGCGGAGGCAAGCGCTAGCAGGTGTTTTAAAAAACATCCGCAGAAATGGTTATGTTGATACGGACAATCCAGACACCCCGACAGACAGTCTCCTGGTTTGAGCCCCCCAGGGAGGTCAGGTCAGACTGGCACCTCTAGCCACTTGCCACCAGGGCTGGATTTCACACCGCGGAAATGTCTGCAAACACTCCTGCCAGAACATGCGAGTCCCATTTTCCCCTACATGAAGTGCAAATTTGCATAACTACAGAGAGTTTGTTCCAGTTGCTTGTGTCTCACCCACACAGAATTAACTCCATGTTTATAGGAACAAATCTAGAGAGGCAGCATTCGGCGGGGCACTTGGTGTTCCAAGAGAAGCCGAGGGACGGAGGCACACTCAGAGCTGCCATTTTGCTCAGTGTCTGATGATCAACTCTTTAAGAACAAGACATTATTGGGGAAATAAACCTTCAGCCTGTGAAACACACACAGCCCTCACTGCTGAATCCAAAGCTGGCAATAGCAAAAGATACAACACCGAGAGTCTCGTATGAGAATTGTGTTCCACTAAAAACATCACTAAATCACCCTGGTTTTTATTTTTAAAAATCTCCTTTCGTGTGTGTCATTGTTTTGGCCCTGGACAAGCCAGTGCCCCATAACACATTTCAATAGGCGTTTGAGATGGGGTGGATTAATCTCCAAGAAACAGGGATGTCGACAAAAAGGAACTAGAGTAAACCTGCCCTTGGTTGGCTGATTTAAAGCTAACTTGAAGCCACGTTTATTCCTGGGTGTTCTCAGAGACTCAAAGCAGTGGCCAGGCTGGGTACTTAGCTGGTGAGCTCCAGGAGGTAGAGCCTGTCTCCTTTGTGCTCTGCAGAGCTAAGTCCACCAACAACAGTAAGCAGCGAGAGGGGACGGCCCAGCTCTGGCTGGGGGTGTAAGGCAACGTGCCGGCGCTCTGCACGTGTGATGGAACAGTGTGAAATGGCAAAGTGCTGGGATAGTACAGAACCAAAAGGGAGGGGAAATTCCACACCCAGACTCCTCACTACAAAGGAGTCACCTCTTCTCTCAGACATTGCGATAGATTTTTCTTCATGCAACTGCAGTTTCATAGGCCCGTAGGTCCCGGAGCGGAACCCAGAGCCAGCACCAGCTGCCACGAAAGCAGAACTGCTTTTGAGGCTGTGAAATGAAGGCTTTTCAAGCTGAGCGTGCTTGCCCAAATACAATGGTATGAAACAGACGCTGCCTCCCGCTGCCCTCTGTGTTGAGGAATCAAAGGCCAGCTAGCAGTAGCAAGGATCTCGCTAATTCTCCTTGCTCGTGCCCCTGAGTAAAAAGAATTCAATGTTTAGAATTTGCCAATGAGAGGTCTGCCCCGAGAGGTCTGTCATGCACTCAGGGCTTGCTTGGAGCATGTACCACGATAGCACAGCAGAGCTCCATGCACAGAGCTCCAAAACCCCTGGCTGCAGCATTTCCCAGTGCAGACTGGCTTCACTCCTAGTCTTCGTATGGGGCTAGCCTGTCATAACGGCATCTCCAGCAAGCACCTAAACTGGGCACCAAATCCACATGTGCTCACTCTGCAGCAGCTTATAGCGAGTTTCAAAACGTCTCAGCACCGACCATACCCCCAACCACTGAGCTCACTTACCGAATCAGACCCTTCTCATGCCCAACCGCCGTGTGTTACCTTCTCGCTCAGAACCCCACTGACTCAGTATTTCTGTGCAGCAAATCTGGCAACAGGCACTCGGTGAGCTGCAGCTGATGGTAGGGGCTCAGTCAAGGGCATGATGACACAGACATCAGGATCCTTCCCTGGCATAACTGTCCTTCAACCAAACTCACTCACTGGCTTTGGCACTACCACTGCCTTTTCGTTCTCCTGCTCTAGCGCAACGGAGGCTTCCAGCTGCAGGGTAGCTGAGATCAGCCTTTCAACTTCCCCAAGCTCTACGTCAGAAAGAAAATGAACCAAGATCATGCAGACACTCACCAGAGTTTGCAGCAGATCCCCCACTTCACATGCAAAGTGTTCGCCGGTGACTAATTCAGAGACCTCCAGAGCCCCATGATGGCCTGAGTGAAGCAGATGCTGGAGGCTGCACGTGCAGGACTTACACTTAGCCCTTGCTTTCAGATCTGATTTGTCTCGTTCAGGGGAGTGTAATAACCAGAAAGGGCAGGAGGGGCTGTAGGCAGATACTCCGATACATACAGCACTCTCGCTGCCAGGGAGAAGCTGCTATCCACAGACTTAGGATGTGCCTGAACTCCAAACATTTAATTACATCAGACAACTCCAATCAAATCCACTAGACGGGTCCGTAACGGAGCCAGTTCTCCAACTCAGCTCCTTACTCTTCACCTGCGCTTCTGGGACAAAGTAAGTTACCAAATAACGGGCTCAGGGAGGGAGGCAGCTCAGCACCCCAAGGCACAGGGCCTGTTTGTGTGGCAGCTCAGCTTGTATCTAAATGCTAACTTTCACAAAGTCACGTGTTTGATGTCATGCCACTCGCTTTACTGTTTAGAGTCTGGATTCAGGACACTTGGCATTCCACAGCAGAGAACCACGCATTACCTTCTCCACTCTAACCCCCAATTTCAACACCAGATCTGCTGCTTCACTTCTTTCCCTCGCTGGGCGCTGTTCCACTGCTGGCGTGACCCGCTGGAGCTGGATTTCCATATAACCAACAAAGGAACCATTTTGCTCTCACATACTTGAGTTAGTGTAGCTTTGTACCAGTGTAATCAAGCCCAGGACTTGGCCACTTTGCGTAAAACCTTTGGCCTCTTTTGGAGGGAAAGTTCTGTAGAAATGGGAGGCTCTTTATTTCTGCAAAGCACTGAGCAGTTCGCTGCTGCCCAACCTGGAGCAGGAAAGCCAGCTCATGCTAGCCTGCCAGTAACTCCTACTAAGATACTTCCACGGGCTGGATTTTTTTTTTTTTTTTGGACAGTCGCTACATCACCAGTAAGTGCAAACTTAGCTGCGAAAAGGGAAAATTTTCATCGTTTGAGACAGAGCCTCTGGACTGATTAGCCAGTCGGATTCATACAGCACTGTAGTTTGCATCTGACTGACGGGATACAGCACCGCAGTGACAAGGAGATACCCATGTCAGAAACTGTGGCTTGGATGGGAAATTGTGGTCTCTCTTCTATTAAATCTGCTCCTAAGCATATTTCCCATCATCAGTAGGGCTCTTCCTTCAGCTGAGTCAGGCCGGATAGCTTCACAAGCTCCTCGTCAAACTCAGCCACATGCCTGCCAGTTTCTAGCCAAAATAAAGAAAATCATGACCCGGAATATAACAAAATGATTTATTGGCCATGACACCAGTGCATCTATAGCACAAGGGACCTCCACCGCCCAGTGAACACAAGCAGCGCTAGCAGCAGTTTGAGTGCTAAGCAGAGATGCATGTGACTGCAGCTACCTCCTCCCTTTCTCACTGGGCAGTGATGGTGAAAGATACGCCACCCCTTGCAGGCCATGGGGCAGCAGTCAGGTGCCCAGCCTTCTGGCAGCTTAATAGTTTCCCATTCAGCACTTGCATGTATAAAAAGTTCAGACTCCCTCCTGGAGTTACAGCAAGTTCAGTGCTGCAGGGGATTATGGACAAGGCTCTTTACAATACTCTCATTTACCAGGATCGTTACATCTGCCCGCTGTTGCGTAGACGGGGGCACCCAATGCTCAGGCAACCTGAGGCACAGGAGGAAGCATGAGACTAGGAAAGGCACTTCCCAGCCTGAGCAGCAAAGGCAGGGCCAGGACAAGATACAAACCTGTTCCCAGCCAAGTCAAGAGCAGCTCTCTCAGACTTGCAGTGAAGCAGGCTGGGGCACCCAGAAACCTCGGAATTCTAGAGGCAACATCAGATGGTGTTCCCAGGTGCTCATGCCACCCTGGGGCAGAGCAAGACTCCTGCCTGGGGTGGGCAGTGAGGGAACTATATGGGGAATCCCATTGCCTGGATTCTGTATCAGGCTTCCTGGGATGACAAGGACTAGGCAGTGGTGGGGTAAGCCTGTGCTGGAGGCATCAGTCTCAGAACCCCGTGTTATCCACACTGCTGCTTCCACAGACAGGTCAGAACTCAAACAGGATGCAATGCCACCCGAGCATAGAGCCGCTGTCCTCACAACGCTTACTGCCGGGGCTGGGGGAGGAGGGAAAGTCGGGAGAATTCAGTGATTTCCCAGCTAAGCAATGTATCGTGCCAGCCCTCTGGGATGAGTATCAGTATTTGCTAATATCCTGATGCACTGTTCTCCTCACTAAGAAACTTCAGAGCCTTTCTGTAGATTCCTACAGCCGCCCAGGAATTCCACACCCCTCACTAGAGCCTCCCGGCCTAAGACGAGGCCGCTCTCTGCTCCATTCGCTCCCGCTCTCAGCTCCATAAGCATGACAGCTAAGATGTCCATCAATATTCCAGTGTCAGAGGGGTAGCTGCGTTAGTCTGAATCTGCAAAGCGACAAGGAGTCCTGTGGCACCTTATAGACTAACAGATTTATTGGCACATAAGCTTTTGTGGGCCCATTATTCCTAGGGCTGGGAAAAAGTTGATTTTCCTATCAAAATTATTCTGCCAAGGTGCCATGAACCACTGAGTATCCCAGGGTCCTAGTAGCCTTCTGGAGGTGACTTTGGTACGGTTTGTTTTCTCTTCATCTGCAGCTTTGGGCTTCCATCAGTATGGTTCTTCCTCATCTGTGTCCTAGACAGAAAGCATCGAGAGAGAGCGAGATTAGGCATGAAACAATCACAATGCTCAGCAGACACAAACTGGGCAGATTCAGACAAGAGAGTAAGTGTTTCCCAGAAGCTGGTCATTTTGAAAAAGCCAACACTCTTGCAAAAGCCTTAGGCTTAGTGTCTCTACTCAAGTCTGCAGACAAATTCTTCCACATGTCTTCAAGGAGCCTGGTTAAACTGGGACTGCAAGAAATTCAAGTGGAGCAGGTTTAAGTGGAGTAACTAAACCTCAAAGCACAAGGCACGGCCACAACCACCCCCAAACACTAGGTCCAGCACCACTCCCTACAGAGAGCCGATCCAGAACAGGTCAAGCAGCCATTTGCTTACTCACAATCTCCACACCAGACTGGAGCATGCCTGACCTTATGGGTTTAAGAGACAAGCACATACACTTAGAGCGCGTGCCAACCGGCTTGTGGGCAGTCACACAGCACTGTTCATGTCTAAATCCTGCTGCCACAGTCTGCCTCTCCTAGCAACTCCACGCTTTCAGATCCCCAATATCTTACACGAGGGACAGCAACCTGGCACTTCCTAGCTTTCACTGCTCACTGCTCTGCTACAACAGGAATGCAAATGTACCTGCCTTATCAGCAAACCCCTCCGCTGGCTCCCCGCTCCTCTCAGGAGCCGAGTCTGAGCAGCTTCTGTGGCTTTTTACAATTGAAAATGTTTGTCTAATGCATTACAGATGAACTAAAAGGCACATCGCATCAGCATCTCTGAGCCCAGGAGACTCCTGGAGTGCTAAATAGTCTGTTGTCAGCTAAGAACAACATGGCAAAAAACAGGATTAAAGCCACAGTGATTAGGCCTCGGCTGGAGTACTGTGTCCCGTTCTGGGCACCACATGACATGAAAGATGTGGACAAGAGCAAAAAAAAAATGATTAAAGGTCAAGAAAGCATGATCTATGAGGGAAGACTGAAGGAACAGGATGTGCTTACCCTAGAAGAGAGAAAACACGGTAACAGTTTTCAAGTACAGGCAGTCCCCGGGTTACATACAAGATAGGGACTGTAGGTTTGTTCTTAAGTTGAATCTGTATGTAAGTCGGAACTGGCATCCAGATTCAGCCGCTGCTGAAACTGATCAGTTTCAACAGCGGCTGAATCTGGACACCAGTTCCGACTTACATACAGATTCAACTTAAGAAACCCAGGCGTCCCCAAGTCAGCTGCTGCTGAAACTGATCAGCAGCTGATTCCAGGAAGCCAGGGGCAGAGCAACTCTGCCTCGGGCTTCCTGTAGTCAGTCGCTGGTCAGTTTCAGCAGCGGCTGACTTGGGGACGCCTGGGGCAGAGCAGCTTGGGTGCTGCTGGGTTGGTCCAGTAGCGCGGCCGCTCCTCGGCGTTACTAGACCAACCCAGCAGCACCCCAGCTGCTCTGCCTCAGGCGTCCTGATTCAGCAGCGGCTGAATCAGGATGCCTGGGGCAGAGCAGCTGGGGTGCTGCCGGGTTGGTCCAGTAGCGCCAAGGAGCGGTGCTGCGGGACCAACCGGCAGCACCCCACCTGCTCTACCACAGGCCCCGGGCTTTGCTCCACATCTCCCTAGTCTGCTGGGGGGGCCCACTAGCTGCGTCCCCCCCCCCCTCCAGCAGACCAGGGAGACGCTGAGCAAAGCGGTGGAGGACCCGGGGCCGGACCGCAGCGCTTCCAGATCAGCTGGAAGCGCCGCGGGTCCAGCCCCGGGTCCTCCGCGGCTTTGCTCAGCATCTCCCTGGTCTGCTGGCTCCCCCAGCAGACCAGGGAGATGGGGAGCAGCTTTTCTCACCCCGGAGGAGGCGGGCGGCGGGACCAGGCGTCCCGCCGCTCCAGTCCTCCGGGGCGAGAAAATCCCCGTTCGTAACTGCGGATCCGACATAAGTCAGATCCGCGTAACTCGGGGACTGCCTGTACATAAAACGAGGGAGATTGTTACAAGGAGGGAGAAAAAAAATAGTCTTCTTAACCTGAGGATAAGACAAGCAGCAATGGGCTTAAATTGCAGCAAGGGAGGTTTAGGTAGAACATTCAGAAAAATTTAACTGCCAGGGTGTGTAAGCACAGGAATAGACTGCCTGGGGAACGTGGTGAAATCTCCATCATGGGAGCTATTTAAGAGCAGGACAGACACCTGCCAGGGATGATCTCCTACACCAAAACTAACTTTTTTTTCAAAATCGAAGACTTTCTGCTTTCTTCCTACATGCACATTGTTTGACCCATGGTAAGTGGAGCAAGTTAGGCTGACTATATAACACAGAGACATGGCACTGAGTGTTGTAGGCTCATTCCCCTGTCCCAAAACACACTGGGACGGACACAATGAGAACGATCCCTCTAATCACGCACATCAGGGAGTACGTACCAGGATACGAGATGTCTTCAGCTGTGGCCATTCAACACAGCATGGAACAAGGCAAGTTGTAGTACAGTACGTTTAACACCAAAGCCACTGCAGGTGCTCACAGAGGTTGGTGAAGGGGTGACCATGGTGAACAGAAATAGTAGCAAAAGAAGCACAGAACAGAGCTTACAACAGGGTTCTGCTGTAACCAGAACAGCATAAGCAGGGCTCGCCGAACCGTGGCAAATCCCGCTCGCCAGCCGCACTGTCCGGCGATCTGCGCATGCATGGATCACCCGAACCCAGCTCTTCCGGGTTGCCATCTACTTGCCACGGGCAAGTAGACTGTATTATTTGTTGAGCCCTGAGCATAAGTATGGAGTTTTCTACTCCGAAAGACCCAAGCTAACCCAAGCCTGCTTGCTATCACCTTTGGAAGAAAGCAAAATGGACTGAATATGTTTCTGTCTCCAGCCTCTCTACCGCCACACTGCTTACCCAGCAGACACCACACACTAGCCCTACCCCACCCATGGAGTGAAGAGATTCACCTTGGTCTCTGCAGGAGAATGGCAGCAGGGTGAGGTTAAAGCACTGACTTTTCACCACTGGAAACCTGAGACTTAATCCAGATCAAACCCCATATGAAATGAATTTGGTGGGTCTCAAGCTAATCACATGCACCCAATAATGCAGCACTTTCTATCCAAAAGGTCCAAAGACGGAAAGCAGAGAGAGGTATCACCTGAGTTGTGTGGGTGCTCATGTTGAGCTCTCTGTTCTTTGCCCTCACTCTTAAGAGAGCTCACATGGACAAACAACTAAAGGAAAACTGACCTGAACTTACCACACAGTGCAAACACCATGTACCCATCTTCCCTAGGCAGGTGCCCGGCTCACTGTGCTCAAGCCTGCAGAAAGAGAAGAGTGTTAGGCTGATGTGTCTCCTGCTCACACCCCAATAAAGACCCAAGACTGGGTTTGTTTTCCAACACACAGGTCTCTTCCCAGCTCTTTTGACTAATTCATCAGAAATGCCTTTGCTGTGATTATGTTTGAACTAGCCAAGCAGAAAACCAGCATGTTTCACTTCTTATTTCAAAGGTTTGGCCACTTGATTTATGTTTGTCTCACAAACTCCTATTACTATTATTCATCATGCTATTAGTAAAAGAACTGCTGTTTGGCTGGAAAGTTTCAGCAGCCATTAACCAAAATATTTTAGTTAAAAAGATTGTGACTAATGCGGACCTGACATCCCAGGAAAACTAACTGGTGCATTTACAAGAAAGGCAGTTAGCATTAGAGCAGTAGGGTTTTCGGACACTTTGACTGAGACCCACTACAGAGTTTACTTCTCTGGGCTGGATTAAATCTGGTGATGGAGGTGCAAGCTTGGTTCTATATCCCAACAATAGTTTAACTCAGCTGCCTCACAAAGAGGATGTAAAGTGCACACTTAATTCCATTACATTCCCAATAAGGATGTTAAGTAATGGTTAATTTACTAGTCGAGAAGGGCACTTCCACATTCCACTCTGGGGCTCTTGTACACTTCAAAGGAGGAATGTCGAACTCCGGGTATGTCTACACTACATGGCTCCGTCAACGGAGCCATGTAGATTACCTCTATAGACACAGGAAAATGAAGCAGCGATTTAAATAATCACCACTTCATTTAAATTTAAATAGCTGCCACACTGTGCCGATCAGCTGTTTGTTGGCACAGTGCTGTAGTCGGGACGCTCCACGGTCGACATCAAAGACATTTGTTGACCTCCCCGTAAACCTCATCCCATGTGGGGGAGGAATTGACTAGTCATTAACATCCCTAATTCCCACAAGGTGTTTTCAGAGACTCTGACTACCAGCAGACCTGTGCCCACTGACAATGAAATCTCGATGCAGAACCCCAGATGTTGTGGGTTTTGAGATATGAGAGGCCAGAAAGCACCACCCATGACCACAAGACAGAGGGGAAATGGGGTTTAGTTCAATGCAAAACTTACTCATCATCAGAGACTTCAATGGAGGATTTCTTATAGCCAGATTTTTTTTGGTGCTTTAGGACTCCAAATTTCCTTCCCATTCGCACCAGCAGCAGAATGACCACAATGGCAGAGGGGAGAAACACTAAGATGGATAGCAACACTGCTGACATTAGCTGCGAAGAAAAGCCTGCAGGAGAGAGCGAATAGCACTAGAATACGGCTGTGTTCCACCTCAAGGGCAAACATTAACTCAGCACACAGCCACCTGGCCTTTTTTATAAAAAGCACAAGGCTGGCTGGGGTTAAAGGAACTTGTGACAAATTCAGAACTCTACTCTTTCCATGGAGGGAAGGAAAAATTAAATCTGAGTGCAACGAAGAAGCAAACATTCAAAGCCAAGTGAGAGGGGAGTCCTGTCAAACTGATGGACATGCCCAATTTGCAAGCCTAGGGACAGCTCTCTCATACAGGGTAGATGAGGCAGTTATCCACTAGTGCGTGTGTGAAGCATCAAGTCATTGTTAAGACAGCATGGCTGGGAACTATCTGATTAATGCTGCATCCTCTTAGGTGGGAATCCTAGACTGACAATCTTGTGTCCTGAACCTCTGCGGAGGGATGCCCCTCACCTCCACTACTCCCTGCCCCTTTTTCACTGCACAAGTGCTAACCCCCAGTGAAGTTTGGGGTGATATGAACTCCTCAAAAAGACATCAGAGGCGATGCCTGCTCTTCGGAAAACACTGCTGCCATCTTTCACCTCCATGCAGGACAGACGGATCTCAATTGATCTAGCTGGAAAGGAAAGGGGTTGAGAAGATGCCCTGATGGCATTTAAACTGGAGTTTCAGGGAAGCAAAACACTTCAGATCTAGTGCTTGGTCTCTAAAGGCTACCAGCAAAACAGGAATGCATTCATGAGAAATAAGTAGGGAGAATACTGCCACGTGAAAGTCTTACGCCTGTGTGTGACCGTCAGCTTGGTCTGAGGGATGTTGTGGTGCACATCTGGAGGATTCTTCACAGCACAGGTGAACGTCCCATTGTCATTCAGCGTCAGATTTTGGATAGCAATGGAGGCATCACCCTTGCCAATGTTCCCAACCCACAAAATCCTGCCTCTGAATGTTCCCGCTACAGCTGGGTATGCAACAGACTGAAAATGAAAAATCTGAAAGAGGAAAGACAATAATTGTTCCAACAAATCATTCATTTAAAGACAGACAGACAGTCAGAGAACACACCTTTCAGAGAGTAACAGGGTCAAGAAGAACAACTCAGTGACAGGCGTTCAACCTCAGGTACACCACGGGCTCATAAACCCACAACAGCAGGCACCAGTGCACCAGCTTTTCAGATCTTTTTTATATTTTTCCCCAAGGTGGAAATGCACATCAGGGCTTTTCATACTAAGGGGAGAGCCCTGAGGAGCTCCCTCTTTGTCCACCAGTTCCCAGGGCGCACAGTCACCATCATCTTTCTGGCCAAAGAGGATCCAAGATGGAAAAGGATGCTCTGGTGCAGTGGTTCTTAACCTGCAGCCATGGGCCACTTGCAGCCCAATCAGGACACAGTTGAGGCACATGCGACAACCTCAGGGCCATACAAGTTCTATATAACGAGTGGGTGTGGCCCACAAGACACAGAGGGCTGCTCTGCAGCACACAAAGGTAAATATGTTAAGAACCACTGCTCTGGAAGCGAGGGTGCTCTCCTGTACCCTGTACTATGGCAATACCTTAGGCAGACAGCTTTTCAAGATAATCAGCAACTTGGAGTGGGGGAGAAATCGCTTTTACTGGGCCAATTCCCATTGGCAAAAGCAACAAGCTTTGGAGCCAGACAGAGCTCTTCTGCAGCTCACAGCTACAGCCATATTGCACCAGTGCCAGTCTGGAGTTGTAACGCTCGCTCCCCAGCCCCTTGGAAAGCACTGGAACCTTGTCACAGGCATGCGATGACTGAATGCTGCAAGTCTGCAGCTCTGACTTTAGGTCATTCACAAAACAGTGCTCACTTCCCATCAAATTGTCAGGCTGGCCGGCCACAAGGGACTTACCAGAGCCTGCTTTAAACAGACACCACCACATCCTTCTAGTTGCAACATACCATTCCCAAGAGCTCAACCTCAGCTAAGCAGAGGATGTCACTGATGATTTAAACAAAGAATGAGACATCTAGGCACCTGTGCCTGGATATTGTAACACTGCCAAAAATAACTGGTAAGAGTCTATAAATCCTTTGGGACCAGCTGTTATCAGTGCCTGCAGATTGTCTGTACACACACCACTGCCACTCCACCACAAGTTTCCCTTCCACCACAGGACAAAGCTGCCATGTTCCGTTCTACATGGGAGGTTTTCCAAACCATGTGATTCCTAGTGCATTTATGTGGATGCCTAGTTTGCAATGGGACAGTAATTTCTTAGGGTTATAATTATTTGCGTTTACATGGTGCCTTTAGGCCCCAAAAGATTCTAAAGAAATTCATTCAATAGATACACCGCAGCACTGAAATGCAGCCGTCACACAGCAGCAGAGAAGCACACAGAGACAAATGCTGACTTTTTACATGAAATGCCATGGGACCTTCAATCTTTCCGGAGACCTGCCCACCCTGCATGAAAGGTTCTTTGGGCTACCCATCTGCAAGTACTTACTGTCTGCGTATGGCCACCTGTGAGGGGCTGGTAAGTCCAGTCTACAGTCAGCTTCTCAGTTATGGGAGAGAAGGATCTGAATGAGCATTTCAGGGTCACCTGTTCATCCACAAAAGCTCGTACTTCAGGATTGACTTTAATTTCCAGTGAAAAAGTATTGCAGACACCTGATGAAACAAGTCCCAAAGAGAAAGATTAGATGGAATTTTTTGTAAGGGACACACGCGAGAAAGCAAAGCTGTCCCAGTGAAGAATCGATGGCTGTCTGAAACTGCACATACATTTATCCCACCTTATACTTTTGGCCTTCACAACATCCCCAACAAGCTCCACAAGCTGTCTAGTGTGAAGTAGTAACAAGTTGTCAGAAGACACCAAAAAAAACCCCCTTTTAAACCATGTTGCAAACATCTCTAAGAGCTTTACAAAGGAGAGTGGGAGTCACTCAGCACAACTGGCGGGTGAGGAAACTGAGGTCCAGAGAGGTGAAGTGACTTACCCAAACAAGTCTCTAACCGAGCCAAGGATCAAACACAGATGTCTGACTCTCATTCTAGTGCTCTGCTAGCCCAGATCCCCAGCTATTGCTAGACATATCTCCAAATGATGCCAGGGCCCAGACACTGGCACCTGGGGAGGCTTCACTCACCAGTCAAAGCTTGTAACTTTCTATGGCACTTGTTCACCCTTCCAAAAGCTAAGGCTGCAGCTAGTGCAAGGCCCTCACTGGCCCCACCTAACCCTGAGAGATCCAAGTTGGGAAACTGGTGTGTCCGGGTGACTCAAAGCTAGCCAGGGTGCAACTGGGTCACTGTTACTCAATCATTTCTGAAATATCCAGCTGAAGCGACACAGGCTTCCCACCTGAAACATTCCCCTCTTGCCTTTCACTGCCCCAAAACCCACCTGCTTCTAACACACGGAGGGGTGGAGCTAATGAAATCCTCCCCAAAACTGAACCCTTCAGAGTAGCTTCCCTAAATGTACAAACCACAAATATACCCTACATCAGGCTGCCGGCCCCACATGCAACCCCAAACCCTTTAATCCTGAACACTCCCCCCACGAATTCCCACATCACCAAGCCAAGCCCCCTGCCCCCATGAACGGTCTTTCCCTCTCCAGCCTGAGCCACCACACCCCGCAGGTCCCCGTGGCCCCGCATCCACAAACCCCAGTCCCTCCCCATCAGCCCTGCCCCACAGCCCGCACCCCACCCCGCCCTCCATCTGCACCTCAGCACCCCCACCCCGCCCTCCATCTGCACCCCCACCCCACAGCCCCCACCCCGCCCTCCATCTGCACCCCGCCCCACAGCCCCCACCCGCACCCCACCCCGCCCTCCATCTGCACCTCAGCACCCCCACCCCGCCCTCCATCTGCACCTCAGCACCCCCACCCCGCCCTCCATCTGCACCCCCACCCCACAGCCCGCACCCGCACCCCGCCCTCCATCTGCACCCCCACCCCACAGCCCCCACCCGCACCCCGCCCTCCATCTGCACCCCCACCCCACAGCCCCCACCCGCACCCCACCCCGCCCTCCATCTGCACCTCAGCACCCCCACCCCGCCCTCCATCTGCACCCCCACCCCACAGCCCGCACCCCACCCCGCCCTCCATCTGCACCCCGCCCCACAGCCCCCACCCCCACCCCGCCCTCCACCCGCACCCCCACCCCACGGCCCGGCCCGCGCTCACCCCACAGCAGCAGGAGGCCGCCGGCCGCCCAGCCCCGCATCCCGGCCGCTCTCGCTCTCTCTCTCTCTCTCTCTCTCGCTCGCTCGCTGTGCGCACGGCGCAGCCCGCCCGGCGGAAGCCAGGCCCAGGCCCAGGTGAGCCCAGACCGGAAGTTAGGCGCTGGCCAGGTCCAATATGGCCGCTCGGGCAGTTCCCATGGCAACGGGGCCTAGCCCGGCCTTCCCCGCCCTGGCCACGGGCTGCTCCTCGTGCCGCCCCAGACATCATCAGCCCAGGGCCCGCTGCCCCCAGGGCCAGGCCCACCCCCCCCCCCGGCAGCCTGTGGCCTCAACGCCCCCACGGGCCTGGGGGGCTGCGGTCCCGCCCCTTTCACCCAAAGCGCCCGCACCCACCCGGGTCCCTGGGCTCATGGGCCTGCCACGCCGATTCCACACGCCCAGGGTGCGCGGCAGCAACCGCCCGTCCCCGCAGAACGGCGCTGGGGTGCAGCCGGCAGTGACCGTGGCACGTTGGCCTGGGCCCTCGCCGGCAAGGGACACTTGCATGCCGACGGAAGCAGGGAAAGAAGGAAGGTCGGATTGAAATGGATACAGTGAGATGAGCGGCAGTCAACGATGTCTTAACGAAGACTCTGGATGTGCTTATTTCCAAGAGATGGCAGACACTGAGGCTACGTCTAGACTGGCAGGATTTTCCGCAAATGCTTTTAACAGAAAAGTTTTCCGTTAAAAGCATTTGCGGAAAAGAGCGTCTAGATTGGCATGGACGCTTTTCCGCAAAAGGACTTTTGCCCGAACGGGAGCAGCGTAGTATTTCCGCAAGAAGCACTGATTTCAGACAGTAGGAAGTGTAGACAACTGGCAAGTTTTTCCGCAAAAGCAGCTGCTTTTGGAGAAAAACTTGCCAGTCTAGACACAGCCTGACAGCACAATAGGTGTGCTCAGGTATCCCTCTCAAGTGGCCTAGTCTTGGCAGACATTTGGAGCTTGATGGATGGATTCTAGTGGAAGAGTTGCCAGGAGGCAGGGCATATGAGTAGAAAGGGAAGATAAGGAGAAATGTTGTGTCTGTAGCATCTACCTTTCCCTCTTGCCAATTAAAACAGTACTAGATGGCTTCTGAGATTAAGCAATGTAGGTAGATAGATGCTACGCGTATTGATAATCACTTAACTAGCCTCTGTATTACACTACTATTTTGAAGACCTGTGTGCCCTAGACCTACACCACCTTCCGTTGGGAGTTCAATTTATTTGTAAGTGTTGCCAGCAACATAAGTATTTGTGGGTCAGTAGCTTTCTAACCTCGTGCCTCATGTCCCCTCTTCTTTCAGAACTATCCTGTTATAAAGAGTCTCAATTTGTGCCTTTTTCTGCCCCTCAGTT
This sequence comes from Pelodiscus sinensis, assembly GCF_049634645.1. Taxonomy (NCBI): domain Eukaryota; kingdom Metazoa; phylum Chordata; order Testudines; family Trionychidae; genus Pelodiscus; species Pelodiscus sinensis. The sequence continues at coordinate 1,115,753 of NC_134736.1, read as the reverse complement.
GCAAAAAGACCTAACGAGTTCACGCTGGCCCGGATAGACATTCATTATACAACAGGATCTGAGGAAGAAGGTTACTTACTTAGTGGATAAGAAGCTCCTCCTGATATAGGAGGCATCATGCAAGGCAGCATATGAGAACAGATACAGGAAGTAGTTGAGAGATGTTCAAAGACCCTGGGCCATCAACTTTCAGTGGAGCTCTGGAAAATTACAGGAACAGCCCAGTCTGGTACTTGTTCCCAAGTGCCTCTCAAAATCACCACATAAGAAAGGTCTTATTTTGATCAAAGCGCTCTCTTCCGAAAGAGATGAATGCATTTCTGCCACCCAAGGACTTCTGCATCACAGTGCTCTGCACACTTAATTGGCCCAGCCTCCCAAATAAAATAATTCATTTTAAATTCTATTTATGGTAGGGTCTTGTAAAAAATACTTTCTTCTGGCATTGTGGAAAGTTCATACTAAACATATACACTAAGCAGCATATTTGTAGCACATTGGTGCCAGGACATTAGAGACAGAACATAAGAATGGCCATACTGGGTCAGACCAAAGGTCCATCTAGCCCAGTAGCCTGTCTGCTGACAGTGGCCAACATCAGATGCCCCAGATGGGATGGACCAAAGACAACTGTGCCGGCAACACAATGATCAAGCAATTTCTCTCCTGCCATCCTTCTCCAGCCTCTGACAAACAGAGGCCAGGGACACCAGAAGGTGGGTGAAGTTATATCTTTTATTGGATTCTTATCTCTCTCATTAATGGCAGCTGGTCCAATAAAAGATGCTGTCACTCTCACTCACCTGTTGTCTTCATTATGTCCTATGGCATTCATTATTTTCTTACCATAATGAACTTGTGCAGTTTTTTCAATTAAAAAGACACAAGAAGGACATGCTTTAATACTAAAAATGGTTTATTTATATACAATGACTTGAAAAGCTCATTTTAAATAAATTACATTACAAAAGAGTATCTGTCAGCAGAGATGGGACACAGCCCCTTACTTACTATAGTTTCTGTCTCTGTTGAAACATAAGTTTTGCAGCAAAAAATGAAAATCTGAAACTTGTCTCTAACTTAGCAGTTTGACTCATAAAAATGCACATCAATTCTAGATACTGCCCTTGCACTTTGATCCCACAAGTTGTTGCATGTGAGCAGAGCTCTGCACCCATCCAGACCCCTAATGAAGTTAATGGGTCTCTTCACTATTGAAAGGTCTGCCCAAGCATAACAGCTGATAGAATCAGGGCCTTGAAATTGACAAGTAGAATTAGGTAATTATGTTTGCAGAAGAGAAGTAGAGAAACTACAAAACACAGAATGAGGGTAATATTGCTCTAAAAACTGCTACTAAAAATAGGTAGATGAATACAAAAGTTGTGTTATTATGTTAACCTTCAGGATGTGGGTCTCACAGCACAGCAGCATCTGATAGTTGAATTTAATCTGCAGTCAGTTCATTTGAAGAGCCAAAACAGTAACATGACAAATTCCATGAGAGAGCCTTACATTAGACCCTCTGTAGGTTTTGGGACTTGGAGGACCCAAACAGATTTGGAGTCAAATGAAATGTGGAGAGTTTGGATAATCTGGATTTATCTATATTAGTATCTTGTATCTCAACAAGTGAGACTGGATACAGTACAATATCTTCCTTTTCCAACTCACTGCTCCGATCCTCCTTTCATTGAAGTTGATGGGAGCTTTGCCATTTATTTCAATGAGAACAGGACTGGAACCTTTTAGCCCCATTATTTGGAATGTTCCTTCTTGTAATCCTGCTTTACTTGTATACTGATCCCCATACCAAAGTGAGAGCTGTTCAGTATGGACAGGGGGGTGTCTGCACCTGAAAAGGCGCAGATCTGAGAGGACAGATGTAGGTACAGCAGGAAGACAATTAATTTCTGCATTGGTTATTGCTTTCACATGCATGCCCATGCCACAACATAACATCATTGTGCTGTATACAAACATTCTTATATTGCAACAAAACCATATTGGTCATGAATTTAGGATTGTGTGTTAAAATTTCTCTTTTATATAAACAGCCTTTCCTTGTCATGACATAGGGGCATTTATTCCACTGTATCAAAAACCCAGACCAACTCTACGTTAAGGATAGGAAGGTTTGTAGTATCATAGAGAGTTTCTCTAGACTTACATTGTGCTAACTATACTGTCAGAGCTTCTGACTCTGCCCACAAAGCAAATTTATTTATGACCCTCCATAATAGGAAAAGAAAACAAACTAACAGAGATAACACAGCAAGTACTTCACAGGCAGGGCCATAAAAGCAAAAATACTTTCTGAACAAACAAGCTTGTTTTTTGATTTCATGCCACTTAAATACAGAAGCACTCTGAGATCTTGATTACTTGTTTTAAACTGAGGTTTGCAGCAGGACTGAATCTGATGTGCTCACCACATATTTAGCACTAAGATATGCTAGTGCTAACCGGGAGCAGTAACTAGCATTGAGACAAATTTCCTTTTGCATCAATTTGCATATCTAAGAGAGCTGCTTGCATTCCTGAGAGGTATCTGGACCTCCCAGAATCTTGATACCATGGAACCACTGAACTTTGATAAGAAATAAAACTTTACTGTGATTAGGGCAACTGGTTAGTGTTTACTTAGGAGAATCTCTAGGTTGGAACAGAATTGGCTGCTGCATGCCATAGTTGAGGGGCATCTGCAAATGGTACATAGCTGCTGGCAAGCAGCACAAGGTGCTGGAGGGTAGAACTGAGGTGAATCAGGAGTGAGTGGGGGGAACCAGGTCTGGACCAGCAAAAGAAAGTGGGGATTTTGGTGCATCAGTAAAATAGAAATGGGCAGAGACCACCACAGAACTTGCTCACGTTGCAGCTGGCAACAGGCAGGGTTCCCAGCCTGTTACTTTCACACACTGAGTCACCTAAAATGCCAAACAAAAGTCAAGCTGAAAAATGCACCTACTTCTAAATATCATTCTGGCAAAAGAAATGGCACATGGTCAAACCTGTAACACTTTCCACTTTGAGTAACAAGGGGCTCAAAATCCTGTTTTTGCAATAAGCTCTCCCTTTGATCAAATTATCTCATCAGTCTTCATTTTAGAAACATTTAAAGAGCTTTGAAAGAGGAAACAAAGTACAAACCCAATTTGAGGATTAAAGCAAGAACTAATAAGCAGCCAGCAATTACAGACTGTTTGCAATGGGAATGAGTTAACCATTGTAGACAGACACCTGTCAGGGATGATCTAGGCGGTGCTTGGTCCTGCCGTGAGGGCAGGGGACTGGACTCGATGACCTTTCAAGGTCCCTTCCAGTTCTAGTGTTCTAGGATTCTACGATTGTCCTATTTTCATTCAGAGTGACTTATTCTTTTTCCCATTTTCTTTCCCACAAATATTGGGAGAGTTTTTTGTGGGGAAGGAGAGGAAAACGGTAAAAAAAGTTAAAAAAATTTAAAGGCATTTTTTCCAAAATTCTTCCACATGCCAAGATGAGAATTTTGAAACATCTGTTCAGATACCTTTGAATTTCTTATAGTTCTCTTGAAGTTGTCAGTGAAGACCAAAGACAACTTCACTGTTGATAGAACAAGTTTCCCCTGCGTTGCTTCAATGGAAGGAAATGAGAGCTCACGCTTTATTTTAATCCCACCATTTTGCTGTGACAAAAATGAATGGGGATACCACAGTTGTGGTATCAGACACCTGTGATTCAGCTTGTTTTCAAATCAGAAGGCTTAACCACCTGCTTCTGACACTTTTGCAGGGGAGAAGCTACAGGAAGGAAAATAAGACGACATATTACTACACCATTCTTGGGACTTAAGAAATGAAGACAACTGATGATATCAAAAGGTAGGAAAGTAAAATGATATATAAATGCATCAGCAGAGCCTGTTATTAGCCTCAGAAATCTTCTTCCTGTAATGGCCTTCAAAAGGAGGAATGCAAAGTGAATCTAAAAGTGGAGATGAAAATGGCACTCTTATTTATCCACAAAGCTGCTACATAATGGGTAGCAACTGTTCAAGCATCCCTACCAATTAACATCAGCCCCAACCAGAGAAACCTCCCATAAGCTGAGAAGAAAGTTCTGTCTCCATGTCCCATTCAGTCCTTGTTCTGCCTACTGAGGCTGCCAAGGAGAAAGCCAGTCGGTACTAACTGTGACTATGGTAGTCGCAGTTTTTTAATATGAGTACCATGACCTGTCCACTAGGAACTGTCCTGAGACCTGCCCATTCATTTCACACAGGTCGTGGCCCCACCATGTAAAAATCCCTCTTCAAAATAGGGTTGCCAGGTGTCCAGTTTTGAACCGGATAGTCCAGTATTTGAGCTTTCTGTTCGGAAAACAAATTGAGAAAATAGAAATGTCAGGTATTTTCTCAATCAGATGTAATGTAGAGTGTGATATAATGTCAAGGGTGTCCAGTATTTTTGTTGAAACCATCTGGCAGCCCTACTTCAAAACCTTCAGCAGGCCAGAAAGCTGTTGGAAAGCGTATGTACCCTTTAGTGAGAGAACCTTAGTCTTCTAATGGGACAGATGCCTTCTCTTCTGTACTCTTCAGCGTCTCCTTTTCTGTTCTAGAAACGAAACCAAAAGCAGCCGTCAGGCCCCCTGCCCAGCAGCCCCCGGGTCTGAGTCACAAGGAGGAAATAAGCAGGGATCCTAGAAATCAGTTTGCCACAGAAAAACCTGAAATTTGGGGTTGTTTTGCTTTTGCTTTTTTTTAAACAGAGAATCTTTAGGGTTTTTACATTTTGGGGGAGAAACAATTAACTGAATGTTAGTGAAAGTAGCAGTGTCATTTATACAATAAGCGACAGCAAGAGCCCCACTGCCCAGGCTGTTTTACCTGAAGCACAGAAAAATACGGATTTGTAGGGGGAGGTTTTATGTGGAGGAAGTGGCAAGGGGTATCATGAGAACTTTGCTTCCTGGCAATAAGCCTGTTAAGTGGGAGGTGTACATAAGGTTTGTGGGCACTGGGGGGAAGGGAGGATCTAATATTCGGATTTGAATTGGCTGTGACCTGTTCCCCAGAGATATCCCTGCACTGCAGCCCCCTTCACCCAGTCACACAGCGATAAACACCGGCCTGCCTTTGGCAGGAAAAGCAAACACCGGTCACAGCATTATGTGACCCATCCGAAGATCTGGAGGGATGTAGGTGAATAGTGGGGATCAAGTCAATCATCTCTGGAGACCCAGAACAGCACTGATCTACTGTTCCCAACACATTTCCCCAGCTGCACCACCTGCCTAGGCGGCCAGGGTGTGCCCAGTGTACAGTAACTCTAACTAGGAGACATGGAAAGTTCATTAAATTAGTTGGTTACATGTGTTTAGGCTGCAGTGTAGCTCTAGGTTCCTGCAAATTAGCGTCACTCAATCACAGCTGGTTAGACACGGTCCCAATCACTGCCCCATTTTCACTGTCTGAACTTTTGGGCACTGGCTTGTTGTGATCAAGTCTTCTTGTCCCACTGCCTGTAACACTTGTGCATTCAGGCTTCAGTGTGGTCCCCTGCAAACTGCTCACGAAACCCCAACACGCCACCCACCTGGAATCCCTTTAACTACCCCGTGTCTGGCCAATCAAAGACAAGCCAATGCTAACAGCACTGCATGGAGAAAACTTTTGTATTGCCATCTGCAAAAATAATCCGTGGATATCTGCACCCACATCTGCAGATGCAGATGCCCACTGATATAAAGTGGATAGCCACAGATTTTCAAGGCTCTACAAAGGCTGTGGCCAGCAGCTCCTTCTTCTAGTGTTCTGCTACCAGCCCTTCCCTCCAGCCGGTAGCTGCTCTGTTGCAAGTGGCTGTAAATCTTTCCTGCTCCCTTCTAGAGAAGAAGCTAGTTACATTCATTCAGAGCTGTAGTTACACTTGGCCCAAAAGTAACGACTAGATGATGCACCTCTTGGTTTAACAAACAGCAGCTAGTGTTTTTCCCAGTCACACAGAATGTATCCGCTGCATCAGCCACTGCACCCTGGTGCTGCGCTTGTCCTTAGAACAGGCACAGCAAGCTTCCCCCACACAGAGACCTCCCCATAGCTGGTTTCTACCCTGACTTCATGGACCCCCTGGGGTAAGAAGAGAGGCTGGTTCACTCTGTGAGCTCCTTGGTGTGTCTGCCCTGCAAGAAGCCAATTATTGCCAGGTGCTGGTGGGTTTTACACACTTGGCAGCTGCTTGCTAGGCACTAGCCAGACTCCCTGGAGAAGATACCCTCCGGTTTCCCAGAAGCCCCGTGCTTACAGTTCTGTTTCCACCGTCTCAGTGCTCTTCTCCTGCCGTCTGTTCCGATAGTGCCGACAGACCGCTACCACAGTCACCACAATGATCATCAGCGCACAGGCAGAGCCGATGGCCAGAAGGAGGATGTGGATTTCTGAGAAGTGCACTGCACCGAAGAGAAATGGGGCAAAGAGAAATGGGGGCTTTGTTGGGAGGAGATCTAGCAACGTCAGTCCTTCCTCACCCACATTCCTTATTGCAGTCATTCACTTGCCTCCTACAGCCCCTTTGCCATGCCTTTCCCCCAGACGTGGCAGGGGATCGTCCGCTGGTGCCACTTCCCTGGGCCAGTGAACTTCGCATCGATCACGACAGTGCCCCAGCCACCTACCTTGCTGCACAACCCGGAGCTGGATTTCGCCGATTGTGCCATCAACATCTGGTGGGTTCTTCACCTGGCAAGTGAAGGTCCCGTTGTCGCTGGGATTCAGGTTCCAGACGATGATGGAGACGTCGTTCCGGCCAATGTTCCCATCCCACGTAACTCGTTCTTTAAATCGCCCGTTGGTGGGGGGGTAGGGCTCCTCGTAGTAGTAGAACACCTAGGTGGTCAGAGAGGAAGCTTCGTCACCCCTGCCCAGTGTGTGACGGCCCCCGCCCCTGCAGGGCAGGCACCTGTCTGTCTGGAACCGGGGCACAATGCTCAAAGCACTGAGAAAGCAGGCAGCACCGAGATCAGTGTCTCCACTTCAGGCTGGGGGCCAGAGGCGAGAGAGGCAGCCTGGATGGAAAGCAGCCGTGCAAAGGAGCCACAGCCAAGCACAGTGGGATAGGACGAAGAGGACTCATCCCCGTGGTTGTCTCCCTCCCAGTGGCAGCAGGGGCCCTGCTGTCGGGCTTCTGGCCTCATTGTCTCACCTCTGAGAGCAGCTGTAACTTCACGTCCACCAGGGGCCTGTGGGGAGCCAGCAGGGTCCCCGGTAGCCCGGACTGGAGACGAGGCCTGGCTAGAGCAGACAAGACTTGTGCTGCATCAGCCTCTGGCAGCAGAGCTCAGAGACCACCTGGAGCACCCAACGTTCAGACTGGCCCCCTCCTTACGCCAGCGCTGCAGCTGTGCTCCCTGCTTGGAGCCATGCGACAGGATAAGCATGGCCCCTGCCGGCGTGCTGTCCCTCCCAGTGGGAGGGAGTCACAAGCCGGAGCTGTGGCTTCAGCAGGGACGAGGAACCAAATTCAGCCTTGACACAAGCAGGTGCAGCTGCCCTTGACCCCGGCATTTAACCACACAAGCTGGAGTGCACTAGAAACACTTTCCCTCACCAGGTTGAGTGGCCAGCAAAGATACGACCTGAAACCAGAACTCATTGCAGAGAGGAGCAGTCAACCGAATCCTTCAAGTCAGAGCCAACTGCCCGCCATACCGCAGCCATTGTGTGGTCCCCACCCACACTCACACCTCCCCTTCCAGCAGGCTCGATGCTTGCATAGCAGCACTGTGCATCGCTCCATTGGAGCAGGAAGGGCCCACTTACAGACTCAGCAGAGTTCAGTCCCTGGGGCCGGAAGTTCCAGGTCACCGTCAGTCGCTGGCCCACAGGGCTGGAGCTGGAAAAGGTGCATTTTAAGCGTACGTTGGTCCCATTCACCGCCTCCACTTCCCTGGATGTGTGCACTTCCACAGCAGCCACAGGCCAGAGTGCTGGAGGGGAAATGGGATGGAAATAAAACCAATGCGCTGTCTAGGAGAAAGCACAGCCTCAAAGCATTGGTGGGCCCTGGCCGAGTCTGCATGCACTAGCTGCGGTGGACCAGTGGCGATCTTTAGAAAGCATGCCTGTGAAGCGCGCACTGCCCTAGTGGGTGGAAGAGCCCCTAGACACAAGCCACCATTGCCATGCTTTTGAATAAACACCAATTTCTCTGTGTGTGGCAGGAGAGCTTTAGCAAAGTTCATCAGTTAAAACCCAAAATCAGAAGCCCTGTTCACTCAATGTGGGCTGGCAGCTGCCCTATCCGCTCCTGATGATTGGTTACACCGAGAGGCACAAGGGGCAGATTTAATTGTTGATGCTGATTTTGCATGTCTAGAACCGGAAGGAGCCCAAAGTGCTTCACAGATTGAATCAGCTGGTGCACAAACACTGCACAAGGAGAGCTTGTGGGTGGAGTTGTTTCACTCTGTCCTGGAGCAGGGCGTGGGCATGGTTCTCCGTGGGCAGGGTGACCATTTTTCCCCATGCTGAATACGGGACACCTGGTAAAATGACTCATATTCAAGAGAGCTCAATAGCGATCAGAGAGAACTATGCAGTACCAATGCTGACAGATATTAAAAAGGAATAATGTGTAGTTGGATTCCTTTCATTTACCTTCTTATCTATAAGGCTTGAGCGTTAATACCACTACGCTACCACACACATGCAACACACACTCTTGTATACCTCTCTCACATAGAAGGGGGAGAATTGACTGATCAGACCCCCCCTGCCCAGTGCTGTCCACTCTCCACGCCTCACTGGGCCCCCAAGATGAACCCCATTTTTCCTGGTACCTGGTGCTGTGTCTTCCTGAGGCAATAGATAGGCAGGGACACAGAGGATCACTGAGGAGATATCAGAGGGTATGTCTACACTACCCTCCTAATTCGAACTAGGAAGTACAGCTAGTTCGGATTAGGAAGCCTAATCCGAACTAGCTACTCCGTGCTGCGTGTAGCCACGCAGCACGGGTTTCGAACTGCCGGCATTTAAAAATGGCGCCGGCCGGCTTCATGCAAATGAAGCCCGGGAAATTCAAATCCCGGGCTTCATTTGCAAGTGCGGTATGCCTACATTACCCTCCTAGTTCGAATTAGGGGGGTAGTGTAGACATACCCTGAGTGATTAGCAATTGTCTTTGAAAAGTCATGAAAGACAAGAGAGATTCCAGAAGACTGGAAAAGGGCCAAACTAGTCCCCACCTATAAAAAGGGAAATAAAGACAGCCCAGGAAACACAGACCAGTCAGCTTAACTTCTGTGCCAGGAAAAATAATGGGGAGTAAATAATGAAGCAATCAATTTGCAAACCTCTAAAACAGTGGTCCCCAACTTTTTTGGGTGGCGGACGCCACGCAGGACTGCCAGGTGCCTGGGGCGGGGCTGCGCATGCATTGGTTCCCAGGGGGCAGCGCTAGGTGGGTGCACATAAATGCCCCGACGGGCTCCATGGCGCCAGCAGGCACCACGTTGGGGACCACTGCTCTAGAAGATACTAAAGTGAGAAGTAACAGCCAGCGTGGAGTTGTCAAGAACAAATCAAGTCAAACCAAACAGACAAGTTTCTTTGACAGGTTAACAAGCCTTGTGGATGGAGGGGAGGCAATGTGATACAGCGATTCTGTCTTACATGACCTTCTCATTAACAACCTAGGAATATCCTAGATGGGGCTACTACAAGGTGGGTGCATAACTGGCTGGATAACCGTTCTCAGTGAGTAGTTATCCATGCTTCACAGTCACGCTGGAAGGGCAGAACAAGTCGGGTTCTGCAGGGATCGGTTCTGGGACCGGTTCTGTTCAGTATCTTCATCAATGATTTAGATAATGGCATAGAGGGTACACTTATAAAGTTTGCAAACGATACCAAGCTGGGAGGGAGGAGTTGCAAGTGCTTTGGAGGATTAAAATTCAAAACACTCTGGACAAACTGGAGAAATGGACAACTGAGGGAAATAGGATGAAATTCAATAAGGACAAATGCAAAATTCTTCACTCAGAAACAAACAATTATCTTCACACACACAAAATAGGAAGTGACTGTCTAGCAGGATTTCTGCAGAAAACGATCGAGTGGACCACAAACTAAATATGACTCAACAGTGTGACTGACATTACTGCAAACAAAGAAAACATCCTTCTAGAATGTATGAACAGGAGCGTTGTGAGTAAGACATGAGAAGTCATTCGTCCTGTGTACTCTCCACTGATTAGGCCTCAGATAGAGTATTGTGTCCAGTATTGGGCATCACACTTCAGGAAAGAGGTGGAGAAATTCCAGAGAAGAGCAACACAAATTATTAAAGACCTAACAAACCTGACCTATGAGGGAAGACTGAAAGAAAAGGAAAAACTTTAAAAACAACAAATAGTCCAGCAGCACCTTAGAGACAACAAAACATGTAGATGGTGTCATGAGCTTTCGTGGGCACAGCCCACTTCTTCAGATGAAACACAAAGACCTGGGTTTGTTTAGTCTGGAAAAGAGAAGACTGAGATGGGACATGACAGCAGTTTTGAAGTATCTAAAAGGGAGAAGGAGAAAAATGATTCTCCTGACTTCTGATGACAGGACAAGAAGCAAAGGGAGGTTGAGGTTGGACATTAGGAAAAACTTCCTGTCAGGGGGGTGAAACACTGGAATAAATTGCCTGGGGAGGTTGTGGAATCTCCGTCACTGGAGATTTTTAAGGGCAGGTGAGGCAGACACCTGTCAGGGATGCTCTAGATGGTGTCTGGTCCTGCCATGAGGGCAGGGAGCTGGACTCGATGACTCTCGAGCTCCTTCCAGTCCTAGGATTCTGTGCTTTCTCCTCCTCCCCAGTTTCTGCCGGGGTTCACACCAGAATGTGGCACGCAGCAGCCTTTGGGCGCTGTGCAGGAGGGAAGGGAGGGGTGCCGCTTCCTGCGGAGTGGGGGTAAGAGTGGGGAAGAGATGGCCTGGCCCATGTTTTTCCAGAAAGTTCTCTCTTCCCTCCCAACCCCGTCTCCCCGCTCTTCTATAGCTACAGGCATCTTGTCCCTTCCTGCCCATACAGTGTCAAATAGGGATGTAAAACCCTCGTTAACTGGTTAAAAGGAGGGCTGGAGTGGCCTCCCTGCCCACCGCTGGGCTGCAGTGGCTCCCCCACCACAGACAGGAGTTGCTCCAGCCCAGCCTGGATCTGCCGCAGACACCTGTAGCATGGGGTTGTGCCCCTGACTAGCTTGGCTAAGACTCATCAATAGACTTATCTTCCATGAACTTAGCTAATTATTTTTTGAACCCAGTTATAGTTTTGGCCGTCACAACATCCCACAGCAAGGAGTTCCACAGTTTGACTTTACAATGTGTGAAGTAGCACTTTCTTATGTTTGTTTTCAACCTGCTGCTTGTTAGTTTCATTGCAGGACTCCTAGTTCTTGTGCAATGCGAAGGGGTAAAGAACACTTTCCTGTTCACTTTCTCCAGGCCGTTCATGCCCAAACCATGTCTACATGGAGGTTAGGTCTGTGCAGCACAGTGCTAAGGTATGAGAATTTTTCCACCACCTGGAGCATTGCAGCTATGCCAACCTAACTTTTAACCTAGACCATGCCTAAGTGGCATTGCTCCTAATTTACACCAGTGTGAGATCAGAATCTAATCAAGTCAGTTGCTAGAAGCAAACAAAAAGGGTGACGCTCTGTCAATAGGGGTGTTAAGGGAGATTTTATTGGCCCCAGGCTAACCCAATTGAGCTAACTCAATTGCAAAAGCACAAAGTGCCTTGTTTGGCCCATGGAGAGAGGGCTTTAGTGACTAGTCATTTAGACCCTTCTGCACCTTGCAGAACCTCGCCCAGACGATCCTTTCATAGACCCCCTTCCCTAAATGCTCTAACAGGGTGATCCCAATGGAAACTCTGAGCTCAGGCTGACACACATCCCCACCCCAAGCCCCAGACCGTACTGTCCCATCACTCCTGGGCACAGGGCACATACAGTGGCTGGGGAAGTGTGAGAGAACTGTAGGGCCATTGTTACTCCCTTCTTAATTCAATCGGTGCCAACACCGTGGTGTGCTCTGCACAGGGCACAAAGGAAGCCAGCCCTTGCCCTAGGAAAGCAGAGAGGGCAGCCCCTGAGCAGGCAGGAACCAGTGCTGCCAGCTTGTAACGTGGTATCACAAGGCTCAATAGAACCGTCTTTTCTGGGACAGGCCCAACTGCTGGAATCGGATTGTGACCTGAAAATCGCGTCTTTCATTGACAATGGAAACATTTTCAGCCCAGGTGGTTTCAGAGAGAAGCTTGACAAACTCAACCCCTTCTGCCCCAGCAGCAGGCAGATAACAGCGCCCCAAAGGGCGGCTCTTTTCACCTCACGGCGCATAAGACAATCTCATGTTTCCCTGAGGCCTCACCCATGCGTGGTTGGCAATGCTGTGACACATGGGGGATCCAGGGGCGTGTGGAGGGCTGATTATAGCCTCCCTTGTTGTGGGCACCTTGAAAGAAGAGGGTTGGTTGGAGTGAGGGCAGGACAGTGGCTTGTGAGGTGGGATGGAGAGACTCTTCCCCTGACCCTCCAAAGTGTGCAGCATGGGAAAGTGACGCCCAGAGCGGGGTCATAGCTCGAGGGGGGAGGTGTTACTCACCCTCACTGCCCATGTGGTACAATGCAGTGAGTTTCACAGCAACTGCCTTTGCCTTGAACACAACCTGCTGTTGACTCACAACAGGGATGCCTCCCACTTTTAGGCCTAATTCACCTCTTCCCAGACTATTGTCCAGCTAGCTTTTTCCTGTAGAAAAGCACAACCATTCAGCTGGGGGTGTAGAACATGGCTTTTGAGCCTTGTATGTGTTATTTCCCATTGCTGCCAAATACAGCAATAAATACTGCAAATACTCATAAAGAGTATCTGGTAGGGCTCCGAAATAGTCAGAATGCAATGAACACCCTGGAATCGGTGCGCTTTGCATATTACTCATTCGATTTCATAAAAACCCATGACGTTTCACAGCTATGTTTATCTAGAAACTCATTCAAAAGAGGGAACACCTCAAATCTTTTTCCATGTTTTTACATTTGAAAATTTCTTTTTGGCAAAGATCAGCTTTCACGTCAAAGTGAAAACCACCCTTTGGAAAACAAACAAGCAAACAAACAAACAAACCCTTAGCACTAACTTGGCCTGGAAGAGTAAATTTTTTTCACAACAGATCACAGTGTGTGCGCCTGAATCAGTGCTGGAAGTGAGGTGACAGAAACAAGGTAAAACCACACTGGGTCTTTGGACCCAGTTCTGATCCCTTACGCAACTGTGAACCCGGTAAAATTCCACTGACATTTGGGTGTTTCTCCAGAATTACTTTGCTGCAAATGACTCTGAACCCGGCCTGTCTCTTTAATAACCTCTTTTTAAAGAAAGTGGTGAAAACAGGGCAGTTCAAAGACTAAAGTCCTCCCTCCCAGCTGGCGCAGGGACTGAGAGGTGGGAGCGAGGAAATAGCATGTAACCCGATCTCAGAATGCTCACACACTCAGCTGGAACACACCTAAACCTGTTTGTCCAAGACTTGTGTCCGGATGCACAGTCTCCGCAAACAGCCCACCAGAAAGCTGCTTGAAGAAATGGCAGAGTTCTGCAGGCACCGACCTTAGGGGAAAGGGGACTTGAAGAGCAGGAGGGTAAAGCCAAGGAGGCAGGGGCGACTGGTGCCTGCGGAGGGTGCAGGGAGGGCCACCCGAGGTGCAGGGGGGGCATGTGGGAGCACCCTATTTAGCAATTAAAATGCTGGCGGGGCCACAGGGGTGCACCTTAGGAGTGCTGCCACGAGTCACCTGTGCAAGGAGGTGCCTGGCGCCCGAGGGAAAGCGCCCGAAGAGACCCTTACCTAGCAGCTGCACTCCAAGGAAGAGCACAGCCCCCATCCAGCGGGGCCCATGCACCGGGGAAGGCAAGTCCATGCTCCAGAGTCCGAGCAGGGGGATAAGAGAAGTGAGCTCCCAGGAGCCCTGCTGCCCCACACGCCAGCAAGGCCTCCTGGCTCTCCCCTCCTGCCAGGCTGTCCACACCCAATGCTGCTGCTCCTCCTGCTGCCGGAGTGGCTCCCAGTGAGCGCTCACACATGGGACTAAAGGTGGAGCCTGCACAGCTCACTGCCCAAACCAGGTGGATTTTCCTTTCCTGTTGGTAGGGCAACATCACTCCGCCCCGCATCCCGCCCCTCCTGCTGGGAACCAGCCCCTGTGTTCCTAGGCAGATTTGCTCCTCCAAGAAAGCCGGCCCCGGGTATTTTCCAACCGCACAGAGTAGCACAGTGTGTCCGTGGGCAAGCCGATGCTCAGGGGACTGTCTCTATGGCAGCAGCGAGACACTGCCCAGTAAGACCTGCCGCGGAGCAAAGGGAACAGAGGTGAACGTGTCCCCGTTACGAAACAGGCCCGGGTGGAGCCATCCCGCGAGGGGCCGTGAAGCAGAGTTCATCCACCGTCCCTGGCCAGCGCCTGCCAGATGTGCTCACTCCCCAAAAGGCCGTTGCTGGAGGCAAGAGCCAGGAGCCGGGGGTGGTTGATAGCGAGAACTAGAGCTGGAGCTCTCAGAGTCTCCCATGCTAGGGACATCTCCCCCCACACACACACCAGCCCCCAGCATCCTTGTTAGAAACGACTGATCTTTTTATGGAACAAAACATCTGGAAACAAAGGGAGAATCCCAGCAGCAGGGGCCCAGCCAGCTCTTGGAAGAATAGCAGCATAGCTGGTCTGAAGGGCCTCGGCCCTTTGCCTCCCTAAAAGCACTGGACGTCTCCCGTTCAGAGAATGGCCGGTCCTGCCCAGCCTCTCTGATTGCTCGTCACCAGACTTCCCCTCGCTGCTGTTCTGAGAACATTCTCTCCCTTTCCATTCACGGCTACCAGCCCCCTTGCTTGCTGGTTTCTTGTTTGCATGGTGGGATGTTTGTTTCCTGCCTCCATCCTTGCTCGCAAACACCCTGAGAAACTGCTGAAGTGGTTTGTGGCTGCCTAGAGGCCTCATGCACGCACACAACAGCTGTGAGTCAAGCCCCGAGACTGCGTACATGGGACGGGCATGTTTTGTGCAGGAGGGAGCTGGAAGGCAAAGGGTACATGAAAAGGGCTTGACTCCTGTTTGCCGTCGGAAGAGGAGGGGAGCCCAAATGAAGTGCAGAGCATGGGAGACGTTTCTGCAAGGCCTTGTAGAAGGCGGAATGGAAACAGCGCAGGAAAGACAACAGCCAGCCGAGGGGAAACCCTTTCCTAACTCCAGCGGAGAGCATCTCTACTGCTTTGCAGGGTTTCCCAACTGACGGGTCGGGACCCAAATACGGGTCGCCATTACATTTCAAAAGGGTCGCCAAGTGTCTCCCCAGGTGGCCCGCCCCCCCAGCTCCCTCCAGTTTTGAATTGCCCTGGGTCACCAAGTCTTCCTGAATTGTCAGAATCTGGACAAGGTTGGGAACCGCTGGCTTAGAGCAAGGGCCCTCCTGGGCTCTCTTCGCTGCACCGCAGCTGAGGGTCAGACACTGGGGAAACCCCTCCTGTGCTGTCTGCTCTAAAGGGGGGAGCATGTTGACCGGCGGCTGGACGCCGTGGGAGTTGATTGCTATTTGCAATCTCACAGATCCCTGTATTGGTGCCAAGGGCTGGCCGTGTTCCACTCACCACTGCGTCAGGGCGGGCGGGTTGTGCCCCCGCCTGCTGTGTGAGGTGCAGTCTGAAGGAGCCCTGTTGTCTGAGGCACGGAGCTGGCCCTCCTCAGCCGCCCCCGCGCAGGGCCTCAGAGCGCGCCCAGGGTTTGTGCCAAAGGAGGGAATTGGAGAGGAGTGGCCTGCCCTCCCTCGCATGAGGAAGTTTGTGCCAGGCACAGGAAGGGGCCCAGCTTTACCCATCTGTGTGCGAGTTCATTCTCGCAGCCCAAGCCATTGGTTCACAGCCTGGGCATCAGCAGGGGAAACTGGACACACCTGGGGCCTGGAGTGAACGGTCGACTGGGCGAGCTGAGTACGTGCAGTGACACCTCCTGGGTGCCGCGGGGCCCGTTGCTGTCATCCACGGTAGCGCTGCAGAACCCTCAGCGCCTGAGCGCCCAAGAACTCTGCGGGTTGGGCTAGAATTGCTGTTCAGAGGAATGTGGCCTGGATTCAGGCCTGAACTTGCAGCGGTTTGGCAACAGGCTTCTGTTTTTAACCCTTCCCACATCCCCTGGCAGGCGGAGGCCAGCGCGCTCCCATTCCACAGATGCTCTTGCTTCCCATGTTGCAGGGCGCTGACCCCCAGGGACTGCCAGGCACTGGTTTCCGGGCAGATGTCCGGGCTCATGTGGGCAGGGCATGCACAGAAGCACAGTGGGGACAGCATGGCTATGTCTACACTGCAACGCTATTACAGGATATCGGAGCATCCCAACAGACCTATCCCACTCTTCACAGCAAACCCATTACTTCAGGCTTGCTATTCCGACATCCCTGCAAACCTCATTCCACAAGGAGTAAGGGATGTTTCGGAATAGTGTGGAGACAGCACCAAACGACGAAACAAGCTATTTCAAAATAAGATCGAAAAACGATACACAATTTGCATAGCTCAGAGTCCATCTCTGATTTCAAACTATGGTGCAGTGTGGATGTCGCCCAGGAGATAATCTGTGACAAGGCCTCTTAGAGTGCGTCTACACGGCACCCTACCTCGACATTTTGACAAAGCGCTATTCCGAAACATCCCTTAACCCGCATGCAAAGAGGTTTACCGGGACGTCAGACTAGGAAGCCCATTGTATTTCGATATAACGGGCTTGCTGTGAAGACGTGGGCTAGGTCTGTCAGTATCCCATCATAGCATTGCAATGCAGACGTAGCCATGCTGTTCCCATTGTGCTTCTGTCCATCCCTGCCCACTAGTACATAGCACCAGGACACGCCCTTAGGGTCTCGCTGTAGGAACGACTGCTACAGGCTGGCACACCAGTGGAAGTGGCAGAAGAAGAGTGAGGCTCTACCAGGGCTCACTCACATCTCCTCTTGGCCGAGCGAGGAGCAGCAGCTGCCTCCCCCTGCTGACAATCCCTCCGCCACTGCAAAAAAACTTAAAACCCAGCAAATGGCCGGGTGGCACCTTTGAGACTAACAAAACGTGTCGATGGCATCAGGAGCTGTCGTGGGCACAGATGAGTGGAGCAAGGGGCCAGAGGTACAAATAAACACCAGAAAGAGAGAGAAGGGGGGGCTTCTCAATCGGAGTGGATCGCCTGAGGGGTTAGTGTACAGGCTTTAAGCTGGGTGCGGCTGGATGCCTGTGATGTGCAGGGAGGTCAGACTCCGTGATTTGGGGGCCCCTTCTGGCCTTAGGCTGCATGACTCTTGCAGGTCTGTTATCGACCGCAGCCAGCCTGCACAGTGCCCAGCAGGGCTGCCGGTTCCACGCCCAACGCCCTCACCTGTCTGTACTCACAATCAAGGCAGTTCAATAGCGTCAGTATCACAGACAGCCACCCTGCATCCATGGAGGTGGCTGGGCCTGGCTGGAAGCCTATGGGAAGAGTCAGTTACTAATCTTCAGCGTCCCCTGTCTAACCCTGCAGTGGCTCGGCCGCACCCCGGGCATTGATGGTTAAAGAGACCCTCGAGCGCGCTTTTGAAAGACGAGTAAAGGAGGAAAGTGCCCCTAGCTACAAAGAGGCTCTCACTGTGCGCCAGGCGAGCCCAGTACAGTCGGAGTTACTGAAACCTTTGATAGTCAATTTCTGGAAAACAAAGGAAAGAAAAGCCTGGACTGGATTCCCACAGCCAGCTGGGGCTGGAGCCTCGGCATGTCTGCTGGCTGGAGCCAGGTACAGGAATAGACTTTGAGAGGAGATTGTGAACTGTCCTGTGCCCGGGATATTCCTGGTTTGGCTTCAGTAGCCACTAGAGGTCTTTCCCCTACACTGCCGTCTCCTTGCACCTTCCTAGCACCCCATGCAGCTGGTTGAAGCCCTGTATCATGTAACTGTTCAGAACAGGTCCAGGTGACACATACATACACCCACACCTTGCCCTCAGTCACACCCCAAAGGTGCGGCTGCATCAGTATTGGCAAGGAGGGGAAATGTCAGGGTGACAAAGCCAGTGTAGAAAGGCTGGGAATCACCTAACTTTAGAGCAACCTTGCTACAGCGTCACAGCTGTGAAACATTTTGACCTACCCGCCTCCCCCCCACACCAGAATCACGGTTCAGTCAAGGAAAGAATTCTGCAGGCAACCTAGGTACTGGGGATTTGCTGCAGTGGTGTAGCTGCAGCATTGCGGCTGTGCTGTATTAATGTCGCACACTCTAGGAGGAGGAGAAATCTGCTGCTGGGTGATCATAGAATCATAGAATACTAGGACTGGAAGGGACCTTGAGAGGTCATTGAGTCCAGTCCCCTGCCCTCATGGCTGGACCCAGTACGGTCTAGACCATCCCTGATAGGTGTCTATCTAATCTGCTCTTCAATATCTCCAGAGATGGAGATTCCACAACCTCCCTAGGCAACTTATTCCGGTGTTTAACCACCCTGACAGGTAGGAACGTTTTCCTAATGTCCAACTTTTTCCTAATGTCCAATGGCTTCCATTGCTGCAGTTTAAGCCCATTGCTTCTTGTTCTATCCTCAGAGGCCAGGAAGAACAAGTTTTCTCCCTCCTCCTTGTGACACCCTTTTAGATACCTGAAAACCGCTCTCATGTCCCCCCTCAATCTTCTCTTTTATAAACTAAACAAGCTCAGTACATAGCTCATGTTCTCTAGACCTTTAATCATTCTTGTTGCTCTTCTCTGGATCTTCTTCAATTTCTTCACATCTTTCTTGAAATGTGCCACCCAGAACAGGAGACAATACTCCAACTGAGGCCTAACTAGCGCAGAGTAGAGCGGAAGAATGACTTCTCGTGTCTTGCTCACAACATACCTGTTAATGCATCCCAGAATCATGTTGGCTTTTTTTGCAACAGCGTCACACTGCTGACTCGTATTTAGCTTATGGTTCGCTATAACCCCTAGATCCCTTTCTGCCGTACTCCTTCCTAGACAATCACTTCCCATTCTGTGTGTGTGAAACTGATTGTTCCTTCCTAAGTGGAGCACTTTGCATTTGTCCTTATTAAACTTCATCCTGTTTACCTCCGACCATTTCTCCAATTTGTCCAGATCATTTTGAATTATGACCCATCCTCCAGAGCAGTTGCAACCCCTCCAAGCTTGGTATCACCTGCAAACTTAATAAGAGTACTTTCTATGCCGATATCAACATTGTTGATGAAGATATTGAACAGAGCCGGTCCCAAAACAGACCCCAGTGGAACCCCACTTGTTATGTCTTTCCAGCAGGATTGTGAACCATTAATAACTAATCTCTGAGTACGGTTATCCAGCCAGTTATGCACCCACCTTATAGTAGCCCCATCTAAGTTGTATGTGCCTAGTTTATTGATAAGAATATCATGCAAGACCGTATCAAACGCCTTACTAAAGTCTAGATATACCACATCTACCGCTTCTCCCTTATCCAAAAGACTCGTCGTCCTATCAAAGAAAGCTATTAGATTGGTTTGACATGATTTGTTCTTTACAAATCCATGCTGGCTGTTCCCTATCACCTTGCCACCTTCCAAGTGTTTGCAGATGATTTCCTTAATTACTTGCTCTATTATCTTCCCTGGCACAGAAGTTAAATGGACTGATCTGTAGTTTCCTGGGTTGTTTTTATTTCCCTTTTTATAGATGGGCACTATATTGGCCCTTTTCCAATCTTCTGGAATCTCTCCTGTCTCCCATGATTTTCCAGAGATGACAGCTAGAGGCTCAGATACCTCCTCTATCAGCTCCTTGAGTATTCTGGGATGCATTTCATCAGGTCCTGGTAACTTGCAAGCATCTAACTTTCCTAAGTGATTTTTAACTTGTTTTTTTTTATTTTATCTGCTAAGCCTGCCCCCTTCCCACTAGCATTCACTATGTCAGGCATTCCATCATCAGACTTCTCGGTGAAGACGAAAACAAATTTTGGGAAGAAAGTGAGTTCCCCTGGGACCCAGCATGCAGCACCTGAGAGGAGAGGCTGTTGAAGAGGTAGGTGCCCCCCTGGTGGAGCTGTGTGGCTCCTACACTAATGCTAAAACTCAGTGTAGCCTTTAAAGTGTCACTTCCACCTATGGACATTTTTTTCAAAAGACAGTGCAGACCGTCCACCCCCTACACAGCTCAGCTTCTCCACAACCACTGCTTCCTACGCTGGCTTGGTGTGCTGGGCTCTGTCCCTCCCAGGCAGATAAGCTAGCTCCCATGCAGCTGAAAGTGTGAGAATCTTCTGGACAGGATTTTACAAACTACAGCCCCACCTGGCCTTGGCAGCTTTTGCAGGAGAAAGGGTAACTTTATTCCCACATCCTTAGCCTCTTCCACCCCCTTCGTTTTGCCTTGTGCTGGGCGCGGCTTGGCTGACAGACAAGAGGTCCCGTAGACATGAAAAATGAATGTTATTGGAAATGGGCCAGTACAAAGTGAGGTTTGCAAGAGAAGTACGAACAGCAAATGAAGATACCGGCTTGCTTTGAGATCCCTCCCTGGGCTCCTCGAGCGAACGTGAGAGAGTGAGCAAACAAGTCCAAGGAGTTCCTACATCCCAGGAAAAAGGCAGCATCAGACATCTGCTTGGAGGAGCTAGGCAGTGCCAGCCTGGGCACTCCTGGAGTGTGTCTAGACTACAGGGGTTTGTCAACAAAACTAGAGCTGCGTCTACGCTGCTGCCGAGTTCTGTCGACAGAACGTCCACAGACCTCGGCAGTTTTGTCAATGGCGGTACTCCTCATTCTGCCTTTTGCCGACAGTTATTGCATCTACACGGGCCTTTGCGTCTACACTCCCATGGCGACAAAGCAGCTCTCGTGCTTTGGCGACAGAACTGGCTGTCGTCTAGACGCTCTTTGTCGACAGTATCAGGCGACAAAACTTCTGGCGACCAAAGCACCCCTGCAGTGTAACAGGGTCCAAAGCAAGAGCCATTGTCTGTGGCAGAGCCTCTCTCTCTACAGGCAATAAAACAATTGGTGCTTGTTAAATAACCTGCACAGGGCCTGTGTCTACCGGACGCAGCGCTCTCTTCCCCCTCAGCATGCTTCTTCATCAGGGTAGTGTTATCAGCACCAGACAAGTGGGTGCACGTTGGGGGAGCCAGGACATTTCACTTGTAGCTGGCTCAAATCTGGTCTCCTGTCTCGCTTTTTTGGGGGTGTCCTGTCTCCATGGACAGAGTAATTGGCAGCTGGAGCGAGAAGTTACTGAGGGTCTGACCTGATATTTATCCCTGGCTGCCCCGAGCACCACAGGACTGTCACTAGGAGATCCAATTGAATCATGGATATAGATAACAGGGATCTGAGAGGGCTAAAAACCAAAACCAGTGTCAAGGTTGCATTAGTAAATAAAGGAAACACTGTGTTTAAAAGGGAGCAAATTTAGTTCTGATACAGAACTGTGCATTGGAGCGTTATCTGGTGTTCATCTATTATATATATTATCATATCTATTCAGGAAAGATGTGGAGAAATTGGAGACGATCCAGAGAAGAGCAACAAGAATGCTGAAAGGTCTAGAGAACATGAGCTATGAGGCAAGGCTGAAAGAAATGGGCTTGTTTAGTTTGGAAAAGAGAAGACTGAGAGGGGACATGAGAGCCAAGTATCCAAAAGTTTGTTACCAGGAAAAAGAAAAAAACTTGTTCTCCTGGGCCTCTGAGGACAGGACAAGGAGCAATGGGCTTAAACTGCAGCAAGGGAGGTTCAGGCTGGCCATTAGGAAGAACTCCCTGCCTGTCAGGGGGGTTCAGCACTGGAATAAGTTGCCCAGGGAGGTTGTGGAATCTCCATCATGGGAGATACGTAAGAGCAGGTTGGACAGACACCCGTCAGGGATGCTTTGGCTGGTGCTGGGTCCTGCTGTGAGGGCAGGGAGCTGGACTTCACCCCTTCTCGCGGTCCCTTCCAGTTCTAATATTCCATGATTCTATGATTATTTTTTTAAGCTAGCGCCGCATCAAGCAGCTGTTGTCTCCACCCCTGCGCATGAACAAGGCCCAGGATTGGTGCTTTTCTGCATCCTGCCGCTCTGGGAGTGGTGAATTCTACCACTAGAGGGAGAAGAGCCGTGAGCTCCAGCTCATGCTGACTCCCCAGCACAGAGCAGGGTGCCTTTCTCCACTGCTAAGTGAGCAGGGCAGGAGAGTGGGAAATGGACACAGAGCCCTGCCCCAACACGTCACAGCTCAGCACTCTACTTCTGGCAGGGCTGGGCACTTCGAAGGCCCAATCTTCGCTCCAAGGAGTGTGCTGAATAGATGTGGCTATGGCAACAGACACGTCTGCATTTTCAAGGGGCAAACACTAGTCTCAGATCATTCCCCCAGCAAATTGTGTGGAGGGCGGTAGGTACGTCTACACTACGGGACAAGTCGAGTTAAGATACGCAACTTCAGCTACGTTAATTGCGCCGCTGAAGTCGAAGTAGCTCAACTCGGCTTTAGGCGCTGCGCACGCTGCGGGAAGTCGGTGGGAGACCAATCTTCCTTCGACTTCCCTTGCTCCTCATGGAAGCAGGACCACCGGCATCGACAGGAGCGCCCCTCTCAGTTCCAATTAGTGTCTTCACTAGACCCGCTAATTCGAACTCTGGAAGATCGACTCTCCTCTGTAGTGTGACCTCCCCAGTGAGCACAGGGAGAGCGTGCGACCCTCCGGGGCAGTGTGGCAGGAGGCCCGATGACATCTGGGTGAGAAGCTGACACGGGGCCAAGGGACAAAGAAGGTTCCAGATCAGGCCTGCAGTGACTCCCTGGCGCACGGCTCATTGCACAGCCCCCTGGTGTCCGGTGAGAAACACGACTGGCAGTGCAACCCAGTCCCTAGTGGCATCCCCACAAAAGCATGGTCCCAGCTGGCCTCCCACTGAGTAAATCCAGGCCCAAAACAGCAGAATTGGTGAGTTGCTCCCTTTGCTTCCCGGCGTGTTATTCACTCCCCTTGACTGCGATTGCTCTCAGGGCTTCCATAGCCCTCTCGTCAGCACCGCACCTGACTCCTGTTTCCTCCTATTACTGTCAGCGCTGCTGATGTTCTGTATTACAACAGCACCACGGGGTGGGAATTAACGTGGCCGGCGCGGGGCAAACCCCTAGTTTAGGCGGAGGCAGTCCCCGCCCTGAAGAGCTCGCAGACTGTCTCACGCTGGTGGTACTAGGCGCCTGTGTCCGCCGCTGGCTGTTGCGTTCCTTGTGGGTTCCGTTTGTTGCCGTCGCTTTGCTAAATGAACTAACGTTTTGAACTTGAGCGCAGAAAATATTGTTTACAAATCGAGGGGAGTCTCTGAAAGCAAAGCCGCTGGGGCAGGCTGGGTGTGCTCCTTCCTGCAGGGCCCCCTCCGGGCTGGCCGGGGCGTCTCCGAGGTGCTGGCTGCACCCCGGCCCCCTCGTGCGCTCAGTGACGTTCAGAAACGTAGGCACCCTCGAGCCTCCGCGCTTCCTGGCAGGGGCTGTTTTCTGGCAGACCTTTGCCGTCTTGCTGAGCTGCTTGCACGTTACGCTGGAAACCGTGAGTCTCCGCCGGGCGCCCTGTGCTGATCACTAGATGTGTTTCTGGGAAACAATCCGGGGCCTCTTTCTCACCCACAGCAACTTGAAAGCGCCTGTGTTCTTTCTTCCTGCAGAGCCAGCCTGGGCATGCCGATCTGATTGGGGAGGACAGAAGACAGAGCGAGCGGGGGGACGCCACGATGAAGCTAGCGCACACCCTGCTTGTGATGGGGCTCCTGCTCTGTGTGGGTGAGTACAGCTGGCTACAGACCGTGACGGGTCAGAAGCGTGACCCCCGGGTTTGGGCAAGGAGGGTATTGGCGCGTGCCAATGGCCGCTGCGGAGCACCGGCACGGCAGCCAGGTGTTCGTAAGGAGCCCCAGGCTTACAGGAAAGCTGAAGCTGCCGTTGGCAGATGAGAAATAAACCCCCCTGCCAGTGATGTGCGGGGCAGCGGGGCAGGAATTGCCCCCTACGGAATCCCGGTGGGCGAGAGAGGGAATCGAGGTGCTTCATTGCATCCAGTGTGCAAAGAGAAGTCACTTGCCAAGAGCAACCTTCTTATTTATCAGCAAATTCAATAAACCCCAAAGCCCTGGTCTGAGCAGGTTGGGGAAGAGCCCTGGAGAGGCCGTGCCGTGGGCAGCAGAATGCAAAGGAATCCGGTCTCCCCGTCTGCTGCGGGCGGCCATATTAAACCACCATGTGCTCGGGCCCCTCGCTCCCCCTTCGCTAGGTCTCTGCATCACCGGGCACGGAAGAGGGCTGAAAGCAGCCTCTGGAGATTGCCAGGGTTAGTGGAGTATTGGTGTTTGCAAAGGCGGACGGATGAAAAGCAAAGCATGGGCGCTATTGCTGGAGTGATACGCCCATTGGGAATGGGCACCAGAAATTTAGGAAGAAATAGCAGCCACTCTGCCCACGAGCAGTAAATGTCAGTTGCCGGCGTTCAACTCAGTGGCAACTCTTCGGGTTCTCCGTGACCATGATCAGTTTGTGTCATGGCACCTGCATTTATTCCCTCCCCTACCAAAAACAGAGTTCAGTGCAGGGATAAAGTAGCCCATCGCCTAGCTGACTCCAGGACCAGGCTGGGAACTTTCTCTGTCAATTCACTGGTGCTGTTTACACTGAGGCTGTGTCTAGACTACATGCCTCTGTCGGCAGAGGCATGTAGATTAGACACATAGGCAAAGTCAAATGAAGCCGCGATTTAAATGATCGCAGCTTCATTTACATTTGCATGGCTGCCGTGCTGAGCCGACAAACAGCTGATTGGCTGTTTGTCCGCGCAGCGCGCTAGTCTGGACGTTCCCCCTGCCGACATCAAAGCCCTTCGTCAGCAGCCCCGTTATTCCTCGTGGGATGAGGTTTACCGGGGCTGCCGACAAAGGGCTTTGATGTCGGCAGGGGAGCGTCCAGACTAGCGCGCTGAGCGGACAAACAGCCGATCAGCTGTTTGTCGGCTCAGCGCGGCAGCCATGTAAATGTAAATGAAGCCGCGATTATTTAAATCGCGGCTTCATTTGACTTTGCCAAAACAACAAATCTACATGGCTCCGTCGACGGAGCCATGTAGTTTAGACGTACCCTGATAGAGGCACGTGGAGACATAGAATTATGGCTAGTGTATGGGCTGCTAGAATAAACGGCCCCAGCCTGCCGGGTGTTCTGACGCTGATTTGTGGTACAAAAGGAACAGGGTAGGAACCGACTGACGGTACGGGGAAGAGAGAAGGGATGCACTTTCACCTAAATGCAGGAGTTTTCATTTTGGTTATAAAATCAAAAACCGGGGGCAGCAGGGGACAGACGGAATTACAGATCTCTAGGTAGGGGCCGAGGGAGTAGAGCAAGTGCCCCGTCTTCAAAGTGGCTCCTCGGGTTTTGAAGGGTTTCTTTAGCAGCCGACACCATTTCCCGCCTTGATCCCCGTCCCATCAGTTTCTAGAATGGGGACGTTTGCTGTGATGGATTTAAAACACAAATGTGGCTGTGACACTTTTCCAAACTCTGCCGGGCACCCAGCTGTTTGACGTTAAAAGCAGCATTGGTATGGACGAGTGTTTTGTGTTCGCTCCCTCCAGGCAGCGCGTTAACAGTAAGGGAAAGGAAATATTTAAACAGATGAACGAAGGAGGATTTTCCTCCACACAGGGAATATCTCCGACACCAGTGGATAGATTTACTAACAGCTTTTGTTTGGTTTTCTTTTGCAGCTGGCATCACGGCACAGGAACGTAAGTTGATTTTACTATCAATGCTTTTAGCCATAATCAGCAGCTCAAAAACACTGCTAAGATGAACCCTGCCCTTTCTAACTGCTCAGAGATCATCTAAAAACGGGGCATCTGTGAGCACTAACAGCCTCCACCCCTTGGTCTGAGCGCCCGTGTGAGTGTGGGCGCGCTACCAGAGCCCACCCAAGTCAATGGGAGTCTCTCCATGGACCCCAGCGGGTGCAAGCCAGCCCCTAAGTGCATGTCTGTGTCTCTGTGCGGTTGATCACAGGGAACGTCTTTACTTCTTTTTTCAAGTACCAATGCAGAAAGCTTTATAGCTGCACACGGGGCTCCACCTGGCTCCCTTTGCAGTCAGTGGGGCTGCCTTATTGATTGTAACTGGGGGATATTGACTCTGATCTGTGGGAAGCGCTTTGTGAGCAACTGAGGGCAGAGCTGGTCACTGTGTCATATACATGGGATATGGGGGGCGCAGCCAGGCCATGGCTCGGACCAGGGCTGTGAACTGTCTGTGTTTCTGCATGTAGCATCTTCATTCCCTTGCTCTAAAGCATAGTTCTGTGCCGGAATAGAGCAGCCAATCCCCTTCCCCTGGAATCAAATTCTTTGTCTTGGGATTTCACCTGTGAAGTCTTCGTGAGACTGCGCTCCCAGGCGCTGTAAAGCAAGCGCTGGCCAAGACAATTGCCCAGGACAGAGGGGAACACAGATCTTTCATCGGCGTCTGTCTGGTGCCCCCCGTGTGCACTGTGTGTGTGATTCTGAGCATCTCCCTGGTGCTGTTTTAACCCGACTGTGGCCTTGGGATTTCCGCGATCTTCCTCATGCTCACAAATCAAACCACTTCTACCCCAAGGGCCTGGTCCTACAGCAGGCAGATCCGTACACCCACACAGAGCCCTGCAGCTCTCCCTGCCGGCTCCCAGCTCAGAGCCACAGCAGGCTCCATCTCCGCGTGGCACAGTAGCGGTGCCATCGTTCGCTCCTCGCAATGAGCCAGAGCGTTTCTTTTCACAGCCACACCAGGCACCTCGTTTCCCTCTTCTAGCTCCACATGGCAGCCGGGCGCAGCGTTAATTGGAAAACCAGCTAAAATTGTTACATAGCCACTCTTAGGGCCATCCAGGCAGGACGAGAGAGGCATGTGGAGAAACAGTGTTGATGGCTAGAATATTGCCAGCTAGAATAAACAGCCCCCGCCTGCAGCATTGGTATGGACGAGTGTTTTGTGTTCACTCCCTCAAGGCAGATTGCTAACAGTAAGAGAAAGGAAATATTTAAACAGATGAACGAAGGAGGATTTTCCTCCACACAGGGAATATTTCTGACACCAGCAGATAGAATTACTAAGAGCTTTTGTTTGGTTTTCTTTTGCAGCTGAGAACCAGGTACTGAAACGTAAGTTGATTTTACCATTGATGCTTTTAGCCATAATCAGCAGCTCAAAAGCACTGCTAAGATGAACCCTGCCCTTTCTAACTGCTCAGAGATCATCTAAAAACGGGGCATCTGTGAGCACTAACAGCCTCCACCCCTTGGTCTGAGCGCCCGTGTGAGTGTGGGCGCGCTACCAGAGCCCACCCAAGTCAATGGGAGTCTCTCCATGGACCCCAGCGGGTGCAAGCCAGCCCCTAAGTGCATGTCTGTGTCTCTGTGCGGTTGATCACAGGGAACGTCTTTACTTCTTTTTTCAAGTACCAATGCAGAAAGCTTTATAGCTGCACACGGGGCTCCACCTGGCTCCCTTTGCAGTCAGTGGGGCTGCCTTATTGATTGTAACTGGGGGATATTGACTCTGATCTGTGGGAAGCGCTTTGTGAGCAACTGAGGGCAGAGCTGGTCACTGTGTCATATACATGGGATATGGGGGGCGCAGCCAGGCCATGGCTCGGACCAGGGCTGTGAACTGTCTGTGTTTCTGCATGTAGCATCTTCATTCCCTTGCTCTAAAGCATAGTTCTGTGCCGGAATAGAGCAGCCAATCCCCTTCCCCTGGAATCAAATTCTTTGTCTTGGGATTTCACCTGTGAAGTCTTCGTGAGACTGCGCTCCCAGGCCCTGTAAAGCAAGTGCTGGCCAAGACAATTGCCCAGGACAGAGGGGAACACAGATCTTTCATCGGCGTCTGTCTGGTGCCCCCCGTGTGCACTGTGTGTGTGATTCTGAGCATCTCCCTGGTGCTGTTTTAACCCGACTGTGGCCTCGGGATTTCCGCGATCTTCCTCATGCTCACAAATCAAACCACTTCTACCCCAAGGGCCTGGTCCTACAGCAGGCAGATCCGTACACCCACACAGAGCCCTGCAGCTCTCCCTGCCGGCTCCCAGCTCAGAGCCACAGCAGGCTCCATCTCCGCGTGGCACAGTAGCGGTGCCATCGTTCGCTCCTCGCAATGAGCCAGAGCGTTTCTTTTCACAGCCACACCAGGCACCTCGTTTCCCTCTTCTAGCTCCACATGGCAGCCGGGCGCAGCGTTAATTGGAAAACCAGCTAAAATTGTTACATAGCCACTCTTAGGGCCATCCAGGCAGGACGAGAGAGGCATGTGGAGAAACAGTGTTGATGGCTAGAATATTGCCAGCTAGAATAAACAGCCCCCGCCTGCAGCATTGGTATGGACGAGTGTTTTGTGTTCACTCCCTCAAGGCAGATTGCTAACAGTAAGAGAAAGGAAATATTTAAACAGATGAACGAAGGAGGATTTTCCTCCACACAGGGAATATTTCTGACACCAGCAGATAGAATTACTAAGAGCTTTTGTTTGGTTTTCTTTTGCAGCTGAGAACCAGGTACTGGAACGTAAGTTGATTTTACCATTGATGCTTTTAGCCATAATCAGCAGCTCAAAAACACTGCTAAGATGAACCCTGCCCTTTCTAACTGCTCAGAGATCATCTAAAAACGGGGCATCTGTGAGCACTAACAGCCTCCACCCCTTGGTCTGAGCGCCCGTGTGAGTGTGGGCGCGCTACCAGAGCCCACCCAAGTCAATGGGAGTCTCTCCATGGACCCCAGCGGGTGCAAGCCAGCCCCTAAGTGCATGTCTGTGTCTCTGTGCGGTTGATCACAGGGAACGTCTTTACTTCTTTTTTCAAGTACCAATGCAGAAAGCTTTATAGCTGCACACGGGGCTCCACCTGGCTCCCTTTGCAGTCAGTGAGGCTGCCTTATTGATTGTAACTGGGGGATATTGACTCTGATCTGTGGGAAGCGCTTTGTGAGCGACTGAGGGCAGAGCTGGTCACATGTCATAGCCCACAAAATAAGTGCTCGTCCATGAGACGGACAATTCCCAGTTGTCGGAGTCCATTTATTACTACTAATGGTGGTCAGGTGGCTCATGGAGCTAGTGACGGCTCCTTTCCGTTACTGCTCGTGAATGTGGGGTGTGCTGCACCCCAGAACCTCCCCCGAGCTGATAACGAGATTTTACATTGAACCTAACAACCCCCCTGCCACAGCCGCTTGGAGAGGCAGGGCAGGGCTCAAAGTGAGCCTCTCAGGGACCCAGCCCCATTGTTAGTTCCATTTTTGCTGCATCTGGGACTCCTTGGCTTGGCCATTTTAACCACTGGCTGTACTCAACACCTCTGTGTATCTGCGGTTCTCACTTGCAGCGTTCCAGGTGATGATCTCTAAGACCACAGTGACTCTCACATGCCTCAGGAGTTCTTGCACCATAACACATAATGAGAAGGTCACTCCAGACTGCACTCATGTGATCAAGAACTACAAGAGCTCCCAGGACGACGGAGAGTATCACTGTGAATCTTCAGGGGTCACCGTCACACTTTACCTGAAGGCCAAAGGTAAGAGGGAGAGTGTCCCTTCCACCGGAATCAGCCGGCACCTGAGATGTCATGGGAGGCGACAGCAGCTAGCGGTTAACTCTGTGTGTACTGCATTGCTCCCAGCGCCACATGCCATAGCATACGCCGAGGCCTGATTTTCCTGGGCCCCGCTGGGACTGACCTTGGCACACGAGTGCTCCAGTCCAGCCGGCCCCCCCATGAACACTGAGATCCCATGGAGCACTGTTCAGAACAGCACGCGTGTGCCTGGGACGTGCGGTTCAGTTCTCTCTCCCTGCTCCGTTGTGTGGGGTGCGCTGTGCTGTGCCCTCCATCCTGCTGTGTCTACACTACACTTCTTTTTCGGAAAAAGGGACACAAAATGCACTCTGCAAATTGCGTACCTTTTTCTGATTCTTTTTTCAGAAGAGGCTTTTCTGAAATTTGACCCATCTACACTGGGCCAAATTTCGGAAAACCTCCTCTTTCGGAAGAGCCCTTCTTCCTCGTGAAATGAGGTTTACAGGGCTTCCGAAAGCGTGCGTCTGCTTTTCTGAAAAAACATTTGGCAGATCGGATGCATTCTCTGGACGTGGCAGAGTTTATCCGGAGTGTAGACGTAGCCCCAGAGGTGGCCGCATTTCTCAAAGGCGCTTTACACACCCAGCTTGGGAGCTGCTTTGTGATGGGAGCGGCTGTATAAATGTAAAGGAGACTCCAGGTCTAGAATCTTGGAGAAGGCTCAGCCCGGCTTCCCTCGTGCCACTGGGAAACTGGATCAATTCTCCTCTGTGCTGACAAAGCCCCTTGAGTCCGTGTGCACTCTCGGGTGTCTGGGGAGCTGCTCGAGGGACCCCGAGAATCCCTGAGCTCTTTCTGGCACTGATTGAGGGGGAACATGGAATCTGCAGCCGTTTGCAGCCTGCTGCCAAGGGTCCTGCAGAAAAACCAGGGACGTTTAAGCCCCTGCCCTTCCAGCCGGCCCCGTGGTGTTGGCAGAGTGAGCCGTGTGGAGGCAGGAACAGCCAGCCCTCCCCTCTTCGCTTCCCCGCTTACTCTCCTTGCCCCTCTCACGAGGCCTGTGGACTCTGGCCATGCAAAGCAGGCGGGTGAGTCCTGGGCAGAGCCAACCCGGTGGCTCTGGGCTGGCACTTGTGACTCCCGCCTCCCGCCATCTTCCTTCCCCGGCTCGGCCTGTCTCCCTCCCGCTGAGCGCCCGACTGTCCCTTCCCACGGCAGTGTGCGAGAGCTGTGTGGAGCTGGACCCCTTGACGGTGGCCGGGATCATCATCGCAGATCTGCTGATCACCCTCGGGGTGCTGGTCCTGGCCTACTACTTCAGCAAAAACCGGAAGGGGCGCGGTGGTGGCGGTAGCGGCGGCAGGGCTGGCGGCCACCCCAGAGGTAAGAGCCGGTTTGACTCTCTCTTGGGAAGGGGGGCTAAGCACCCGCGGCTGGGAAACACTGGGGTCTCGCCTGCCCCAGGCTCCTCCCCCCAGGCTGCCCCTCGTGTCGGGAAGGAGCAGCTGCCAGGCCCCAGCTGCAGGCACCAGTCACACAGGCTGGCGTGAGGCAGCCAGGACAGAGGCAAAGGGAGCGGGAAGATCCACGACTCCCCACCCTCCAGCGTTCACGCCAGAGTCAGGCCCTCGTGGGGGGCCTGGCTTGAGAACCAGGCGACTGTGGAAATGACAAACGGGGTCGTCTGTGGCTGCGCTCTGGGCCCTCAGGCCTTTCCCTGCAGTGCCGCGGGGCAGACACAGCCTTGTTTCCAAACGGAAGCTGAGCCTCTTGTGTCATCTGTTGACCGCCCCGGCGGGGCACTAAGACGCACTCCACGTCACCACACTGCAGAGCGCGCTCTGGGCAGAGCCCCCCGGCTCCGGGCCGGCGCGCCGGGTCTGAGAACGCCCTGCGCTCCAGGCCAGGTGCACAGGCCCTCCCTGTCTCAGTTGGGTTCCCACGTCAGTGGACACCTGGGGTCCGGGTCCTGACAGGCCCACGGAGCCTCAGGGATGAGTCGGGCCTGCAGAGCGCCGGCTCTGGGCTCCGCATTGGTAGCATTCTCATGACTTTTCTCTCTCCTTGGCCTTGCAGGCCAGAAGATGGTGCGTCCCCCGCCTGTGCCGAACCCGGATTATGAGGTAACAGGACCCGGGGCGGCTGTCCTCCTCTCTTGGCCTTTCCAGAGCTGGCGGGGGCGGGGTCACAGCCTTCGCGGTGGATGATGAGCGGAGCCCTGTGCAGATGAGCCGCGGCTCTCTGCATCGAGAGCCGTGGGGTGGGTGCCCGCCGGTCTCTGCGGAGGAGGGCTGAGAAATTACAGCACTGGTGCCCTTCCACCAGGGGCTTTGTTCACTCCAGGCTCCCCCGGCGGGGTGGAGGGGAGGAGTAACTGGCGCGGGGCCGTGCTGCTTCCTAAGGGTCGGTGTTTGTCCGTGCGACAGACGGATCACAGTATGCAGGGTGCACCGTGCACACACCTGTGCCCAGGTCACACCTGGTGGTAGCAGAGAGGTGCCCACCCCTGGCCCAGAGCCCTGATGTATCAGGAGCTGCCACGGAGCTGTATTGCCACAAGAGCTGGGTGCTCACATCTGCTTCTGTTCCCACAGCCCATCAGGAAGGGACAGCGGGAAGTGTACGCCGGGCTGGACTCCCGGGGCTTCTGAATCGCTCTGCAGATGGCAGGCTGGATGAGAGCAGCTAAGGGGCCCCCAGTGTCGATCCCACGCGAGGCAGATTCTCTGCAGTCTGTGCTGGGCAGCCGTGCATTCTGGGACTGGCCAAGCTGCTGCAGCAGGAGACGCTGCCCCTCCTTGGACACCCTCCCTCCTGCCTTTGATCTGACTCCAGGGAACAGACAAACTAAAGCAACAAGGAGACCAGAAATGATGTCCCCCTTTAACTAACTAGCTTTCCTAGGCCCCCCGGGGCTGCTGGCCTCTCCCGACCCCCTTCCAACCTGCCCGTTTGCTCGTCAGTTTATTTATTTCAGTCCCACGCTTTGCGTTTTCTCTCCAGCGCCCTGCGCCACTGCTCTCCTGACCCTTGGGCGGCTTCTTCCCTGCCCCGGGAAGGCGGGACGTGGTCCAGTGTCCTGAGCTCTGACCCTGAGTCTCTCTGGGCCAGTGGCCCAGGCCCTCCTGCTCTGGGCACCTCAGCGTCCCCCTCTGGCCATTGAATAGGAAAGGGCAGAGCCGTCTCGGAGCTCTCTGCTGCCTCTCCCCTGCTCCAGTCTCCATCTGCACGGTTTGACCTACGTCCCTGCTTCCCTGCCCATGGGAGTAACAGCTCTGTCCCCACGCTCCCTGGGCCCGGCAGGGAGACGCGCTGGTCCTACAGGCGGAAATGCTCGTGGTGCCCCCGGGTTCCTCCTTCAGCCCCTCCCCCTCTAGCTAGCGTTCTGCAGCGCTTCTGTGCTTGCCGCCAGCGCTGGGGTGGAACCCCTGTCCCTGCAGTGGGCTCACACTCACCCTGCAGGGGGACTGGGAGCCCTTTCCTGTGCAGAGAAAGATGGCCTGCATGGTGGAGGGTTAAATAACAACAGTGGCTGCCTGGTTTAGCTGGGGGCCCGTGGCTCTCTCAGGGGGGTGCTATAATAGGGGCCCTACGCAGAACGCCTCTTCCAGGCACTGTCAGCAGGGCACCCCGTGGCTGGTTGAGCCCTGTGACAGTGGCACTAGGAAGCCCTAGCTGAGATCCAGGCTCTGCCGAGGAATGCAGCCCCTCCCCAGAGCCGCTACGGCCCCGATGGGACAAGATGCGTGAGCGAGGACTGGCACCATTTTCTGGACGGGGACTGAGCCCGGGCTCCGAACCGCCTGTGCTGTAACCACGGGGCGTTTTCCCTGCGGAGAAGCCCTGCTGAAGTGAAGAGCAGCAAAGCCCATATCCCCCTGTGAAAATCAGCCCAAGCCCGAGGGAATGCGAGTGACCCTTTCCACGGGATTTTATTTCTACTCCGCCTGCCGAGCTCTAGAGCAGGGACCCGCTCCTGTCTCAGTTCTAGAGCCTGCTCCAGAACCACATCTAGAAACAGGAGCGTTTCCTAGTAGCTGTGCCAGGGCTTTCTCAGAAGAGCTGTTCAGACCCCTCGCTCCCTCGTGCCTACCCTCCTCCCTGCTGCCCCCTCCCTCTCCTGCCCGTCCCTGGCTCTCAGGCTGCGCCCAGGTTCCATGGCACCTCTTACCGGGATGCCGAGTTTGTCTGTATCGAGCCAGGCCATGTGCATTATGGAGCCAATAAACGGGGAGGGCTCTGCCCCGGATCTGCGCTGGAGGACGTTTCCATTCATTCTTCCGCCACAAGACCCAGCGCGGGAGACCCCATGCAGGAAAGAGCCAGGACTGCAAAGGTGCTGAGCTGACCGCTGCAGCGCCCGGCAGCTGTGTCCAAAGGGGCCATGGCAAGTCAGCGGGGTGGGAGCAGACAGCAACCCGTGGGGTGCAATGTCCAGTCTAGGGTGGGATGCCAGTGAGGCTGGAATAGCTGGGGGCTGCAAGACAGGACAGGAGCAGGTTAACCAGCCTGGGGTTCACTCCCATTCAGTTTAACCCGTTCTTTTCCAAAGCCAGTTGAGTTCCAATGGTCCCGGTCCGTGAAGGTGGCAGGACAGTAACAAATGCAGGAGGTGCTACTCAAACTCCTGAGAGCCACGTGGGCCGCTGGGAGCAGACCCCAGCATCTGGCCTCACTCAGGGCTGAGCCAAGCACGTTTTCTAGTGCTTAGAGGGGAGACCTGGCTCCGGAGAGGAAGCAGCAGTAACGGGGGTGGGCTGTGGTTTAGCCCTGTTGTCTCAGCACCGTGATGAGCGAGCCCTCAGCCAGCTTCGAGCCTCGGATGGGTGTGCTTGGCCTGGAGGATGTGGTTAGAGGCAGACACAGCTGGGTTTACCTGGCAAGCCCTACATGGTGAGAGGAGAGAGTTTGCAAGCAAGAGCCAAACGGAACCACCCCCACACAGCCATGAAACCCCCCAGGGCCAGGCACACAGCAGAGATGTTATTGACCTCAGGCCCCAGTGCACTGCAGAGCCAGGGGATGTGACTGATTTCACTGCCCCGACAGGAACAGCTGCTCTGGATGTACCGGGTCAGATCCTGCTCCCAGCCACACCCATGCTATCCAACAGCCGTCGGCAGGCTGCCGGCAGAGTAACCATCCTCTTCCCCTTGAGTCATC
Source organism: Pelodiscus sinensis (assembly GCF_049634645.1). Classification (NCBI taxonomy): domain Eukaryota; kingdom Metazoa; phylum Chordata; order Testudines; family Trionychidae; genus Pelodiscus; species Pelodiscus sinensis. The sequence goes on along the minus strand of NC_134736.1, from coordinate 1,080,942 downwards.
TCACTGCATTGTCTGTGCCTCTAGCTACAAACGCACTCACCCGCCAGCTCCCGCCACCTGCTTGGCTGCATTTGTGCCTACAAACATGGTCAGCGTGATGTCACCCACGCCTGGAATTGCACCAACACCCCAGCGCCACCTGCAGGAACGTGGCAGGCGCGGGGGGATGACCCTGTCGGGTGGGCACGGTTTCTCTATGCCCTGCCATGCCCGGCTCACACCAGGACAGTGCTCCAGATACAGCAGGTCTGTGACAGGGCTGACAGCTCGTCCCCAAGCCTGGCACTGGCTGAAGAGCTGTGGTTTTACCTGGCCAAGGTTTGCTCCTTCTGTGGAAACAACAGGCTGCTGAATGTGGTGATGTTTGCTCCCCACCCCTCGCCCCCAGCTTATGCCATCTCCGTAGCTCCCAGTAATCGCCCTGCCCTCCTGGCATTCTGGTCCCAGGTCTGTCTCCTGTACTAGATCGAGTGTCTCCGAATAATTATCCGCCTGTGTGGTGCCAGTAATTACATGCTCCACTGTGACCATAGCACAGCCAAATTGCTACAGAGGCTTTCCCTCCATGGCGACATGGCTAGCAGCTCTCTAGTGCGCACTAAAATGTGTCACCGAAATTCGCACAAAGCCAGGAGGCGGCCACGGCCCACAGGTGTCTGCGACCTGCACAGGGAGGGTGACCTGGTTTCTGAGGTTTGTAACTGTTTGCTGCTCCCATCTGCTGCCTGCCTCCCATTCTGCCCAGTCAGTGAGAATGGTAACCAGTGAACAGCAAGGTCTAGTCCAAGGCAGCGGGGGAGGGGTTGGCTGGAGAGCACCCTAGGGGCTGGGGCAGTTAAAACTCCCACTGAGCCAGAAAACTAACCCCTGTGACGCCGAGGAGCCCTCCGGTCAGATCCTGGAGCGTACGCTGCTTGCCCCTCCCTGCCCGTTCCCCTCGGTGGGATGAATGGGGCGTACGCTGCTTGCCCCTCCCTGCCCGTTCCCCCTCGGTGGGATGAATGGGGCGTACGCTGCTTGCCCCTCCCTGCCCGTTCCCCCTCGGTGGGATGAATGGGGCGTACGCTGCTTGCCCCTCCCTGCCCGTTCCCCCCCGGTGGGATGAATGGGGCGTACGCTGCTTGCCCCTCCCTGCCCGTTCCCCCTCGGTGGGATGAATGGGGCGTACGCTGCTTGCCCCTCCCTGCCCGTTCCCCCCCGGTGGGATGAATGGGGCGTACGCTGCTTGCCCCTCCCTACCCGTTTCCCCCCGGTGGGATGAATGGGGCGTACGCTGCTTGCCCCTCCCTGCCCGTTTCCCCTCGGTGGGATGAATGGGGCGTACGCTGCTTGCCCCTCCCTGCCCGTTCCCCCCCGGTGGGATGAATGGGGCGTACGCTGCTTGCCCCTCCCTGCCCGTTCCCCCCGGTGGGATGAATGGGGCGTACGCTGCTTGCCCCTCCCTGCCCGTTCCCCCCGGTGGGATGAATGGGGCGTACGCTGCTTGCCCCTCCCTGCCCGTTCCCCTCGGTGGGATGAATGGGGCGTACGCTGCTTGCCCCTCCCTGCCCGTTTCCCCTCGGTGGGATGAATGGGGCGTACGCGGCTTGCCTCTCCCTGCCCGTTCCCCCTCGGTGGGATGAATGGGGCGTACGCTGCTTGCCCCTCCCTGCCCGTTCCCCCTCGGTGGGATGAATGGGGCGTACGCTGCTTGCCCCTCCCTGCCCGTTCCCCTCGGTGGGATGAATGGGGCGTACGCTGCTTGCCCCTCCCTGCCCGTTCCCCCTCGGTGGGATGAATGGGGCGTATGCTGCTTGCCCCTCCCTGCCCGTTCCCCCTCGGTGGGATGAATGGGGCGTACGCTGCTTGCCCCTCCCTGCCCGTTCCCCCCCGGTGGGATGAATGGGGCGTACGCTGCTTGCCCCTCCCTGCCCGTTCCCCCCCGGTGGGATGAATGGGGCGTACGCTGCTTGCCCCTCCCTGCCCGTTCCCCTCGGTGGGATGAATGGGGCGTACGCTGCTTGCCCCTCCCTGCCCGTTCCCCTCGGTGGGATGAATGGGGCGTACGCTGCTTGCCCCTCCCTGCCCGTTCCCCTCGGTGGGATGAATGGGGCGTACGCTGCTTGCCCCTCCCTGCCCGTTCCCCCCCGGTGGGATGAATGGGGCGTACGCTGCTTGCCCCTCCCTGCCCGTTCCCCCCCGGTGGGATGAATGGGGCGTACGCTGCTTGCCCCTCCCTGCCCGTTCCCCCTCGGTGGGATGAATGGGGCGTACGCTGCTTGCCCCTCCCTGCCCGTTCCCCCCCGGTGGGATGAATGGGGCGTACGCTGCTTGCCCCTCCCTGCCCGTTTCCCCTCGGTGGGATGAATGGGGCGTACGCTGCTTGCCCCTCCCTGCCCGTTCCCCCCCGGTGGGATGAATGGGGCGTACGCTGCTTGCCCCTCCCTGCCCGTTCCCCTCGGCGGGATGAATGGGGCGTACGCTGCTTGCCCCTCCCTACCCGTTCCCCTCGGTGGGATGAATGGGGCGTACGCTGCTTGCCCCTCCCTACCCGTTCCCCCTCGGTGGGATGAATGGGGCGTACGCTGCTTGCCCCTCCCTGCCCGTTCCCCCCCGGTGGGATGAATGGGGCGTACGCTGCTTGCCTCTCCCTGCCCGTTCCCCTCGGTGGGATGAATGGGGCGTACGCTGCTTGCCTCTCCCTGCCCGTTCCCCTCGGTGGGATGAATGGGGCGTACGCTGCTTGCCCCTCCCTGCCCGTTCCCCCTCGGTGGGATGAATGGGGCGTACGCTGCTTGCCCCTCCCTGCCCGTTTCCCCTCGGTGGGATGAATGGGGCGTACGCTGCTTGCCCCTCCCTGCCCGTTCCCCTCGGTGGGATGAATGGGGCGTACGCTGCTTGCCCCTCCCTGCCCGATCCCCCTCGGTGGGATGAATGGGGCGTACGCTGCTTGCCCCTCCCTGCCCGTTCCCCCCCGGTGGGATGAATGGGGCGTACGCTGCTTGCCCCTCCCTGCCCGTTCCCCTCGGTGGGATGAATGGGGCGTACGCTGCTTGCCCCTCCCTGCCCGATCCCCCTCGGTGGGATGAATGGGGCGTACGCTGCTTGCCCCTCCCTGCCCGTTTCCCCCGGTGGGATGAATGGGGCGTACGCTGCTTGCCCCTCCCTGCCCGTTTCCCCTCGGTGGGATGAATGGGGCGTACGCTGCTTGCCCCTCCCTGCCCGATCCCCCTCGGTGGGATGAATGGGGCGTACGCTGCTTGCCCCTCCCTGCCCGTTCCCCCTCGGTGGGATGAATGGGGCGTACGCTGCTTGCCCCTCCCTGCCCGTTCCCCCTCGGTGGGATGAATGGGGCGTACGCTGCTTGCCCCTCCCTGCCCGTTCCCCCTCGGTGGGATGAATGGGGCGTACGCTGCTTGCCCCTCCCTGCCCGTTCCCCCTCGGTGGGATGAATGGGGCGTACGCTGCTTGCCCCTCCCTGCCCGTTCCCCTCGGTGGGATGAATGGGGCGTACGCTGCTTGCCCCTCCCTGCCCGTTCCCCCCCGGTGGGATGAATGGGGCGTACACTGCTTGCCCCTCCCTGCCCGTTCCCCCCCGGTGGGATGAATGGGGCGTACGCTGCTTGCCTCTCCCTGCCCGTTCCCCTCGGTGGGATGAATGGGGCGTACGCTGCTTGCCTCTCCCTGCCCGTTCCCCTCGGTGGGATGAATGGGGCGTACGCTGCTTGCCCCTCCCTGCCCGTTCCCCCTCGGTGGGATGAATGGGGCGTACGCTGCTTGCCCCTCCCTGCCCGTTTCCCCTCGGTGGGATGAATGGGGCGTACGCTGCTTGCCCCTCCCTGCCCGTTCCCCTCGGTGGGATGAATGGGGCGTACGCTGCTTGCCCCTCCCTGCCCGATCCCCCTCGGTGGGATGAATGGGGCGTACGCTGCTTGCCCCTCCCTGCCCGTTCCCCCCCGGTGGGATGAATGGGGCGTACGCTGCTTGCCCCTCCCTGCCCGTTCCCCTCGGTGGGATGAATGGGGCGTACGCTGCTTGCCCCTCCCTGCCCGATCCCCCTCGGTGGGATGAATGGGGCGTACGCTGCTTGCCCCTCCCTGCCCGTTTCCCCCGGTGGGATGAATGGGGCGTACGCTGCTTGCCCCTCCCTGCCCGTTCCCCCCCGGTGGGATGAATGGGGCGTACGCTGCTTGCCCCTCCCTGCCCGATCCCCCTCGGTGGGATGAATGGGGCGTACGCTGCTTGCCCCTCCCTGCCCGTTCCCCCTCGGTGGGATGAATGGGGCGTACGCTGCTTGCCCCTCCCTGCCCGTTCCCCCTCGGTGGGATGAATGGGGCGTACGCTGCTTGCCCCTCCCTGCCCGTTCCCCCTCGGTGGGATGAATGGGGCGTACGCTGCTTGCCCCTCCCTGCCCGTTCCCCCTCGGTGGGATGAATGGGGCGTACGCTGCTTGCCCCTCCCTGCCCGTTCCCCTCGGTGGGATGAATGGGGCGTACGCTGCTTGCCCCTCCCTGCCCGTTCCCCCCCGGTGGGATGAATGGGGCGTACACTGCTTGCCCCTCCCTGCCCGTTCCCCCCCGGTGGGATGAATGGGGCGTACGCTGCTTGCCCCTCCCTGCCCGTTCCCCCCCGGTGGGATGAATGGGGCGTACGGTGCTTGCCCCTCCCTGTCCGTTCCCCCTCGGTGGGATGAATGGGGCGTACGCTGCTTGCCCCTCCCTGCCCGTTCCCCCTCGGTGGGATGAATGGGGCGTACGCTGCTTGCCCCTCCCTGCCCGTTCCCCTCGGTGGGATGAATGGGGCGTACGCTGCTTGCCCCTCCCTGCCCGATCCCCCTCGGTGGGATGAATGGGGCGTACGCTGCTTGCCCCTCCCTGCCCGTTCCCCCTCGGTGGGATGAATGGGGCGTACGCTGCTTGCCCCTCCCTGCCCGATCCCCCTCGGTGGGATGAATGGGGCGTACGCTGCTTGCCCCTCCCTGCCCGTTTCCCCCGGTGGGATGAATGGGGCGTACGCTGCTTGCCCCTCCCTGCCCGTTTCCCCTCGGTGGGATGAATGGGGCGTACGCTGCTTGCCCCTCCCTGCCCGTTCCCCCCCGGTGGGATGAATGGGGCGTACGCTGCTTGCCCCTCCCTGCCCGTTTCCCCTCGGTGGGATGAATGGGGCGTACGCTGCTTGCCCCTCCCTGCCCGTTCCCCCCCGGTGGGATGAATGGGGCGTACGCTGCTTGCCCCTCCCTGCCCGTTCCCCTCGGCGGGATGAATGGGGCGTACGCTGCTTGCCCCTCCCTACCCGTTCCCCTCGGTGGGATGAATGGGGCGTACGCTGCTTGCCCCTCCCTACCCGTTCCCCCTCGGTGGGATGAATGGGGCGTACGCTGCTTGCCCCTCCCTGCCCGTTCCCCCCCGGTGGGATGAATGGGGCGTACGCTGCTTGCCCCTCCCTGCCCGTTCCCCTCGGTGGGATGAATGGGGCGTACGCTGCTTGCCCCTCCCTGCCCGATCCCCCTCGGTGGGATGAATGGGGCGTACGCTGCTTGCCCCTCCCTGCCCGTTTCCCCCGGTGGGATGAATGGGGCGTACGCTGCTTGCCCCTCCCTGCCCGTTTCCCCTCGGTGGGATGAATGGGGCGTACGCTGCTTGCCCCTCCCTGCCCGATCCCCCTCGGTGGGATGAATGGGGCGTACGCTGCTTGCCCCTCCCTGCCCGTTCCCCCTCGGTGGGATGAATGGGGCGTACGCTGCTTGCCCCTCCCTGCCCGTTCCCCCTCGGTGGGATGAATGGGGCGTACGCTGCTTGCCCCTCCCTGCCCGTTCCCCCTCGGTGGGATGAATGGGGCGTACGCTGCTTGCCCCTCCCTGCCCGTTCCCCCTCGGTGGGATGAATGGGGCGTACGCTGCTTGCCCCTCCCTGCCCGTTCCCCTCGGTGGGATGAATGGGGCGTACGCTGCTTGCCCCTCCCTGCCCGTTCCCCCCCGGTGGGATGAATGGGGCGTACACTGCTTGCCCCTCCCTGCCCGTTCCCCCCCGGTGGGATGAATGGGGCGTACGCTGCTTGCCCCTCCCTGCCCGTTCCCCCCCGGTGGGATGAATGGGGCGTACGGTGCTTGCCCCTCCCTGTCCGTTCCCCCTCGGTGGGATGAATGGGGCGTACGCTGCTTGCCCCTCCCTGCCCGTTCCCCCTCGGTGGGATGAATGGGGCGTACGCTGCTTGCCCCTCCCTGCCCGTTCCCCTCGGTGGGATGAATGGGGCGTACGCTGCTTGCCCCTCCCTGCCCGATCCCCCTCGGTGGGATGAATGGGGCGTACGCTGCTTGCCCCTCCCTGCCCGTTCCCCCTCGGTGGGATGAATGGGGCGTACGCTGCTTGCCCCTCCCTGCCCGTTCCCCCTCGGTGGGATGAATGGGGCGTACGCTGCTTGCCCCTCCCTGCCCGTTCCCCCCCGGTGGGATGAATGGGGCGTACGCTGCTTGCCCCTCCCTGCCCGTTCCCCCCCGGTGGGATGAATGGGGCGTACGCTGCTTGCCCCTCCCTGCCCGTTCCCCTCGGTGGGATGAATGGGGCGTACGCTGCTTGCCCCTCCCTGCCCGTTCCCCCTCGGTGGGATGAATGGGGCGTACGCTGCTTGCCCCTCCCTGCCCGTTCCCCTCGGTGGGATGAATGGGGCGTACGCTGCTTGCCCCTCCCTGCCCGTTCCCCCCCGGTGGGATGAATGGGGCGTACACTGCTTGCCCCTCCCTGCCCGTTCCCCCCCGGTGGGATGAATGGGGCGTACGCTGCTTGCCCCTCCCTGCCCGTTCCCCCCCGGTGGGATGAATGGGGCGTACGGTGCTTGCCCCTCCCTGCCCGATCCCCCTCGGTGGGATGAATGGGGCGTACGCTGCTTGCCCCTCCCTGCCCGTTCCCCCTCGGTGGGATGAATGGGGCGTACGCTGCTTGCCCCTCCCTGCCCGTTTCCCCTCGGTGGGATGAATGGGGCGTACGCTGCTTGCCCCTCCCTGCCCGTTCCCCTCGGTGGGATGAATGGGGCGTACGCTGCTTGCCCCTCCCTGCCCGATCCCCCTCGGTGGGATGAATGGGGCGTACGCTGCTTGCCCCTCCCTGCCCGTTCCCCCTCGGTGGGATGAATGGGGCGTACGCTGCTTGCCCCTCCCTGCCCGTTCCCCCTCGGTGGGATGAATGGGGCGTACGCTGCTTGCCCCTCCCTGCCCGTTCCCCCCCGGTGGGATGAATGGGGCGTACGCTGCTTGCCCCTCCCTGCCCGTTCCCCCCCGGTGGGATGAATGGGGCGTACGCTGCTTGCCCCTCCCTGCCCGTTCCCCTCGGTGGGATGAATGGGGCGTACGCTGCTTGCCCCTCCCTGCCCGTTCCCCCTCGGTGGGATGAATGGGGCGTACGCTGCTTGCCCCTCCCTGCCCGTTCCCCCCCGGTGGGATGAATGGGGCGTACGCTGCTTGCCCCTCCCTGCCCGTTCCCCCCCGGTGGGATGAATGGGGCGTACGCTGCTTGCCCCTCCCTGCCCGTTCCCCTCGGTGGGATGAATGGGGCGTACGCTGCTTGCCCCTCCCTGCCCGTTCCCCTCGGTGGGATGAATGGGGCGTACGGTGCTTGCCCCTCCCTGCCCGTTTCCCCTCGGTGGGATGAATGGGGCGTACGCTGCTTGCCCCTCCCTACCCGTTCCCCCTCGGTGGGATGAATGGGGCGTACGCTGCTTGCCCCTCCCTGCCCGTTCCCCCCCGGTGGGATGAATGGGGCGTACGCTGCTTGCCCCTCCCTGCCCGTTCCCCCCCGGTGGGATGAATGGGGCGTACGCTGCTTGCCCCTCCCTGCCCGTTTCCCCTCGGTGGGATGAATGGGGCGTATGCTGCTTGCCCCTCCCTGCCCGTTTCCCCTCGGTGGGATGAATGGGGCGTACGCTGCTTGCCCCTCCCTGCCCGTTCCCCCTCGGTGGGATGAATGGGGCGTACGCTGCTTGCCCCTCCCTGCCCGTTCCCCCTCGGTGGGATGAATGGGGCGTATGGTGCTTGCCCCTCCCTGCCCGTTCCCCCTCGGTGGGATGAATGGGGCGTACGCTGCTTGCCCCTCCCTGCCCGTTCCCCTCGGTGGGATGAATGGGGCGTACGCTGCTTGCCCCTCCCTGCCCGTTCCCCCTCGGTGGGATGAATGGGGCGTATGCTGCTTGCCCCTCCCTGCCCGTTCCCCCTCGGTGGGATGAATGGGGCGTACGCTGCTTGCCCCTCCCTGCCCGTTCCCCCCCGGTGGGATGAATGGGGCGTACGCTGCTTGCCCCTACCTGCCCGTTCCCCCCCGGTGGGATGAATGGGGCGTACGCTGCTTGCCCCTCCCTGCCCGTTCCCCTCGGTGGGATGAATGGGGCGTACGCTGCTTGCCCCTCCCTGCCCGTTCCCCTCGGTGGGATGAATGGGGCGTACGCTGCTTGCCCCTCCCTGCCCGTTCCCCTCGGTGGGATGAATGGGGCGTACGCTGCTTGCCCCTCCCTGCCCGTTCCCCCCGGTGGGATGAATGGGGCGTACGCTGCTTGCCCCTCCCTGCCCGTTTCCCCCGGTGGGATGAATGGGGCGTACGCTGCTTGCCCCTCCCTGCCCGTTTCCCCCGGTGGGATGAATGGGGCGTACGCTGCTTGCCCCTCCCTGCCCGTTCCCCCCGGTGGGATGAATGGGGCGTACGCTGCTTGCCCCTCCCTGCCCGTTCCCCTCGGTGGGATGAATGGGGCGTACGCTGCTTGCCCCTCCCTGCCCGTTCCCCCTCGGTGGGATGAATGGGGCGTACGCTGCTTGCCCCTCCCTGCCCGTTTCCCCTCGGTGGGATGAATGGGGCGTACGCTGCTTGCCCCTCCCTGCCCGTTCCCCCCCGGTGGGATGAATGGGGCGTATGGTGCTTGCCCCTCCCTGCCCGTTCCCCCCCGGTGGGATGAATGGGGCGTACGCTGCTTGCCCCTCCCTGCCCGTTCCCCCTCGGTGGGATGAATGGGGCGTACGCTGCTTGCCCCTCCCTGCCCGTTCCCCCTCGGTGGGATGAATGGGGCGTACGCTGCTTGCCCCTCCCTGCCCGTTCCCCCCCGGTGGGATGAATGGGGCGTACGCTGCTTGCCCCTCCCTGCCCGTTCCCCCCCGGTGGGATGAATGGGGCGTACGCTGCTTGCCCCTCCCTGCCCGTTCCCCCTCGGTGGGATGAATGGGGCGTACGCTGCTTGCCCCTCCCTGCCCGTTCCCCCTCGGTGGGATGAATGGGGCGTATGGTGCTTGCCCCTCCCTGCCCGTTCCCCCCCGGTGGGATGAATGGGGCGTACGCTGCTTGCCCCTCCCTGCCCGTTTCCCCTCGGTGGGATGAATGGGGCGTATGCTGCTTGCCCCTCCCTGCCCGTTCCCCCTCGGTGGGATGAATGGGGCGTACGCTGCTTGCCCCTCCCTGCCCGTTCCCCCTCGGTGGGATGAATGGGGCGTACGCTGCTTGCCCCTCCCTGCCCGTTCCCCCTCGGTGGGATGAATGGGGCGTACGCTGCTTGCCCCTCCCCGCCCGTTCCCCCCCGGTGGGATGAATGGGGCGTACGCTGCTTGCCCCTCCCTGCCCGTTCCCCCTCGGTGGGATGAATGGGGCGTACGCTGCTTGCCCCTCCCTGCCCGTTTCCCCCCGGTGGGATGAATGGGGCGTACGCTGCTTGCCCCTCCCTGCCCGTTCCCCCCGGTGGGATGAATGGGGCGTACGCTGCTTGCCCCTCCCTGCCCGTTCCCCTCGGTGGGATGAATGGGGCGTACGCTGCTTGCCCCTCCCTGCCCGTTCCCCCCCGGTGGGATGAATGGGGCGTACGCTGCTTGCCCCTCCCTGTCCGTTCCCCCTCGGTGGGATGAATGGGGCGTACGCTGCTTGCCCCTCCCTGCCCGTTCCCCCCGGTGGGATGAATGGGGCGTACGCTGCTTGCCCCTCCCTGTCCGTTCCCCCTCGGTGGGATGAATGGGGCGTACGCTGCTTGCCCCTCCCTGTCCGTTCCCCCTCGGTGGGATGAATGGGGCGTATGGTGCTTGCCCCTCCCTGCCCGTTTCCCCTCGGTGGGATGAATGGGGCGTACGCTGCTTGCCCCTCCCTGCCCGTTCCCCTCGGTGGGATGAATGGGGCGTACGCTGCTTGCCCCTCCCTGCCCGTTCCCCCCCGGTGGGATGAATGGGGCGTACGCTGCTTGCCCCTCCCTGCCCGTTCCCCCCCGGTGGGATGAATGGGGCGTACGCTGCTTGCCCCTCCCTGCCCGTTCCCCCCCGGTGGGATGAATGGGGCGTACGCTGCTTGCCCCTCCCTGCCCGTTCCCCCTCGGTGGGATGAATGGGGCGTACGCTGCTTGCCCCTCCCTGCCCGTTCCCCTCGGTGGGATGAATGGGGCGTATGGTGCTTGCCCCTCCCTGCCCGTTCCCCCTCGGTGGGATGAATGGGGCGTACGCTGCTTGCCCCTCCCTGCCCGTTTCCCCTCGGTGGGATGAATGGGGCGTACGCTGCTTGCCCCTCCCTGCCCGTTCCCCTCGGTGGGATGAATGGGGCGTACGCTGCTTGCCCCTCCCTGCCCGTTCCCCCCGGTGGGATGAATGGGGCGTACGCTGCTTGCCCCTCCCTGCCCGTTCCCCCCGGTGGGATGAATGGGGCGTACGGTGCTTGCCCCTCCCTGCCCGTTCCCCTCGGTGGGATGAATGGGGCGTATGGTGCTTGCCCCTCCCTGCCCGTTCCCCCCCGGTGGGATGAATGGGGCGTACGCTGCTTGCCCCTCCCTGCCCGTTCCCCCTCGGTGGGATGAATGGGGCGTACGCTGCTTGCCCCTCCCTGCCCGTTTCCCCTCGGTGGGATGAATGGGGCGTATGCTGCTTGCCCCTCCCTGCCCGTTTCCCCTCGGTGGGATGAATGGGGCGTACGCTGCTTGCCCCTCCCTGCCCGTTCCCCCTCGGTGGGATGAATGGGGCGTACGCTGCTTGCCCCTCCCTGCCCGTTCCCCCTCGGTGGGATGAATGGGGCGTATGGTGCTTGCCCCTCCCTGCCCGTTCCCCCTCGGTGGGATGAATGGGGCGTACGCTGCTTGCCCCTCCCTGCCCGTTCCCCTCGGTGGGATGAATGGGGCGTACGCTGCTTGCCCCTCCCTGCCCGTTCCCCCTCGGTGGGATGAATGGGGCGTATGCTGCTTGCCCCTCCCTGCCCGTTCCCCCTCGGTGGGATGAATGGGGCGTACGCTGCTTGCCCCTCCCTGCCCGTTCCCCCCCGGTGGGATGAATGGGGCGTACGCTGCTTGCCCCTACCTGCCCGTTCCCCCCCGGTGGGATGAATGGGGCGTACGCTGCTTGCCCCTCCCTGCCCGTTCCCCTCGGTGGGATGAATGGGGCGTACGCTGCTTGCCCCTCCCTGCCCGTTCCCCTCGGTGGGATGAATGGGGCGTACGCTGCTTGCCCCTCCCTGCCCGTTCCCCTCGGTGGGATGAATGGGGCGTACGCTGCTTGCCCCTCCCTGCCCGTTCCCCCCGGTGGGATGAATGGGGCGTACGCTGCTTGCCCCTCCCTGCCCGTTTCCCCCGGTGGGATGAATGGGGCGTACGCTGCTTGCCCCTCCCTGCCCGTTTCCCCCGGTGGGATGAATGGGGCGTACGCTGCTTGCCCCTCCCTGCCCGTTCCCCCCGGTGGGATGAATGGGGCGTACGCTGCTTGCCCCTCCCTGCCCGTTCCCCTCGGTGGGATGAATGGGGCGTACGCTGCTTGCCCCTCCCTGCCCGTTCCCCCTCGGTGGGATGAATGGGGCGTACGCTGCTTGCCCCTCCCTGCCCGTTTCCCCTCGGTGGGATGAATGGGGCGTACGCTGCTTGCCCCTCCCTGCCCGTTCCCCCCCGGTGGGATGAATGGGGCGTATGGTGCTTGCCCCTCCCTGCCCGTTCCCCCCCGGTGGGATGAATGGGGCGTACGCTGCTTGCCCCTCCCTGCCCGTTCCCCCTCGGTGGGATGAATGGGGCGTACGCTGCTTGCCCCTCCCTGCCCGTTCCCCCTCGGTGGGATGAATGGGGCGTACGCTGCTTGCCCCTCCCTGCCCGTTCCCCCCCGGTGGGATGAATGGGGCGTACGCTGCTTGCCCCTCCCTGCCCGTTCCCCCCCGGTGGGATGAATGGGGCGTACGCTGCTTGCCCCTCCCTGCCCGTTCCCCCTCGGTGGGATGAATGGGGCGTACGCTGCTTGCCCCTCCCTGCCCGTTCCCCCTCGGTGGGATGAATGGGGCGTATGGTGCTTGCCCCTCCCTGCCCGTTCCCCCCCGGTGGGATGAATGGGGCGTACGCTGCTTGCCCCTCCCTGCCCGTTTCCCCTCGGTGGGATGAATGGGGCGTATGCTGCTTGCCCCTCCCTGCCCGTTCCCCCTCGGTGGGATGAATGGGGCGTACGCTGCTTGCCCCTCCCTGCCCGTTCCCCCTCGGTGGGATGAATGGGGCGTACGCTGCTTGCCCCTCCCTGCCCGTTCCCCCTCGGTGGGATGAATGGGGCGTACGCTGCTTGCCCCTCCCCGCCCGTTCCCCCCCGGTGGGATGAATGGGGCGTACGCTGCTTGCCCCTCCCTGCCCGTTCCCCCTCGGTGGGATGAATGGGGCGTACGCTGCTTGCCCCTCCCTGCCCGTTTCCCCCCGGTGGGATGAATGGGGCGTACGCTGCTTGCCCCTCCCTGCCCGTTCCCCCCGGTGGGATGAATGGGGCGTACGCTGCTTGCCCCTCCCTGCCCGTTCCCCTCGGTGGGATGAATGGGGCGTACGCTGCTTGCCCCTCCCTGCCCGTTCCCCCCCGGTGGGATGAATGGGGCGTACGCTGCTTGCCCCTCCCTGTCCGTTCCCCCTCGGTGGGATGAATGGGGCGTACGCTGCTTGCCCCTCCCTGCCCGTTCCCCCCGGTGGGATGAATGGGGCGTACGCTGCTTGCCCCTCCCTGTCCGTTCCCCCTCGGTGGGATGAATGGGGCGTACGCTGCTTGCCCCTCCCTGTCCGTTCCCCCTCGGTGGGATGAATGGGGCGTATGGTGCTTGCCCCTCCCTGCCCGTTTCCCCTCGGTGGGATGAATGGGGCGTACGCTGCTTGCCCCTCCCTGCCCGTTCCCCTCGGTGGGATGAATGGGGCGTACGCTGCTTGCCCCTCCCTGCCCGTTCCCCCCCGGTGGGATGAATGGGGCGTACGCTGCTTGCCCCTCCCTGCCCGTTCCCCCCCGGTGGGATGAATGGGGCGTACGCTGCTTGCCCCTCCCTGCCCGTTCCCCCCCGGTGGGATGAATGGGGCGTACGCTGCTTGCCCCTCCCTGCCCGTTCCCCCTCGGTGGGATGAATGGGGCGTACGCTGCTTGCCCCTCCCTGCCCGTTCCCCTCGGTGGGATGAATGGGGCGTATGGTGCTTGCCCCTCCCTGCCCGTTCCCCCTCGGTGGGATGAATGGGGCGTACGCTGCTTGCCCCTCCCTGCCCGTTTCCCCTCGGTGGGATGAATGGGGCGTACGCTGCTTGCCCCTCCCTGCCCGTTCCCCTCGGTGGGATGAATGGGGCGTACGCTGCTTGCCCCTCCCTGCCCGTTCCCCCCGGTGGGATGAATGGGGCGTACGCTGCTTGCCCCTCCCTGCCCGTTCCCCCCGGTGGGATGAATGGGGCGTACGGTGCTTGCCCCTCCCTGCCCGTTCCCCTCGGTGGGATGAATGGGGCGTATGGTGCTTGCCCCTCCCTGCCCGTTCCCCCCCGGTGGGATGAATGGGGCGTACGCTGCTTGCCCCTCCCTGCCCGTTCCCCCTCGGTGGGATGAATGGGGCGTACGCTGCTTGCCCCTCCCTGCCCGTTCCCCCTCGGTGGGATGAATGGGGCGTACGCTGCTTGCCCCTCCCTGCCCGTTCCCCTCGGTGGGATGAATGGGGCGTACGCTGCTTGCCCCTCCCTGCCCGTTCCCCCTCGGTGGGATGAATGGGGCGTACGCTGCTTGCCCCTCCCTGCCCGTTCCCCCCCGGTGGGATGAATGGGGCGTACGCTGCTTGCCCCTCCCTACCCGTTTCCCCCCGGTGGGATGAATGGGGCGTACGCTGCTTGCCCCTCCCTGCCCGTTTCCCCCCGGTGGGATGAATGGGGCGTACGCTGCTTGCCCCTCCCTGCCCGTTCCCCCTCGGTGGGATGAATGGGGCGTACGCTGCTTGCCCCTCCCTACCCGTTCCCCCTTGGTGGGATGAATGGGGCGTACGCTGCTTGCCCCTCCCTGCCCGTTCCCCCTCGGTGGGATGAATGGGGCGTACGCTGCTTGCCCCTCCCTGCCCGTTCCCCCTGGGTGGGATGAATGGGGCGTATGGTGCTTGCCCCTCCCTGCCCGTTTCCCCCCGGTGGGATGAATGGGGCGTACGCTGCTTGCCCCTCCCTGCCCGTTCCCCCTCGGTGGGATGAATGGGGCGTACGCTGCTTGCCCACCTGAAGCTCTGTGTTATTATTCAGAGTCCCAGAGGGGATAGCGGGGCACCCCGAGGCAGGGTAGGGATGGAGCAGCATCACGCCACCCAGGAGCTTCCGCCTGTTTCGTGGCAGGGCCCGTTAGCAATGAGACCGGGGAATGCACTGGCTAGGCCTTCCCCTCTGTGGGCAGGGGGAGGAGCAGGCTGGCCAGCAGCCTTCCCAGAGCCCTTGAAGGCAGGGGGCTGACTGAGCTGGCCTGGCTGCCCTGCCCCCTCCCTGCAGGATCAGCCCCTCTGCAGCTGCGGTGCTCCGAGCCCTGCTTCGCCCCCACGCTGCTGTTTCCATTTCCGCCCTGCTACAGCTCAGCCGTATCTGATCTTGGGAGGGAAGGGGAGGGGAGGGGAGGGCTGGCGTCACACACGTCTCCAGCAGCACTAGCTGCAGCCTCCCCAGCTCCGAGCGCCTCCAGCGTGAGTGCAGGTTTGCCACCGCACGCTCAGGCCGGCTTGTGGCCTGTGCGCTGGGGGAAGGGACAGGCCATCGGGGCCTTGGCGGCATCCGCTGGAAGCGGAAACTTGCACATGTCAAACCAAACCTATTTTGGAACCAGCTGCTCCCCGCAGCCGCCCCCTGCCCCAGCCAGGTCACAGGGGAGGGGCTCTCCTGCACTTTGCAGCCCTCGGGAGGAAGGCACTGCGGGAGGTCGGGTGTTACCGACACTCACAACTGTGCCAGATTCCTCTCGTTACCTCTCCCCTGTCTAGGGCTGCCAGATGGTTTAATCAAAAATACTGACCCCCCCCCAAAAATAATAATAATCAGGGCTCGAC
Source organism: Pelodiscus sinensis (assembly GCF_049634645.1). NCBI lineage: Eukaryota > Metazoa > Chordata > Testudines > Trionychidae > Pelodiscus > Pelodiscus sinensis. The sequence continues at coordinate 1,065,709 of NC_134736.1, read as the reverse complement.
AATTAATATAATCTACTCGTCCGTGACAAGTAGATTACAAGCCGGCACAGCTGCGCAGCGTGGTCAGCATGCGCAGTGTGCTGAACCGTGCAGCTTGGCGAGTCCTGATAATAAATAATAATAAAACAGCATCAAAACAGCATGGCCCCTTTCAGAGTGCGTGCAGAGTCAGACTAGGGATAGCAGCAGGGGAGTGGTAGAGCACTAAGACCCAGGGGAGGCATTGCTTCTCCTTGGTCTTTAGACTTTTTGCCGGTGGCCATTTTGTTTTCTTGATCAAGCCAGAACACAGCTTCCCTGCAGAACAAGGTAAGCAGGCGGTCAGGAGGCAGGGGACCAGGGGCTGGGCCCAGTTGCTGGGTGTGTCGTAGGGTTGCCAGGTGTCTGGTATTTTCGCCTCCTGGCTGGGAAAGAAATCAGAAAATACCGGACATTTTAGGTATCTGGTATTTTCTGATTTTTTTTACCAGACAGGAGGCAAAATACCAGGTTGTTTGGGTCAATACCTGACACCTGGCAACCCTAGCTCTGCCCCGCTCCCCAGCCTCCGTATTTTGCTCCCACGGGGTGTTACAAACAACCAGCCACCAGCACAGCACATCTCCACACCCAGGCCAAAGCCCCTCCCCAGTTAGGCTTGTTGGGCCCATTACTGATCCTATGGGGGCCTGTCAGACACACCCCTCCATCGGCTGCAGGCCCTGGGAATGAGGACAGCCAGGCTGGATTCTGCTCCTCTCAGCAGTCAGGGAAAAGCCTCTTTATTGACAAAGCAAACGCATTACAAGGAGGAGAAAGCTCTGAGCACACCACAGGGCCCAGGATCGCCCGCGAGCAGCAAATCCTCTGTTTCCTAGGCACCTTACTGAGGCACCCCTCACCATGGCTTCTGGCCACCGAGGTGCAGAGTGAAGGCTTTGGGGGCCAGCTTGAAGGCAGCAGGATTCTCCAATGCTGGCGTGTCCCACACAGAGAAGAGACAGGATAAGGAGCCAGGGGTGACAGTTGATTAGCCCACAGGTGCTCGCCCTCCTCATTTGCGGGTCCTGGCGGCACCGAGCCGGCTGTACTGCTCATTGTCCCGCTCCCCCAGGGGCTAGGAGGAAGGGAGACAGGCGGGTTGCTTTTTCAAGTGTTTCTGTGCAGTTCAGGGTCTTGCACTGCACCCACCACAGCTGTATTTGACCCCCAAGAGCTGGGAGCTGGGGTTCTGCTAGGAGAAATGGGCCCCGGCAGCACCTCCCATATCCTCTGCATTCCACGCGTCCGTGTGACACAGGCAGCTCACCACAGAGATCACAACACGGCCTGAGTTCCCAGCTAGCAGGCCCTTCTGCTGAGCAGATCTAGCAGCGTTTCTTAGCTGGGAGCAGGGGCCAGCCAGGGCTCAGTTCCCATCATTACCTGGTCGGCCCACTTCTCTACCAGGGGGTCTGTGCCCTGCATCCACCCGGGGGAGCCAGTGCCCAGGTGTGCCGGCCATGCTCCTAGACAGGCAGCGCACTGCTGCACAAGCCCCTCCTGCCTCCGCCATGGCAGGCGCTCTGCACAGATCAGCTGCTTGGCTGGGGTTAGCAGCAGGCATTTAATCTGAAGGTGTGAGAGGGAGGGAGGGGCCCCTGGGGCTCTGCCCTCAGAAGGGTGTCACTGTGGAAGGGCAAAGGGTGGTACAGGCAGGGTAAGCAGCCAGCACTCTGTGGGGTGCTCTCACTACAGGGGCGGCAGGGCCCCTGCCTGGAAGGGGTTTCCATCACAGTTCTGGCCAGGGGCTCTCAGCACGCCTGCTGTAAAAGCTGCTCCAACGCCCTGGCACCGGGGAGGGGCCCAACCAGACGGTGTCCCAGCTGCAGCGTGTGCACAGGGACCGGCTGCTCCAGGGCAATCGTTTACGCCTGGCAAAGTGGAGGTGCAGCACGACCAAGGCAGACCCCACCTCCGCTGGGAGCGCTCTGCTCCTGCTCTGGACCTAAATACCTGGCCAGGCCTCAGGCCTCTCTCTCTAAGCCCTGAGCAATCCCTCCGTGGCTAGCCCAGAGTCCCAGCTCCAAGGGACGGGAAAGGCTGGCCCAGCGCCCCATGTCGCTCACCTGGTACAGCTGCTCGCTGGCAATCAGGTTCTGCCGGTCAGAAGCTAAAATAAAGCAAACAAGGGTCAGTGAAGCACTGGTTGGTGGGTGGGTGGGTGGGGGGGGGGGAGACAGCATTTTCAAATGCACCCAAAGGGCGACTTTGTCTCCCCACTCCTAGCACTGTGTACCACCCCTGACACCCGTGCGGCCCCGCCAGTGGGGATGCTGTGGTTGAGGAGCCAACAGCTACTGGTGACATTGAGGGTCAGTAACAAGGTGGTTCAAATGCAGAGAGCTCCAGGAGCCCTGTCCACACTAGGGCTTCCACTGTCCCTACAACTGGCGAGCTCAACCCCCCATAGCAAGGGGGGACACTGCATCGAGAACTAAGGTAGGCTCTTGCCTTGTGTATGTCTCTGCCCAAAACGTCCCCTCCCCCGCTGGGCTCTGCACCCAGGCCTGGCAGCCAGGAGAGTTTGTGAAGTGACGGGAATTTGGGAGGAAGTGACAGAGATTCCATCCAGAGGCAGGTGTCCTGCAGCTACCCCCTCAGCCAGGCAGACAGGCCGGCGCACGGATGCCAGTGGGCAGACACACAATCACACATGCAGACACCCTCCCGTGAGCGGATCTGCAGTCCTGTACGTGTCACATGGGGCTCCAGGACCGACCAGCAGCACGTGGGTGAGTGATGGAAAGACCCCGGGGTATCGCCTGGCGAGTCCTGTCCAACCAGCCACCCTTCATCCTGGGGTGAGTACAGATGGCCAGACACTCCCCACCCTGCGCTGGGCAGCAGACACCCCTCCCCATCTCACCTCGTGAGAGACGGCCACTGTCTTGGCCAGCGATGTAGTACACGGCGATTGCCAGGAAGGCGGTGGCGATGACATCGGCTACTATGATCCCCGAGATGGTGGCTGCATCCAGCTCGATGCAGTTTCCGCACACTGCAAAGCCACAGACACCACAGAGCACTGAGACCTGGGCCCAACCCGCCACGCCCCACATCCACCCGCCCCCAACACACCTCGCCAGGGCCACGCAGCACGGGGAGACAGCCAGCAGGAGAGCCCTGGAGCATTTCTCTGCACCTCCCACAAGGCCCCTTTGCTGACCAGTTTAGGAATATAGCCCCCCACCCCACCCCACCCCACCACGCACACAGTCCACTGCTCTCCCACCTCTGCAGCCCCACGGAACTGGCCCAGAATGAGCTGGGAAAGGGGGTGGAGTGAGCCAGCAATTGTGCATGTAGCCTAGGAACCCCCATGCAAGTGCACATCTGAGTGCAGGGATGGGCAACCGCTGTCCCCTGGGGTTTCACATGAGGCCCCAGGGGCCCCCCGTCTGGCCCCCTCCCCTTCACACCTCTCATGCATTGGGACATCTGCCCCCCTCCCCCCTCCCTCCCAGAGCTGGAGTGCTGCAAACAGCTGAGACACAGCGTTCCAGGTCTGGAAGGGAAGGGAAGGTGCAGAGATGGAGCAGCACCTCTGAAAGTGCTGGGAAGGGGGGAGGAGCAGGAAGTGTGGGGCCCAGTGCCCAGTGCGCGAGAGGCGTGGGGGGGAGCAGGGCAGCCAGGGCCACAGGTGGAGTCCCAAAGGGCCACATGTTGCCCCTATTGTCTTAGTGCCTGCTGCCCAGAGGCCAGCGGGACTCCCATGCCACCTGTCCCAGCCTGAGCAGTGCTGAGATTTCTGGCTGAGCGCACAAAGTGAGAGGCTAGTGGTGGACAAGCCCAGGCAGGTCATATAGCCTCCTCCCACCTCCACTGGGCCAGAGCAGGATGACTCTACAGACACACAGCCTGCAGGGAAATGTGGGCACAGAGAAACACACACATTTGCCACTGCTGCAGCTTTACAGAGAGCCAGTGGACAAATGGTGGGTGTGTTCCACAGGACACTTTTAAAACTTTAATTTCCAAAATAAGGCCATTTTTCATCAAAAAATAAGTTTTGAATTAAAACTTCCAGCCAACTGTAGTTTTATAGATCAGAGGCAAACTAACTGCTGAACGCACTTCGGAAATACACCTGTAGATGGTTGGAAGTATTGCATTGAAAAATTCCTTTTGGGTCACTCAATTCTGGTCCCAAATTATATGTTTTACTAGTTTCCTCTACAGGATTTCCATCTCTCGTCCAAGCTATCAGATTTTCGGAAGACGGGCACTCCAGGACTACGTCATGGCCTTCCTTTTTCACCTTGATGTTGGCTATAAAACAAAAATAAAGGCTGGCAGGTGACAAGTACAAAGCAGCCCAGAGAGCTAAGTTGTCATCACTAAGTGAGGTTTAGAACTCACTTAGAAAGGAGCCATGTCCCAGGGAAAAGCAACCGACCTCTCAGAAACCTCCAAATAAAGGTGTTCTGAGAAAACATCTTTGAAAATACCTCTCCAATGGGAAATACAGTGTATACACAATTCAGGATAGCTAGCTTACTAGAGGGGTGTGTGGGGATAGATAGATCGATAGATAGATCGATAGATCGATAGATAGATAGATTAGATAATCACACTTTTATATTGGGTCAATTATTAGCAACAAATAACAACTCTGGGCCCAATTCTGCCAACATGCCTCCTGACACTTTGCCCACTGCTGGGAGCAGTCCTGTTCATCCCGTGGAGCTAGTGGTGGCTGGAGTAAGTTGCATATTCTAAAGGAAGTGCTTGTAGGAGCAGGTTCCTAATTAGCAATATCTCATTATAGGGTACTAGTTCTATTAATATAGTATTGTACCTGATATTTTATCAGGGAAATTTTCACTCAGGCACGAATAACTGCAGTAAATTGTGGGTGTGGATGTGAGGTCCCGATCCTGACACAGGCTGAATCCTAAGCGAAAGGATCTGCAGAGCCTGGGCTATTAATAACTAGTGATGGCAGCTGGATTTTTAATAACAATTTTTTTAAGTAAAAATGGTGGGGAGATCAGCCAATCAGGTGAGTCCACAAAATACAGTTCTGTGAGCAGCTCTGTAACTGGTGGGCAAATTTAACTAAACAAATGTTCATCATGAAAACAGCATAAGATTCAAAAGATTTGTTTCCTGAGGGAGCTGGGCTGGACCCAGGGACCCAGGGAGATCACTCCCCCAGCCTTCAGAACACAAAATAAAGTTCCTGTTGTTGTTGTTTGAACACTGACAATGAGAGCAGTGGCGCTAACATTGCAAAGGCTTGACAATGCAGAAACAGGTGGGAATTTGGATTCCATACACGTGCGCGCATTTTATTTTTCAGTCGCCTCTAGTCTACTCTGTCCTGTTTGTGTTTGTAAATCAGGTGGTTCTGCACACTCAACTGTGGCTAGTTGAAAAACGCAGCCATAATTATTTGAAGGTACAAAACTTGAATGCACAAAGAGCAGCCTGAGATCGGTCCCTATATTTATGTATGTATCATTAATGGCTGATAACTTTGCACTTATATTCAACATACTTTTAGAAATAAAATATATTTCTCTGATAATAATTATTAATCAGTAGCTTAATGGAGATTAAACTGCCGGTGGTGGGATTTTACTCACTCCCTTTTCAGCACCGACAGATCCAGGCTCTAAAAAATAATAATTTCATTTTTAAAAGATCTCAGAAAGAGGCTGTGAGGAACCACACAGACAATTAAAATAAATATGGAGTAATACCAGTAACAATAATAAATACATACATTGTGACTAATAAAGCAGCATCCAAAGGTAACTGCAAACAAGACATTCGGTTAAAGTGTCAACTCACAAATCTCACGTTTCTCTTGAGCTTTATTCCCCTCAGGTGACTGCAGCTGGAGAAGGTAAAACTAAAGATATTTTCTCTCTCTGTTTGAGTTTACAGTGTTGGAGAGCAATGAGGTCCTGTGTGAACGTAGCAGGCTCATTGCACCGTCAGGACCTTCCTAGTCAGTTTCTCCTCTTCGTGAGTCTCTGTCATGACCGTGAGGGTTAGACAGCAGCCTGGGGACTAAGTGCTTAACTATGTCCCTTACCTACGCCAGGTAGAGGCAGCCAATAGGAATGCAGGCAGGGATTTCAAACTGGGACAAAGGAATTTTGGGGTTTTTCCTCCTTTGTCCCTGGGCAGTTTCTCTCCAGCAACTGAGGGAGACAGAATGTCTCCTTCCAAGAATAGACTCTTCACTATCTGTAAGTAGGGTAAGGTTTAGATCAGTGGTCCCCAACGTGGTGCCCACGGGCACCATAGCGCCCCCCAGGCCATTTCTGTGCACCCGCCAAGTGATCGGGGCTGGCCCCACTCCCGCCCCCGGGCGCTTGGTGCCTGGGCGCTGCCGGCCCCTGGGCACGCGGCACAGGAGTGGCGCTGGCCCTGGGCACGCAGTGCATGGGCTGTTCCAGCCCCAGTCGTGTGGCGTATGTGTGGCCCTGCGCCTGGGTGAGCGGCACCAGCCCTGGGTGCATGGCGAATGGGCAACCCCACCCCTGGGCGTGTGGCACAGGACCGGCACCAGCCCCAGCACATGGGTGGCGCCGGCACCGGGCACGCAGTGTGAGTGGCCCCGCCCCCAGGCACCCAGCAGCCCCAAAAGGTTGGGGACCACTGGTTTAGATAAATCTATTTTATTGTTTTATGGTTTGGGAAATGGGATCTGATGTCTGTGCATTTTTAAAAATGGGTTTTGCTCTCCTTTGTAATTAAGTCTTGGCCCATGGTAGGGTTTCCCCCATGAGTATATTAATTTGTGACCTTCCCATCTAGTCATTATGCTTTCAACAGGAATATTGTGGTGATAATAAAAGTTCTTTCTCTTTTCTTTTATTATCCTGGTACTGGTTAATTTGTGTGTCCTGGTTTTTACTTTAGGGGTGAGATTTCCCAAGTGATCTCTCCCCTGATTTTTCTATCATTACCTGGGTGGTAGCAGCGGATTTTATCCCCAAAATCTAGGTTTTTAAGATTTTGGGGGGAAGCCTGGAAAGATATGGTTTTGGGGTACTTTTGCGGGCCCCCCACTTCTGCATTTATCGTACCAGAGTGAGGAAGAAGCCATGACAGTCTTTCACGTGGTGAGAGGGAACCGTCTCACACAGCTTCTGTCCTCGGTTGCTTTTCCCTGTTAATTGCACCGACTTCCCCAGTTTTGGACTCTATTCTGACTTCACTTGCGTCAGTTTTGCCTGGAGTAACTTCGCTGACTTCAGTGATGCTATTACTGATCCACATGGGATCAGAAGCTAGACCTGTACATGGAGTGGGCCAGTTTAGCAACTGTCAGTTCTTGTTTCCCCATTGGTAAGGACTGGGAGTATTGCTCCACACCCAGCCTCAGAATCATGGGCCGAACCCTGCTTTTAGCAAAGTCAATAAGAGTGATGCTCTCGGGGGCAGGATAGGGCCTAACGTGAATCAGGGTGCAGCCAGTCCTATTGTAAGGGAGGCTGGGCATGTAACAGGCACTATATAAGCCAGGAAATCACCTTACTCAGTTTACTTTGCTACACATGTCTCTTGTAATGTGCTTTCCCTGGGACATGATTTAGTGCCCTGCTATTCAAACTGATTACTCCAGAAGTGAGCTTGTGGTATATGTGAAAGGTACGACACCAACAGCCACAGAGACTGAAGCCTTGTGTTTATATCAGGAGCAAGAAGGGCATGAACACTGACCATCTGTGCTCCCTCTGAGACCTAACCCTCTACCCCCACGAGCTGTAGTACAAAGAGAGGATGCAGAGTCCAGGCAGCCATCGTGATCTGTGACATACCCACTCCCCGGGACTTTCAAGAGCAAAATGTCTCCTCCATTTAACACAGACCCAAAAGGTCTTTCAATGAGCACAAGAGCCAAGTTTTTACCTTTTGTAGAGCCTTCTGTGTCCAAACCTGAGGGGGAAAAAAGAAAAAATATAATTGAGAAGTGGCATGAACCCTCCTGCTTCGGGGCATAATGACAGGAAACAGGAAGAAAATGGATACTCTCACGCTATGTCTATGCTAGGAGATTATTTTGAATGAGTTAAATTCGACATCTGGGCCCCCACTTTTACAAATTCGACGGTCTGTGTCTTCACTACAGGGAAGCACTCAGAGGATCTGTGGGAGGCCTCCTGGAGGCTAATTAGTGACACCGGAGCATCCATACTAATGTTATTTTGGAATTACAAGTTTGGGGCTAGCCCTACTCCTTATGAAAAGTGGGACTACAGAGTTTGAATTCTGCAGCCCCTTATTCTGGAATAACAGACTTGGGAGTGTGGATGTATTGCTTACAAATTCGACCTGGGAGGAGGGTATTTCGGACTAAGGTCCTAGAGTAGACCAGGCCTGAGAGAGAGGATAATGGGCTATCTGGACCCCTTCTCAGACCAGGCCTGATAGTTCTTATGTTCCTGATTCCATTTAGTGATAATGGCCAACATTTTCAAAAGTGGCCAGTCATTTTCAGTGTCTGGTTTGAGCTTCTCTGGGCCTGATTTTTAGCAGTGTGAGTACCCTCTTCTCCAACAGAAATTAATGGGACCTATGGATACTAAATTAGGCCCAGGTTGGCTGAAATTGGGCACCCAAAAATGGAGTCACCGAAATGCATTGGCCATGTTTTAAAATGTAAGCTTTAGTGATTCTAGAACTCGCTTCCCAATAAGCACAGTGGAGACCAACTCCTTCATCATTGTGGCTACAGGCTCAGCAATCCTCTCAGACTTTATTCCTGGGCTGAATTGATGGGAGGGGGCCTGCCAAGGATTTTGTGGAGTGGGAGGAATCTATTCATGTGGCAATAAAGAACAATTTGTATTTAGTTTTCGTATGTGCACTTAGAGCTTGTTAGACATACATATTCTGTAAGTCAGATACAATAAAATTCAGATGTCTCTTCAAACTCAAACTTAAAAATACACGTTCATCAAATCAAAGATAGAAATATTAATCAGTTTAAAATAACCTTTAATCTTTACCTGCACTCAACAGAGGTGCTAAAATGTTAATATTTCACCATCTTCTGGGGTAAGTTTAGCAGGCAGGTCTCATGGTTAGAGTCATGAAGAAGAATGGATAACATGGGGGCAAAATATACCTAAACACATATTCTGTGCAATTCCTCTCACTGGAATATTGTGTAACGTATGGCACAAAGTGCTCCAAAATTCCATTGACACCCACAAAACCGACTGCAAACTTATTGAATGTATCTGAAGAGAAGTAAGTCTACATTAGGTAAAAACCACTTGGGAGATAGGGTTTGTTATATTTATGTGCTTTCCAGTGAACTCTACAAACTTTACATGCTATATAATATTTAAAATTGATAAAAACATTCATTGTATAGCTTATTTGCCTAATATGATACCACACTATATGCTACAGACAAATGTTCTGGATCACAATATTCGAGTTTGTCTCACAGCGTATTTAAAGAGATCATGTTCTAGGTACTTGCCAAATTGAACTAGATCATCCACTGCATGGTCTTTCCACCCTTAAACATTGTGAGTGAGCTTAATGTTCACAGAGAGCACAAAAAACAGAGATGGAAAAGGCCCATTAAGCTATATTGAGTTCATCTCCCACAAAACAATCTCCAAAACTAAATCCGCATAGTACGGATAAGGTTGTATTTCTTAAAGAGGCGATGACAAGATGGGTGCCAACCATAACTCTCACAGCTTAGCCTGGCTATCTAGCAATCTGCCTTCCCCCTCTATTTATTTGACGGTATTTAATCTTTGTTATGTCAGGGACTTATTACAATATCTATACATCACTGAACACAATTGGCTCATTACAATGATAAAATAGTAATAAAGAATTATTAGTAATGCAGGATTGAAGGTCTTACCTTTGATGATAAATCCAATTATTATTATTTTGATCAGATACCCATGTCTCCCCATGGTCTTTCTCCTCAACTCTAATGTGCGACTGTGGTTATTTCCTCACTAGTTGAGGAAAAATTACTTCACGTGGTTTAAAATATAATACAATCAAAAAAGTCTTTACTAAGCTGCGGAGAGATGTGAAACCTGCGTCAAGAGCCTTCTTAGATGTTGGCAACAGGAAGCCTAGGCGTGGAAGCCTCTCTCTTCTTTCCCCAATAAGAAAGTAAGCTTAGAGGCGCAGAGTTGTTACAGGAATTGTTTTGCTGTTATCGAGGTTGCTGCTGACACAGATCAGAGTTTATTCAGTTCCAAATAAAAAATTTTCCCACTCAAAACAAAGAAGGAAAATTGTGTCTAACTTAGGCATTCCCACAAAGGAGCCACACTGAAGCTAACTTCTTTAGATCCAAATGATAGTCAAACTGCATTTTCTCACGTAGAGGGTGAATTGAGTTACACAAAAGTATTATAAAATAAATAAATAAATAAGCTGTGGATACCTCAGACTCTTGGGTTAATACCACGCCCACCACTCCAACTTTCTCAGCTCTAGCAGAGAGTACAGGTCCTACTGCTCCAAAAGCACAGGCTAGAAGGGAGCTAAGGGAGAAGTGCTGTTGGAAGCAGAAGGTGTAATTTACGGCATGCAGATCAGCTCCTATTCTTTTCAGTACATGGGATTGGTGCATATAAATCCGTCCCCTGTCACCCATTCCCAGCTTCTGATGTACACCCTAGCTAGCTCATGCAATATTTTGGTGGTATCTAAGCACAATTAACTTCGTCCTTTGGCTTTCAGATTAGGGTAGTCATTTCCCACCAAATGTGTTTGCTTTGTTACCCACTTTTGCATTTAGCTGTGATTCCTTAGGAAGCTCTTTGTAGGGCTATCCAGACAGTCATAGGCCAAATGGGATCATTGTGATCATCTACTCTGGCCTGATGTGTAACAGGCCACGGTATTTCCCTGAAATATCACCTTTTTGAACTACAGTAACTTGTAACAAAACATCCAATCTCAATTTTAAAATTCCCAGTGGTGGAGAATTCACTGCAACTCTTGATAAATTGCTTCAACAGTTTATGACCTTCACTACTAAAAATGTATTTCCAATCTGAATTTGTCAGGCTTCAATTTCTAGCCGCTGGATCTTATACCTTTGTCTCCTCGATTGCACAGCCCATTATAAATATTTGTTCCCCATGTCGGTACTTACAGTCTATGATCAAGTTGTCCCTTAACTTTCTCTTTGTTACAAACTGATCTTTTTTAATCAATTCATATCAGGCACATTTTCTAATAATTTCTGAGGCTTATCTCTGAACTCTCTCCAGTTTATTCCATCCATTGGGAATTATTGACACCAGAACTGGACACAATATTCCATTAGTGCCACACAAGTGCCAAATAGAGAGGAAACATTGTTTGTGACAAGCTTAACAAGAGATCGCAATTACTATGTAACAGTGACCTGTCCTTTTCATTATTTACCACTCTCTCCTCCCCCATCATTGCATCATCTGCAAACTTTATTGGTGATTTTGTTTTCGTTAAAGTCACTGTTAAGAATTTTAAGCAGCACAGGACCAAGAAACAATCCCTGTGGGATCCCAGTAGACACACACTATCCGCACATTGAAGTCCAGGTTCTTTTCTGCATGCATCTGTGACTCCCAGCAGTCATGCCTGTGCCTCCAACTCAGCAGAACACTTACTTATTTTCAAACCAAGCCAGAGGTTTATTAGAAACGTTTTGTGTTGAAACAGTTCCACCTCGTGGGGAATCGTTTTTAAATCAGAGAGTGATCCTGTGAAAGTGTGGTAAGGGACTTTCCCTCTGTTCCTTTTCAGCAAGTACACAATCGTTAAAAAAGGTAATTTATTTTTGCAGGTGATCTCAGCTTTGAGAAGCTAAAACAACTTGGGTGGGATCCATACTTTGAAGCAAGACTGCTACAGGTTGCACCTCTATAAACCTGGGACTCTCTGGTCTGGCAATGGTCTGGCAGGACCACAGATGTTCCAGGATCTGAGTCCCGGGGCACTGCAGGGGTGGGAGCCCAGCATGTGGCCCAGCTGGGCTGTCAGGGGCCGGGTAGGAGTTGGGAAGTTTCTGTGCTGCAGTGGGAGGGAGTAGCAGGTGCTAGGAAGCCTGGCATGCAGGAACTGGGGAGCCAGGAAACCCAATGCATGGCCCAGCCTGCGGGGGCAGCAGGAAACCTGGTGCATGGATCAACTGGGGTAGGGATAACGGGAAGCCTCACACCCGGTGCAGCTGGTCTGCTCACAGGAGCTGGGAAGCTCAGTGGGGTGGCAGGGCAGCGGGAGGGGGCGGGATGGTCAGCAGCAAGGGCACCAGAAATTACCTCCCTTGGTCCAGCAAAATGCCTCATCTGGAGCCAGTGTCCCAAGGGTGCCAGACCAGGGAGGACCAACCTTTACAGGAAAGCCCAGGCACTATAGAAAAGTGGGCTTGTGATTAGCTATGTGGTCCCTGAATTAATTGAGAATCCACTGATGTAACATAGAACTAATAGAGCAGGGGTGGGCAACGAGCAGCTGGCGGGCCAGACACAGTTCACAAGGGTTAGCCCCTGGTGGGCCACCAGATGCTTTATTTGACCTGTGCCTCTGCAGGTACAGCTGCTTGCAGCCCCCATTGGCCTTCGTTTGCCTTTCCTAGAGCTGCAGGAAGCAGTACCCCAGGGAAATCTCAAGCCTAAGCTGTACGCACACCGTGAAGCCTAACCGGGGTCGGTATGTTCCACAAACCGGAAGTGTGGGTGCAGGCTGCCTACAAAGTTAAGTTTCACTCCCTTGGTATAGGAGCACCCCGCCCCACAGCCACGGACACACTCTTCTGTCAGCCTGGCTGCAGCTCGGCTGGCAGCAGGTGTGGGGTTTGTCACTCCTGAAACAGCACTGTAGCAATTTCAACCTAACAGGTCAGCCAGGGGCCCTGTGGAGACCACAGCACCCCAGAGCACTGTCCTGGGACACGGGCAGCTGCCAGTCCCAGGGATTTGGGAATTGTGTGGAGTCGGGGTGGGAGAGGCGCTACCCTTTAGCAATGGAGTCTGGGGATGCGAGAAACAAGCTGTGGAGAGACACTATGCGTTTCCTCAGGGGTGTGCGTGTGTGCAAACATGCGCAGCGCTTCTCCAGGGGCATGTGTGCGTACATGCCGTTTCCTCAGGGGCATGCATGTGTGTGTGTGTGTGCACATGCATGTGCAGCGCTTCCCCAGCGGCGTGTGTGTGTGTGTGTACACGCCGTTTCCTCAGGGGCGTGCGTGTGTGTGTGTGTGCGCGTGCATATGCAGTGCTTCCCCAGTGGCGTGTGTGTGTGTAAATGCTGTTTCCTCAGGGGCTAGAGTTGCCAGGTGTCCGGTTGAACCGGACAGTCCAGTATTTGAGCTTTCTGTTCGGGAAACAAATTGAGAAAATAGAAGTGTCCGGTATTTTCTAAATAAGACGTAATGTAAATGGTGATGTAATGTCAAGGGTGTGGGTATTTTTGTTGAAGCGGCGAGGAGCCCTGTGGCACCGCATAGACTAACAGATTCACTGGAGCACCAGCTTTGGTGGGCACCGACCGGCTGCTGCCAGATGCTGCCAGATGCACAGTGGAAATTTCCAGCCAGGTCTAACTGCAGGTAGGAAATAGGCAGGTAATTTTGTTGAACCCATCTGGCAACCCTGCCAGGTGCGCGTGCTCAGGTGTGTGTGTGTGTGTGTGCCAGGTGCGCGTGCTCAGGTGTGTGTGTGTGTGTGTGCCAGGTGTGCGTGCTCAGGTGTGTGTGTGTGTGTGTGCCAGGTGCGCGTGCTCAGGTGTGTGTGTGTGTGTGTGCCAGGTGCACGTGCTCAGGGGTGTGTGTGTGTGTGTGCGCGCCAGGTGCGCGTGCTCAGGGGTGTGTGTGTGTGTGCGCGCCAGGTGCGCGTGCTCAGGTGTGTGTGTGTGTGTGTGCCAGGTGCGCGTGCTCAGGTGTGTGTGTGTGTGTGTGTGCCAGGTGCGCGTGCTCAGGTGTGTGTGTGTGTGTGTGTGCCAGGTGCGCGTGCTCAGGTGTGTGTGTGTGTGTGTGTGCCAGGTGCGCGTGCTCAGGTGTGTTTGTGTGTGTGTGTGTGCCAGGTGCGCGTGCTCAGGTGTGTGTGTGTGTGTGTGTGTGTGTGTGTGTGTGTGTGTGCCAGGTGCGCGTGCTCAGGTGTGTGTGTGTGTGTGTGTGTGTGTGTGCCAGGTGCGCGTGCTCAGGTGTGTGTGTGTGTGTGTGTGTGTGTGCCAGGTGCACGTGCTCAGGTGTGTGTGTGTGTGTGTGTGTGTGTGCCAGGTGCGCGTGCTCAGGTGTGTGTGTGTGTGTGTGTGTGCCAGGTGCACGTGCTCAGGTGTGTGTGTGTGTGCCAGGTGCGCGTGCTCAGGTGTGTTTGTGTGTGTGTGTGTGTGTGCCAGGTGCGCGTGCTCAGGTGTGTGTGTGTGTGTGTGTGTGCCAGGTGCGCGTGCTCAGGTGTGTGTGTGTGTGTGTGTGTGTGTGTGTGTGCCAGGTGCGCGTGCTCAGGTGTGTGTGTGTGTGTGTGTGTGTGTGCGCCAGGTGCACGTGCTCAGGTGTGTGTGTGTGTGTGTGTGTGTGCCAGGTGCGCATGCTCAGGTGTGTGTGTGTGTGTGTGTGTGTGTGTGTGCCAGGTGCACGTGCTCAGGTGTGTGTGTGTGTGTGTGTGTGCCAGGTGCGCGTGCTCAGGTGTGTGTGTGTGTGTGTGTGTGTGTGTGTGCCAGGTGCACGTGCTCAGGTGTGTGTGTGTGTGCCAGGTGCGCGTGCTCAGGTGTGTTTGTGTGTGTGTGTGCCAGGTGCGCGTGCTCAGGTGTGTGTGTGTGTGTGTGTGCCAGGTGCGCGTGCTCAGGTGTGTGTGTGTGTGTGTGTGCCAGGTGCGCGTGCTCAGGTGTGTGTGTGTGTGTGTGTGTGTGTGTGTGCCAGGTGCGCGTGCTCAGGGGTGTGTGTGTGTGTGCCAGGTGCGCGTGCTCAGGGGTGTGTGTGTGTGTGTGTGCAAGGTGCGCGTGCTCAGGTGTGTGTGTGTGTGTGTGTGTGTGTGTGTGCCAGGTGCGCGTGCTCAGATGTGTGTGTGTGTGTGCCAGGTGCGCGTGCTCAGGTGTGTGTCTGTGTGTGTGCCAGGTGCGCGTGCTCAGGTGTGTGTGTGTGTGTGTGTGTGCCAGGTGCGCGTGCTCAGGTGTGTGTGTGTGTGTGTGTGCCAGGTGCGCGTGCTCAGGTGTGTGTGTGTGTGTGTGTCTGTGTGTGTGCCAGGTGCGCGTGCTCAGGGGTGTGTGTGTGTGTGTGTGTGTGTGTGTGCCAGGTGCGCGTGCTCAGGTGTGTGTGTGTGTGTGTGCCAGGTGCGCGTGCTCAGGTGTGTGTGTGTGTGTGCCAGGTGCGCGTGCTCAGGTGTCTCTGTGTGTGTGTGCCAGGTGCGCGTGCTCAGGT
Organism: Pelodiscus sinensis; assembly: GCF_049634645.1. Lineage (NCBI taxonomy): Eukaryota > Metazoa > Chordata > Testudines > Trionychidae > Pelodiscus > Pelodiscus sinensis. Next base: position 1,050,336 of record NC_134736.1, on the reverse strand, counting down.
GTGTGTGTGTGTGTGTGTGCCAGGTGCGCGTGCTCAGGTGTGTGTGTGTGTGTGCCAGGTGCGCGTGCTCAGGTGTGTGTGTGTGTGTGTGTGTGTGCCAGGTGCGCGTGCTCAGGTGTGTGTGTGTGTGTGCCAGGTGCGCGTGCTCAGGTGTGTGTGTGTGTGTGCCAGGTGCGCGTGCTCAGGTGTGTGTGTGTGTGTGTGTGTGTGCCAGGTGCGCGTGCTCAGGTGTGTGTGTGTGTGTGCCAGGTGCGCGTGTTCAGGTGTGTGTGTGTGTGTGTGTGTGTGTGTGTGCCAGGTGCGCGTGCTCAGGTGTGTGTGTGTGTGTGTGTGTGCCAGGTGCGCGTGTTCAGGTGTGTGTGTGCCAGGTGCGCGTGCTCAGGTGTGTGTGTGTGTGTGTGTGTGTGTGTGCCAGGTGCGCGTGCTCAGGTGTGTGTGTGTGTGTGTGTGTGCCAGGTGCGCGTGCTCAGGTGTGTGTGTGTGTGTGTGTGTGTGTGTGTGTGTGCCAGGTGCGCGTGTTCAGGTGTGTGTGTGTGTGTGTGTGTGTGTGTGCCAGGTGCGCGTGCTCAGGTGTGTGTGTGTGTGTGTGTGTGCCAGGTGCGCGTGTTCAGGTGTGTGTGTGTGTGTGTGTGTGTGTGCCAGGTGCGCGTGCTCAGGTGTGTGTGTGTGTGTGTGTGTGTGTGCCAGGTGCGCGTGTTCAGGTGTGTGTGTGTGTGTGTGTGTGCCAGGTGCGCGTGCTCAGGTGTGTGTGTGTGTGTGTGTGTGTGTGTGCGCCAGGTGCGCGTGTTCAGGTGTGTGTGTGTGTGTGTGTGTGCCAGGTGCGCGTGCTCAGGTGTGTGTGTGTGTGTGTGTGTGTGTGTGTGTGTGTGTGTGTGTGCCAGGTGCGCGTGTTCAGGTGTGTGTGTGTGTGTGTGTGTGCCAGGTGCGCGTGCTCAGGTGTGTGTGTGTGTGTGTGTGTGTGTGTGTGTGTGTGCCAGGTGCGCGTGTTCAGGTGTGTGTGTGTGTGTGTGTGTGCCAGGTGCGCGTGCTCAGGTGTGTGTGTGTGTGTGTGTGTGTGTGTGCCAGGTGCGCGTGCTCAGGTGTGTGTGTGTGTGTGCCAGGTGCGCGTGCTCGGGGGGGTAGCACCAGGCGGCCCCGCCCCGTGACTGGAGCGGGTGGGCGGGAATCCAGAGCCTCTCGCCCCGCCCAGCACGCGCTGACCACGTGCTCTCTGCGCGCGCGCGCGCGCACACACACACACACACAGAGAGCCCCAGGCACTTCCGGCTCCGGGAGATGACGCGCGGCGCGGGGCGGTGACGTCAGCTGTTGCCAGCCTGAGGCTGAGTGGGAAGTGGAAGCGCCCGGGACCCGGTAAGACGCGCAGCTCCGCCCCTCCCCCCCCCCACCCCGGCGCGCGAGGAGCGGGCGGGGCCAGCCGCGGAGCCCGCACTCCCTGCTCTGCGGCGCCTGCGGAACTGCCCGCCGCGGGATGGGGGGAGGGGCAGCGCGCACGGACCCGCCCCCAGTGGCCCAGGCCGGGGCCGCCGGGTACTCGCCTGTGGCGGCCCCGGGATCCCCCGGCCTTGGCGCTGCCGGGAGAGCGGGCGCCGGGCTCGAGGGGCCCAGGGCAAAGGCCCGTCCGCTCTGCCCGGGGCCATCACGTGATCCCTTCCCAGCCCGTTCTGCCGGGGCGGCGGGGGGCCCTGGCTTGGGGCAGTGGCACCGCAGCTGCGCGCGGTTCGTTCTGACACAGCTCGAGAGCACTGCGGGGCTGGGTGCTCATCCCGCGCCTGTGCTGGCTGGCGGCGCTTTGAGAGCATGGGGGGCGCAGCTTATCAAGTTTCCCATCCTTGGCCTATTTGAATCGTGTGTGTGTGATGGGGCAGGGCAGGAGAGCGAGGAAGAGGAGAACAACAGTGCAGGTGGAGAAAGTTACTTGAGCCCTGTGAAATCAAGTGTGTTGTGGATTTTGGAAAAGCAGCGAGAGAGCATTGAATGTCCTTGCTGTCACCAGTATCAGAGAGGTAGCCATGTTGGCCTATAGCTGTAAAAGCAACGAGAAGTCCTGTACCACCTTAAAGACAAAGTGGGGTTTTGCCTATGACAACTTATGCCTGAATCTGTTAGTCTTCATGGTGCTGCAGGAGTCCTCATTTTTCTTGCTGTCACAGTGGCCCTGCCCTACCTAAAAGCTGGACACAGGAGTAGTTCTCAAAGACAGTTAACTCAGCTTTCCTTCCTGTGCTCAAATTGCATATGCCATCCAGCCCTGTGGAGCCACCAATGTACAGGCAGTCCCCGAGTTATGCGGATCCGACTTATGTCGGATCCGCAGTTACGAACGGGGCACTTCCTCTCCCTGGTCTCTCCCTGCAGACCAGGGGGACGGGGAGCAAAGCAGAGCAAAGCCACGGAGCCCGAGGGCAGCAGGATAGCCACGGCGCGTCTGGGCTGTCCCGCTGCCCCCGTGCTCCGCGGCTTTGCTCCGGACGCCTGTGGTACAGCAGCTGGGGCGCTGCCGGTTGGTCCCGTAGCGCCGCTCTGGGTACCACTGGACCAACCCAGCAGCACCCCAGCTGCTCTGCCCCAGGTGTCCCCCAGTCAGCAGCTGCTGAAAATGACCAGTGGCTGACTACAGGAAGCCCCTGCCCCGGGCTTCCTGGAATCAGCCGCTGATCAGTTTCAGCAGCAGCTGACTTGGGGATGCCTGGGGTTCTTAAGTTGAATCTGTATGTAAGTCAGAACTGGCGTCCAGATTCAGCCACTGTTGAAACTGATCAGTTTCAGCAGCGGCTGAATCTGGACGCCAGTTCCGACTTACATACAGATTCAACTTGAGAACAAACCTACAGTCCCTATCTTGTACGTTACCCGGGGACTGCCTGTATATGCTAACCTGGAGTAAATGAGGAGGAGAGAGCTACAAAGTAAGAACAAAAACAATTAGAAAGCCAAGAGAACGTACAGAGAGCCCAGATGTAGATACGGGCAGGAGAGAAAGAAAGAAAGAAAAATGCAGCTACCCGTGGTGCATGGCATGAGGCAGGCATATTAGTCTTTTTCAAGGGGGTGTTCTCCAGAAGAATGTTGGGAGTCACTTCTGTACAATATTGAACTTCTAGCTTTTCTTTTTTTTTGGCTTTGCTCCATCTGCAGTTTGTAGGCAGCTTAGCTGGCTACAAAATCCACTGGTTATAAATATGCCAAATAAATCTTATAGTATTATCATATGTTATTTATTTGCATCAGTACATCAAAGCATCATACATGGAGCCTGTGGAATATTGTCTTTTTGGCTTGTACTAGAGCTGTTAGAGCTGGGGTAAGCAGTAAGCGGCCCAGGCGTGGTTCACCAGGGTTAGCCCCCGGTTAGCCGTCAGACACTTTATTTACCTGCACGGCCTCAGGTTCAGCCACTTGCAGCCTCTGTTGGCCACAGTTCACCATTCCTGACCAGGGGGAGCTATGGAAAGGAGTTCAGGTCAGGCTGCTACTTCCCGTAGCTCCCGTTGGCTGGGAATGGCAAACTGTTGCCAAAAGGAGCTGCGAGAGGCCCATTTCTGCAGCTGCACAGGGAAATGAAGTGCCTGGCAGCCTTCTGAGGCTAATCTTGGAGAACTGCATCTGGCCCATGGGTCATTTATTGTCCACCCCTGTGTTAGAGCAAACGGTGAGTGAGGGAATATCTGTCAGAGCAGACATTTGAATGACATTTTACTATATAATAAACATTAGCATGTATTTCCATACATATAAACCAAAATACTAATTTTTTTTCACTAGCTTGACTAATGTAATTCACTGCAGAACTCTCTCTACTGAGGGGAAAAAGGGGGAATGCAATTAGTGCTATTGTGACCTTGAGTCCTTGAATTTTTCTGCAGGTATTAGCTGTGTAAACAGTCTGAGTGAGCTTACCCTTTGGCTTTGCACTAGATTGGCTTGTGCACAGCAGTATTCCACAAACTGTGATCCATGGTCTCTTGAAATGTCTAGAAGAGTGTATTTATATATAATTGCTCATTCAGTCTGACAGGGATATTATATTATCCAGTGTAGGAACAGCCATGGCTAGGAAATGAATTATGGCAATAAATGAAATACTGCCACCAGTAAAACCCAAATCTGGCAGTATATGTTACATATTAGGTGCCATGGCAAAACAGCAAAATTCTAGGCTAAACTGAAGCTGTTTTTCTTTCTATACTACCTGTATTTCTGTAGGGCGAGACAGGTGATGTGGTTTGCTGAATGCTGTATCTGTTTGTATGCTCTGATGAATACACAGCTTTAGTAAGATCAAAAATGAACTGAGCTTGCTGGCCTCTTTGGGTACTCCTGCACTGAGTTTTCACTACAGAATTTCTCTCCATTGTGCAGCTCCCCTACTGCTGCAGTGGCAGGAGTGCTAGCATAAGCCAGATCCCAGCATTCTTAGTTGTGATAGCAGATCTTCACGACAATGCTGTAAAAACATCTGTGTCCTGTCCCCATTAGTATTCTCACCATGGATGTGGTTTCCCAACTAATAAACTAGTATAGGCATGTTTTTTGTCGCTTGGTAATGCAGGATTGTTTCCATGTAAGACCACTCAGTGTAACAGGTGCTAAATTACCTTAACAAAATCCTGGCACAGTGAGGCATCCGTACGTGAATTCCCTTGCTCTTCAGTTTCAGTTCAGTGCTTAATTTTAATGAGTTAAACATTGAAAAAAGGTACCAAGGTAGAGCACTTGTGTACTCCTTTGGGTTTAATAGCTGTGAAAGCAGAACTTGCTATTTTATTGGTGGGTTCTTGGATATTGTAGTTAAATTGTCTTAAATCTTGAATTCTTGAAAAATCTTCCCTACTGAAGCACTTCTGGTTTTATTTTTGAACTGTAAGAAGTGTACCTGCTACTATTAACCACTGTATTGTGATTTTCATACCTGTTCTTTCTTTAGCCCCTCTCCCCATGTCTGAATGGAGTATACTTTAAAGTGAAATGACAGACCAAGAGAATAACAACAGCATCTCAAGTAACCCTTTTGCAGCCCTCTTCAGCTCTCTAGCTGATGCCAAGCAGTTTGCATCAGTCCAAAAACAGCAGCTGAGGCAACTCACTGGTAAGAGGAGGAAGGAGGCCAAATAATACAGCTCTAGTTGCAAAAGGTTTTTCTTGATAGCATACCTGTGAGATTACGATATTGTGGTATGTGTTTACTATTCAGGTTCAGTACCTTGGGCAGATTTGGGACCATCCATGAAGAGCAATATTTTTTAGGCCTGGACATTTGTAGTGTGGCAGCCCAGAGTATTATTTGTATCTCGGCATAGCATCTTACTTTGCGCTTGAGGCCTGATCCAAAGCCCATTGAATCCACTATGGGACTTGCAGTTGACTTCAGTGATGCACTTGTGCAGCCAGGGCGAGAACAGCCGGGCTGCAGTGCAGTCCCAGAGCAAGCCGCTCACCCTAAGAGCAGCCAGGCAGCCGCCACCAGATTCCCCAGAGCTGGAGCTGGTATCAGCTGAAGGGAGGGAGGCTAAGTCAGCAGCTGGAGGTGGGGCGTGTCCTGTTTTTTTTTTTTTTTTTTTCCAGAGGCCCTGAGCATAGGGAGCTGTCGGTGCCGGCATCAATCTTGCTGCTGCTATTTTCCCATCCCATGTGTAAAATGGGAATAATGATATCAGCCGCATCACAGGAAGTCTATGAATTATTGTTCTAAAGATGGACATTAGTGTGTAATGGCCAAATATTATTATTTAAAGCCATACTCTTGCTTTACCTGTATCCAGATGGGAGTTTTTTGGGAGACAGGGAGGGGGAATGGGAACTGAGCCATGCACCATTGTAGAAGGCAAGTTGTAGAAGTGAGGCGGATGCTTGGAAAATGGTGTGGATGTCTCCCTGGCCGTTCACCGACCAATCTGAATGAACAGGGTGGCTTGTTACTTACCCGCAGTCTCTCTTATTTTGTTGGGACACTTGGCTACTTTGCTTTACAGTTGCAATTTATCAGACACAAAAGGTTTAAGCTGCTTGTTCAAAGACTTGCACTGTTTGACAGGTGCCAGTGTGGAGACAGCCTTTTCACAGAGACAATAAATATTTTAAATGCCACTTTGTATCCTTCAAAACAAAATGCCATTGCTTCCTTAATTCTTCAGCTTGGCATGCATACAGTTTATGGGCTTGTAACCTTCTCCAAGATAGTGCCAGTATTGCTGGTAATAGATGTATATAGTGTATAGACAGGACACACAACTTGTGGTATAACTTTGCTCTGAGCAGGGTGGTACAATGTGGTGTACATGACAGCATACCCATAGTGGGCTCGCTGCTGTCCTTGCCACATAATGAATAATTATGAATTGGCATGCAGAAAGCTAAGCACTGTGGTTTGAAATCAGGGGAGGCCAAAGATGGGAAAGACTTGTGCATGTCACTGATAGTGCTCCCTTGGTTAGTTCAGCCCCTTTTTGCTCCCAGAGACACACTGCTTACCCTTCATGCTACAGTGCTAATGGCTTGAGATGTGTTTGTTTACTATCGTCTCTTTTTTAGCAGATGAAACCTCAGCCAGTCAAGATGACTCAGATAACAGTGTGTCAGAGAGTCTGGATGACTGTGACTATTCTGTGTCTGAGATCAGCCGCTCCTTCCGTTCCCAGCAGGAGCTGTGTGAACAGCTCAACATCAATCACATGATCCAGAGGATCTTCCTTATCACCCTCGACAACAGTGAGTCTACATGCCGTGAAGACTCGTATTATCCAGCGGAATCTCTGGGTTACAAGATTTATTTGACAGGCAGAGTAGTTCAGCCATGGGCGAAGTTATGAGTGTGTGTTAGTCTGAGGCAGTCTTGGCTGTTTGGTAGAGACCAAGTGTGCAGACTAATGACTGCAGTCACATACATCTGACATTATTATTATTTTTATTATTTATGAATTCCCAGACACCAAGCAGGATCAAGGTTCCATTTTGCTAGCCACTGTACAAACGCACAGGTAGACACAGTCGCTGCCCTGAAGAGCTTAGAACCTAATTTTAATTTCTGAGGTTTGTGTGCAGTGTTATGAAAAAATCCGAATAAAACAGCATGGATGAAAAGCAATATTTTTTAAATAAATAACCAACTTAAAAATTAATTTAGTTTTCCTTTAAAAAGCAGCCCATTTAAAGTGAAATCTGAATTTAATATCAGTATGCTATGGCCTACATTTATTATTTCTTAAAACATTTTAAATAAAAAATAAATATGCTGGATCCATGAACCTCTGTCAAAAACTTTGAGTTAATGGCTGCTTTTCTACATAGAGATTTCCTCGTCCCACCACCATTTTAACGTTGGGGGTCAAGCTTTATAAATATGACACGATAGGTCACGTATTCAAAGGCTCGATTCTGTGGGGGACTTGAGCTGTGCCACATTGTGTAAGAGACTGGCAGAGTCATCCTAGGCTCTGGGACCTCGCCTCTGACTAGCAGATACTATCACTTATCTCCATGAGGAACATTCACTGAGCCTATCTTGGTGGTCTCATACTCTTGTTGCATAGCTTCACTCTACCTGAAAACTGATTGAATGAGCTCAAATTATGAATATTTTTATTCTTCCCATCATTCTTCATTTTCTAACATACTAACAATGTACAATTAATAAGACTACCCTCCTAGGCAGCATATAATAGCATACCCTCCTGGGCAGCAAAAAGAGGTAACAAATCTAGTGCACAGACTCTGTTTAGTTGGTTTAGTAGTTATGCACGGCAAATGGAAAAGTTTGATTAAAAAAGTGATCATTGAAATTGAGACTTTCCACTTGGTGATGTGAATCAATCCATCCTGAAATAAATGTAAAGCGCTAAAGTGGGATTTGTGTTGTCCCCACTTGGCATGACCATGCAGCTAGGTTATAGTTCATATCTTGCTTTTCTAAAGCCCCAGTCGGTGCTGCTGTTTGCCCCTTTATTTGCTGAAGTTCACTTGTAGGGATCAGATGGGAAGTGATTTACTTGATGGGTGATTTACTTGAAGGAATGACTTATTCAACATTTCATAGAAATGTCGGACTGGAAAGGACCTTAAAGTCATTAAGTCTACCCCTATGCTGTGGCTGGACCAAATAAACCTAAACCATCCCTCATAGGTGGTCGTCCAACTGTTCTACTACAGCTATATTTAGAAAGCTTTTCTTAATATATAACTTAAGTTTCTGTTGCTGCAGTTGAAGCCCATTGCTTCCTGTCCTACCTGCAGTGGACATGGAGGACAGTCGATCACTGTCCTTATTATAACAGCCCTTAACATAGCTGAAGGCTGTAAGAGGGCCCCTCCTTAGTCATCTTTTCTCAAAACTAAATACACCAGTTTTCTAACCTTTCCTCATACGTCAGGTTTTTAAGCCTTTTATCACTTTGTTGCTCTGCTCTGGGCTCTCTCATTTATCTTTCCTTAAGCGTGACTCTCAGAAATAGCCTCCTTGAGGCCTCCCCAGTTCTGAATATAGTAGGACAATTACCTGTGTATCTTGCATCTTAGCTAGATGGTCCAGTTAGGGCACCCCAGACTGATACTAGCCTTTTTTGCAACTGCATCGCATTGTTGATTCATATTCAGTTTGTGATCCACTATTTCCTACAGATCCTTCTCAGCTGTACTACTGTCTGGCCACTTATTCCCTGTTTTGTATTTATGTCCCTGATTTTTCCTTCCCAAGTGAAGTATTTTGCATTTGTCTTTATTGAATTTCATCTTGTTGATTTCAGATGAATTCTCTCACTTGTCAGTCATTTTTTCTAATTCTGCCTCCAAATTGCTTGTATGACTTCCATCTTTGTGTCTTCTGTATAATTCTATGTATGCTCTCTCTTCCGTTATTCCAGTCATTAATGAAAATACTGAATAATACAAAGCTGACCACATGTGCGAATGTGCACCATCAGGAGAAACACCAATCTAGCTCTGGGAGCTCTGCTAATCAGCTGGTCGGCACTGGAAATTCTCCTGAGTGGCTGCACAAGCATACAGTGTAAAGGGAATGTTGATCCCAGGCTAAACACTTCTTTATATATTTCATAGTAGTATAAACTGCAGACATGGAGCACGTGCCTCAGTGCACATAACAAAATCTATTCCACACGTGGAGAGAGGCTGACAGTTTGCAGTCCCCCATATAATAACCTCCTGAGGAGTATGACCCCTAATCTGAGAACCTCTGACCTAGAGAATGACATTAATTGGTTACTAATTTGATCCAGTATCAAAGGTTAGACTAACTGGTCTATAATTCCCTGGGTCCTCTTTGTTCCACTTGTTAAGGATAGGTATGTTTGCCCTTTTCCAGTCCTGTGGGACATCACCCATTCTCCTTGAGTTCTTTTAGATAATTGCTAATGATACCGAGATTGCTTCGGTAATTCCTTACGTAGCACAGAATCATAGAACACTAGAACTGGAAGGGACCTCGAGAGGTCATCGAGTCCAGTCCTCTGCCCTCACAGCAGGACCCAGTACTGTCTAGAGCAGTGTTTCTGAAACCTTCCCGCTGCTCCATTTGGCTGCAAAGAGCGAAATGGAGCCAATGGGAGCCGCGAGGCTCCGTGGCTGCGGAGCTGGTAAATAAACCGGGGCAGCCTATTAATGTGTTTCTCAAAGTGATTCCGCGGAACCCTTTCAGAAACACTGATCTAGACAAGTGGTCCCCAACATTTTGGGGCTGCTGGGTGCCATGGGGTGGGGCCACTCACACGTCATGCGTCCGGAGGGGGAGCCACTCATGCGCCGCGCAGTCGGAGCCGGCACCGCGCATGTGCCACGCGCCAGGGCGGGCCAGTCCAGATCATGCAGCGGGTGAAGATAAACACCCCGCGGGCACTGCATTGAGGACCACTGGTCTAGACCATCCCGAATAGATGTCTATCTAACCTGCTCTTCAATATCTCCAGAGATGGAGATTCCACAACCTCCCTAGGCAACTTATTCCAGTGTTTAACCCCCCTGACAGGTAGGAAGTTTTTCCTAATGTCCAACCTAAACCTCGCTTGCTGCAGTTTAAGCCCCTTGCTTCTTCTATCCTCAGAGGCCAAGGAGAACAATTTCCCCCCCTCCTCCTTGTGACACCCTTTCAGATACCTGAAAACCACTATTATGTCCCCTCTCAATCTTCTCTTTTCCAAACCAAACAAGTTCAATTCTTTCAGTCTTCCTTCATAGGTCATGTTCTCTAGATCTTTATTCATTTTTGTTGCTCTTCTCTGGACCTTCTCTAATTTCTCCATATCTTTCTTGAAATGCGGTGCCCAGAACTGGACACAGAACTCCAACTGAGGCCTAATCAGCGCAGAGCAGAGCTGAAGAATAACTTTTTGTATCCTAGAATGAATGTCATCAGTGCCTGCTGACTTGAATACATCTAACTTACCTATATATTCTTTAACCTGTTCTTTCCCTAGGGTGTTAAAATTGCATTGAGTGACTGATCATCATTAACCTTTTCAGTGAAGTATGAAGCTAAATAGACATTCAATAACTCAGCCTTGATGTCATCAGTTATTAGCTTGTAATTCCTTAAGATGAGGAACTACAATTCCCTCTCATCTCTCCTGCTTCTTATGTATTTAAACAATTTCTTATTATCTTTTATGTCCCTTGGTAGATGTAACTCATTTTGTGCCTTATTCTGTGTTTTGTCTCTCCTTGTGCTATTTTTTCATATCCCTCCTTTTTTCCATTTTGTGTAGGATCCTTTTTTGATTTTCAGCCCATTCAAGAGCTTGATATTTGGTAGCTGTTTATAGCTGTTAGCTCCCTATAGCAGGCAGGGTCCACGGCACTGAATGTGCTGTCTGCAAGGAGGAAGGAGAAAATTTGTTCCTCTTGGTTTCTGAGGACAGGACAAGGAGTAATGGGCTTAAAGTGCAGCAGGGGAGGTTTAGATTGGACATTAGGAAAAAATTCCTAACTGTCAGGGTGGTCAAATATTGGAATAAATTGCCAAGGGAGGTGGTGGAATCTCCCTCTCTGGAGATATTTAAGAACAGGTTAGATAGATATCTGTCAGGGATGGTGTAGGTGGAGCTTGGTCCTGACTTGAGGGCGGGGGGGCTGGACTCGATGACCTCTTGAGGTCCCTTCCAGTCCTATTATTCTATGATTCTATTCTATGATTTGTGATGTTCTGAAGTGAATTTGATTTTCCCCAGGTGATCCCAGTATGAAGAGTGGCAATGGAATTCCTGCTCGCTGTGTGTACCTGGAGGAAATGGCTGCAGATCTGGATGAACAAGATTGGCTTGACATGGAAAACATTGAACAGGTATCACCATTTTTCGGTCAGCTTTCTCAGGTTGGTATCTGGCAGTCCTAAGCTAAGGAAGGTGCAGTGAATAATAAGCAGGTTCCTGATTGCAGAGCATCCCCTCGAAGGTCCAGTCCCAAATGGGTGTTTAATGATTCCTATTTAAAGATTAGCTACACATAAAAACATTAATGATCGAGGAAGAGAACTTGTGCACATTACTGAGAAACCAGCGAGCTCAGCTTGTTCGTTTGTTTGTTTTAGACTAGGCTAACAATAGACCTTCTTTTGGTAGTCTGATTTGGAATGCAGTTGCTCTAAAGAGCCAAACTGGCTGCATTCTGGTGCTTTGTGAAGAAAAACTTCCTTTTGCTTGCTTTAAACTTGCTACCTATTCATTTCAATTGCCAAATGGAAATTATTCCTTGCCAAATGGAGCAGGTGTCATTGGGCTTCTGTTCACAGCTTTTGCTGTGAGATTTACTGATGCTATTAGTTCTTATAGTGCACCAAAAATCTGGCTATCAGCAGCTAATTGTAACTTATAGTTTGCTCCTTCCCTGCCCAGCATGTAAGAGTTTACCTGCAAATGCAGACTTGCTCACTAATTGTCTAATGTGCTGCTGCCGCCTGTGACCATTGGGCTGGCGGTAACTTTAGGCTTATGTAGCTAGGGACTTTGGAGTGTTTATGGGTTCCCAATACTAGCTCCTCCTAGTGGCTGCAGAAAGTCTGCTGCCAGTGTGAGAGACTAAATGGGAAGATACAGATTAGGAGTATAGTGAAGGGATTTTAGCCATTCTTTAACTACGAATTTCTCTGTCACTCCTGCAGTTTAATATGCTGGGTCCACCTCCTGGAAGGTGAGAATGCCTTTGCTTATAAGAGCAGGCATGTGGGAGTTGGTGCTCCAGTACTCCGCTCTGCCACTCTTCACCTTATCAAAACATTGTAAGCAGATGGGCTCATCTGACTGCAGAGTCAGACTGACGCTTGCCAGCTTTGTTGGCAAAGGGCACAGATGCCTATTAGTAAAAGAGCTGTAAAGTTTGAAGGTGGATGGAGAAGCTGGTGGCCTGGCAGACTGGAAAAAGTCTGAGAACCCCTGGTCTGTCCCTAAATTCTTTTCATTTCTCAGCAGGGAAGGAAAGCCTAACGGGCAAAAAACAGTTTGTTGGGAGGGCGGGGATCGTGACTTTAGATACTTGGGATTCTGTGTTTTCAGTATATTTAATTATGTGTCTAGGCACTCTTCACCCGCTTGCTGCTCCAAGAGCCAGGAAATCACCTGATTTACATGACCTGTGTCAGCACGCAGAATCTTTCAGCAGATAGAGATGCAGGAGAAAAACAGATTCTTCGTTATCTATATGCCTGTTTCCAGAGAGCAAAGGAAGAGGTAGGTAGGCAGCTTTGGGAAAATGAAATAGCATCATATGCAGTCTACTTACTCATGTCAGATCAGTAAGCTGGTGGACTATCCACATATACCAGTACGCTTTCGGGGACATAATTCCTTCTGTCTCGCTGTCTCTCTCTGTGCAGATAACCAAAGTGCCAGAGAACCTGCTCCCCTTTGCAGTTCGCTGCAGGAACCTGACTGTGTCGAACACTCGCACTGTTCTCCTTACCTCAGAGATCTATGTCAACCAGAATGTCTATGAGCAGCTGGTGGACCTGATGCTGGAGGCACTGAGAGGAGCACGTAAGTTTATAGACACGCCTCCTCCTCCTGGTGGATGAGTTAGTTTCAGATGATCAAATATTATTGCTTTTCCTTTCCACTTCATAACAAGCCCAGTTCCTCTGCTATTTAAGGTCCAAGCTTGACTTTGAAAATCAAGTGAGCCATGTAAGCAGAAGATACTCTAGGCATTTCTTTAAGACTAATAGGGGGAAGTTTGCCTTTAGAAAAATTTCAAAGCGAAAGTAAGACCAGGTGATGCTAGCAAGGCAAACTGACCCCACTAATAGAGACCATGGTGAGTGCAAAGCTGACTTAAGTTAACTCTGTCTTGTCTTTTTGTAAACATAATAGGTAAAATCCTGGTGCCCTTGAAGTTGAAGGGAGTTTAGCCATTCTTGAATGGGGCCAAGATTTCACACACTATAAATCCAAACTTACAAGTTATCTAAGGAGCAGGGAATAAAAATAAGCTGTTCAGACATCTTAGAAAAAGATCATCTGACTAGGTCAGGAATCTTAACTAATATTTTAAGCTCTCTGGATAGACCTGACTTGTGAACAGGAGGCAGTCGAGCCAGAAATGGGATGGAGCCTCTAAACAGCTCAGTCCTCTTCAACACAAATCTGCTGTTCGCTTTTTTGGATGCCCCTGCCATCGCCCCAGAAAGGCTATCTCTATATGGAAGAGAGTTCACTTTTTATGGCTCTTTTCCTGATGAAGTGGGTCTTTCCTTGTTGGCAAACAGTAAGGCTCAGCTCAGTCCTGGCTTGTGCTGGGTCCAGGACCTGCCCCTGCTGCAGCTCTGCATTTAAAGTGTATAAAGAGCCAAGCAGGCAGCTCAGCTTACTTCTGGCTCATGCTGGGTCCAGGAGCTCAGATCCCCCCTCTCTCACCCCAGAAAGGGGGTGCTGCCACCCCATGGCGGCTGCTGCTGCCTCTGTATTTAGAGGCAGCAGTTGGGGTGGCAGGCAGCTGGGCCGCAAGGGGAGCTGGTTTTTAAACCGGCTCTCCTTGTGGAGCAGCTCCCACCTGGCCCCCTGTGCTGCTGCCTCTGATACAGGGGCAGCAGCACATTGTGGTAGGGGCTCCTTGGAAGTGGAGCTGGAGTGCACTGGCTGCCAGCCCCACCCCCAGGGACTATAGAATAGTTGAGTAACCAATAAGAATTCATGAGTTATTCAAGAATTAATCGACTATTCAATTAACTGATATTTAATATCCCTAGTATTTGCAGAATAAAACACCGAGGCCCCCCTCTTTTATAAAGGATTTAAAAATCTATGGGGCAGTTCAGATACCTTTAGTTAATGTCCTTATGCCCTCTGAAAATACAATGCTGACCACTTGGCTGCAGGGAAATGTGTCCAGTGATAAGCATGTTTTTAATCTCCTTATCAAGCACAATTGGTTCTGCTTAATACTGCGTTGAGAATTCTTATCTCTTGATTAATTTTATCCCTAAGCAGTCAGGGTCACAGGACTCTCTAGCTATGGCTTGTTCAAACATCAGCTAATCCAGGCAGCCCATGGCTAGTATTTGACAGTATGGTGTTTTATCATACTGGTGAGGGATTGTAGTGAGATATTAATGGGCTGAAGCCACTAAAAATACTTGGAGTATTTCTGTTAAATGTGTTTTTTCTATTCTCCCCCCTCCCCTCCCCTCCTATCCCCACACACACACACTCTTTTCTTCTTTAATTAGATTTTGAAGATGTGACTGAGTTTCTTGAGGAGGTCATAGAAGCCTTGACGATGGATGAGGAAGTACGGACATTTGGGGAGGTCATGGTTCCTGTGTTTGATATTCTGTTGGGTCGAATCAAGGACCTGGACCTTTGTCAGATCCTACTGTACATGTATCTGGATATACTCCTCTATTTCACCAGACAGAAAGCTATAGCACAGGTAAGCATGTTGGAGAGCTGGTAACAGATGTCAGCTATCCACTGGAAAAGTGCTGCATAGGCAACAGCAGAGCAAGTTCCCACTGATATGCCCCTGCCATCGCCCCAGAAAGGCTATCTCTATATGGAAGAGAGTTCACTTTTTGTGGCTCTTTAACTCTGAGCCTTACTGTTTGCCAACAAGGAAAGCAACTGAATACACCCAAATTAAAACGAGAAGTTCTATGATCCTAAGTCCTGTGGCACCTTATAGACTGACAGGTTTATTGGAGCATAAGCTTTAGTGGGCAAAGACCCACTTCATCAGACGCACATAGTGCCTGTATATTTATACCTGCCTCTGGAATTTCCACTGCATGCATCTGATGAAATCTGTTAGTCTATAAGGTGCCACAGGACTTCTTGTTGTTTATGCAGATTCAGACTAACACGGCTACCCCTCTGATACTGAATACACCCACGGGCCAGTGAGTCTGATGTAGATGTGTCTTCCTGTGCAGTGGCTAATGGCTTTTGCTTGGCTTTGTTACTGAATGACAGACTGAATTGGACAGGGCTCCCATTCTGCTCTGGTAAATGTGCACTCTGAAGTGTGTTGCTACGACCCACGCATTTCAGCTTTTAAGGGATTGTGCATGCAGTGTCCTACCTGGTTCACACATCCTATATGTATCTATCTTGATCCTCTATGAGAAAAAACAAAAGAGAGAATGAAATAATTTGTTCCCCCCATTCCTTCTTTATTAAACTACTCCTACTGATCTCTGACCGCTCCCAAGTCAGCAGGCTCTCTTTATGCGTATATGAACAGTAGCATGCAGATCATCTGTCTCTTTAGGTTTTTGTAGACTACATTCAACCAAAGGACCCCACCAATGGGCAACTGTACCAGAAGACTCTGCTAGGAGTCATCCTGAGCATCTCCTGCTTGCTGAAAACTCCGGGTGTAGTGGAGAGTCATAGCTACTTTCTGAATCCATCCCGATCCAGCCCACAAGAGATCAAAGTGCAGGAGTCCAAC
Source organism: Pelodiscus sinensis (assembly GCF_049634645.1). Classification (NCBI taxonomy): domain Eukaryota; kingdom Metazoa; phylum Chordata; order Testudines; family Trionychidae; genus Pelodiscus; species Pelodiscus sinensis. The sequence continues at coordinate 1,034,451 of NC_134736.1, read as the reverse complement.
ATTCATCAGGTGGAGCTGAAGTACCACTTTCTAATACTGAACTCCAGTGTGCCTGGCTAAGGAAAGGATCCCTTGTAATGGATTTCAGGAGATCTGGGCTCTGTTCAGGTTCTGCCATAGGATGGCTGCGTGACTTTGGGCAAGCCACTCCACCTCTGTGTACTGGGATGTTGTTTTCCCACCTGTACAATAAGGATAGTGCAGATATCACAGGGTGTTGGGAGAATAACTCCATTCATATGGGTAACATGCTTTGAATCGCTCGTGTGGAAAGTGCTGCAGCAGTGCAAAATCTTAGCGAGTACAAGTACAAAGGTTCCCCATAGAGAGCCTGAACCCACATCAACTGGCTCCCAGTCATGTGCCCTACTACAAAATCATTCTTCCTCCCAGCGACCTATAAAAACCTTTGGTTTTCCTTTCCATTGAAACAATTCATTGTATTTCTTAGCATGTCTTCCTGGCTTTTATCTGTAGGCTTCAGGGTTGCTGTATTCACCATATGTTGTCTTTGACGGGACAATGTTAAGGGGTCATGGGAGCTACAAGTAAGCACCTTTGGGTATGCCTGCCCTTCAGCTGGGAGCATGCTTCCTAGCATGGGGTCACCAGATTCGCACTAACCCTCCCCCCCCCGCCCCCGAGCTAGCACACTAAAAATAATTGTGTGGACCCACAACTTAGGCGCGCCTCCTGAGCACAGACCCAAGGGACAGGTAAGTTTGGACTTAGGTGGCTAGCTTGAGGAAGCAACATCCACACTGCTACTTTTATCAGAGTCTGAGTCTGTCCAGCTGGGCGAGGAGGCTAGCTCCCAGCAGCAGGGAAGGCATGCCCTAAGAATGAATACTGTGTACAGATGTGGTCTCCTCACCTCAAAAAAGATATTTCGGCCTTGGAAAGGGTTCAGAAAAGGGCAACTAAAATGATTAGGGGTTTGGATCGGGTCCCATATGAAGCGAGGCTAAAGAGACTGGGACTTTTCAGTTTAGAAAAGAGGAGATGGAGGGGGGATATGATAGAGGTCTATAAAATCATGAGTGGTGTGGAGAGGGCCGATAAAGAAAAGCTATTTATTAGTTCCCTAAATAGAAGAACTAGAGGACACCAAATTAAATTAATGGGGAGCAGGTTTAAAACTAATAAAAGAAAGGTCTTCTTCACAGAGCGTGTAGTCAACCTGTGGAACTCCTTGCCAGAGGAGGCTGTGAAGGCTAGGACTATAATAGAGTTTAAAGAGAAGCTGGATAAATTCATGGAGGTTAGGTCCATAAAAGGCTATTAGCCAGGGGATAAAATGGTGTCCTTTGCCTCTGTTTGTCAGAGGCTGGAGAGGGATGGCAGGAGACAAATCGATTGATCATTGTCTTTGGTCCACCCTCTCTGGGGCACCTGGTGCTGGCCACTGTGGGCAGACAGGCTACTGGGCTAGGTGGACCTTTGGTCTGACCCAGTACGGCCGTTCTTATGTTCTTAAGAAGAGTAGGATGACCTAGGAGCTCTCAGACCAACTTGAAAAGTGCAAGTGAAATGGACCTTTTCAAAAATTCCTTCAGTGACGGTTTGGTTTTTTTATTAACAGTTTATGGCCCAGTTCCATGAGAAAATCTACCAGATGTTGAAGAACCTGTTACAGCTCTCTCCAGAGACCAAGCACAGGATTCTGTCCTGGCTTGGAAACTGTCTCCATGCTAATGCAGGCCGTACCAAAATCTGGGCTAACCAGATGCCGGAGCTCTTCTTCCAGATGTATGCCTCGGATGCCTTCTTTCTGAATCTAGGGGCTGCCCTCCTGAAACTGTGCCAGCCATTCTGCAAGCCCAGATCTCCTAGGCTTCTCACCTTCGACCCCACCTACTGTGCCCTGAAAGAGCTGACTGAAGAGGAGAGGAGAAGTAAGAATGTGCATCTGAAAGGTAGGTATGCTAGAAATGCTAGGCTCACCTTGCTTCCATATGGGCTCATGTGCACTTTGTCTCCCCTACAAAACGATACCTCCTGTCTCTTCAGGAGGAAAAGGAGGCAACAAATTAGGTGGGCTGTGGTGGAGTCAAGAGAAGCTGAAAGGTTAAAATATCACCCACACCAAGCTGGGTCTTTCTGACTGCACTGAAGTCCCCTTCCCAGACCCAGCAGGGCAGGGTCAATTCACTGGTGCTTTTAATTTCTTCAAGGCTTGGAAAAAGAAACGTGTTTGATCCCAGCTGTGACTGAGCAGGATCCAGGGTTTGCCCACAGCTACAATCTGGTGACCGAGAACCTAGTCCTGACACAGTACACCCTCCATTTAGGATTCCACAGGTAACTCGCCTGCTAGTCCAGGAACCCGTTGTTATGAACAGTGTTGGTAACTGGGAGAGTGCCACACAAACTTGTATTTCTTATGGATGCTTTTTAAACCAGGATGTCTGCAAGTTTATGGGACAGATTCTTTTGCCGAGACTCAGGTAATATCTGTTGTTCTCAAATAACAGAAAAATGCTAAATTAAGGGACAGGTGGCTTTTTTAAGTACTGTTCTGTATCCAAAGGCCCAGTACTGTTAGGTCTGTTTTTCTGACTATTCTGATGACACCTGTGCTCCAAGCTGTAGATGACAAATCAGCATGGGGCTTATTTCCCCTGTGCTCAGATAATAGCTGCCAGGCCTTATCTTTGGGTCTGCTGAAGAGATGGAGCTCTGCTTTGGCTTTGAACCAGGGGTCCATCTCTTCAGTTAGACCCAAAGATAATGCCCAGCTCCTGGCCTTGGTAGTTTACATTATCATTTTCATTGGCTGCTGTGATCTTTCCCCAGGAGAGAAATGGCCCAAATCTCCTGTCTGTACCGGAGAGCATCTCTCTCTCTGGATAGAGTATTTGAACTGCCATAGTGAGTGGGCTTCATTTTCAGTAAGTTAGGAGGATAATTGGCTGCTCTTCTCAGGAAGTGCAGGAGGCTAACGCGTACTGATTGCTTAGCCTCCCACTGTGAATAGCTACCTGGATACTGCGGGGTCACCAGTGATCCAGGCGTACTCACCTTCCATATGATTTATTTTCTAAATATCAAAAAAGCCAGAAAAGTTATACAGATGGTTTGTTGCTGGGAAACAAAGTATCACCTTGCGGGCATCGCCACATTACTTAGAACATCCGGGACTCTGCTAGACTGAGAGGATGTACAGCTGCTTAGGCCAAGCTAGCCATCCGGTGCAGAGTTAGCACCGATGGATCACCAGAGTTTTCATTCTCCAGATTAGTTTGTAAGAGAGCTCCTTTTCTGGAACTGCACCCTCCCAGTCCTTCGCTGTCTGATTCTGGTAACATGCCGTTCGGCAGACCAGCAGACAGAATTATTCGTGGTGGATAATTTGAGGACAGTGGATTTAAATAATGCTCACTCAGTTACAACCATCTTTCTGCTTATTCAGATGGAATGGAGCAGTTTGTAAAGCTGGTACCATGCCCTGCTTTTTTCTGCCTTCTCAGCGACTTCTGCCAGTTGCACACCACCACTCAGTGTTCTGCACATAGGCATGTTTAGGATCTCTGTGGGCCATCTGTACTAAATCGATTCTCAACTTCTCCGGTATTCTCATCTTTGTTCTGTGGACAGGTTGCATGATCAGATGGTAAAGATAAACCAAAGCCTTCACCGGCTGCAGGTAGCCTGGCGAGAGGCTCAACAAAGTTCCAGCCCTGCAGCAGACAGTCTGCGGGAGCAGTTTGAACGCCTGATGACTGTCTATCTCTCCACCAAAACATCCATGACTGAGCCACAGATGCTACAGAACTGCCTGAATTTGCAAGTGTCCATGGCAGTTCTCCTGGTCCAGCTGGCGATAGGAAACCGAGGCACTGAGCCTGTAGACCTGACGTTCCCTTTGCCAGAATTGAAGCACAGTGCACTGGCTTACGTTCCAGGTAGAGATCACTGCTTTTCATTAAGACCAGCGCACCACTAACAGAGAGGGTGAAGGAGTCAAAATAGCTTTAGCACCCTTTTCAGTTTGCATTATTTATGCAGTAAATGGCCTGTCTCTTTTGGAGGTGCTGAGTGCCTGCATTTTGCAGGAACTTGCAAAATCAGGGCTGTAGGATCTGTACAGAAACAAGGGGAAATTCTGTGCCAAAATGTCCAAAGCCCAGATAACAAAGTGACATGCATCATAGAAATGCCTGAGAGTGTGAACTTGTGGTTCTCAACAGATTGTGCACAGCTGGGTTTGCATCGAATGTGCACTGCATGGGGAATTGTCCATGGAAATTCTGATTTTCCTGGAAGTGATGGTGGTGGCCCAGTAGATAGCACTGCTCCATCTTAGCACTGAACCAGTTCCCCTGATTGTTAACAGGATCACTGTACTGGTGGAAGTGCTGTCTTTCTGATGAGACAAACTAAGGTTCTGGCCTCTTTTAAAAGTATCAAGCACTTTCTGTAGGAACTGGAGAGTCTGATGTTCTGCCCCATCCAGTTGAGGCAGAATGTAACCACACATCATTAGCCCTGCAGTTTCAATTGGATATGGATCCTTCAGATGTTGTTTACAATTATGCACTGCTACACAGCTGCCAAATTTCACCCCAAAGTGACTTGCCTCCATGGTTGTTAAGGATTCGTCGACTGTCTAATAAGCATTTGCTTATCAGATAGTCTGTGGATTAGTCAACTAATTAATTTCCCTCCCCAGCCCTTGCTGCCTCTATAAGATAAAGGCAGCAAAGGTGGGGAAGGGGTACTTCAAAGTGGCAATGCCACACAGCTGAGCCAGGGATCAGCTGTGCAGCACTGTCACTTTAAAACACAGAAGTGCTGTGGAGCCTGGGGTCAGCTGGGGACTCCCCAGCTGACTCTGGGTTCCACGCAGCATTTCCCTAGAACCCAGGATCACTCTCCAGCTGATCCTGAGTTCTGAGGAAATGCCACACGGAACCGGGATCAACTGAGGCGTCTCCAGCTGATCCCAAGCTCCACAGCTGCCCCTTTGAAACACTGCCTCCACATTTCAAAAGGGCAGATGAGGAGTCCGGGATCAGCTGGGGACTCCCTAGCTGACCCTAGGCTCTGCACGGCATGGAGCCCAGGGTCAGCGGGGGATTCTGAGTCCCCCACTAACCCCAAGCTCCATGAGGGCACTTCCGGCACCCGCATGCAGCCCAGAGTCAGTGGGATTTCCTACTGGCCCAGGCTGTACTGGAGTTCCGCATTCCTCCTTTGAAATACAAGTGCCTATCGACTAGTCGAGTATTGGATGGAAATTCCATCGACTACTTGACTAGTCAGTTAACCGCAATTTAACATCCTTAGTGGGGTGAAGTCATCTTAGTGAACAATAAATCTTATTGGTATGGAGGACTTTTAGGGTTATATATGTAAGTGCAAGTTGTTCCTGTTAGGTCTAGGGATACAGTTTGTACAGGCTGTGCTGGCTTTCTCAGTAATTGCTTCATTTTTTTTATTGGCATTAAACTACCATGTTAATTTTAATCACCATGAGAAGCACAGGGGGGAATCCCACAGGGAAGGCTAGAAAAGAGCGTCTGATGAGACACTAATTTTTATGACTTCTATTCGCAGAATTCTTTGCTGATAATTTGGGTGATTTCTTCATTTTCCTGCGGCGGTTTGCTGATGACATCTTGGAGGCTTCTGCTGATTCTCTGGAGCACATCTTTCACTTTGTTACTGTTTTCACGGGTGATGTTGAGAGGTAAATACCTTTGCAGCCCTTTGTCCTTTTACACTTACTGAAAAGCATCCAGAGACAGAAACAAACAAGTACAAATCATAAGGGGTGTCTTGAGGTTTGATGTAAACGTTAATGACTCCGCTGACCCACCTGGGGACAGCAAAGAATTCTGCCCACTAGAGGCATCCTAAGCAAAGACCTTTGTCCCAAAGCGCTTGGGTTTCATGTAAGACACAAATGGGAATCCAGCATCTGTTTCCTCATTAATGGCAAATTACTGTAATGTTGGGAGCCTGTCTAGTTACAGCTCTTTGTTAGTGAACTTTGAGCAATGATGGAATGCCTGGCACTTGGATTTCCATTAGATGTTGTTTTTTAGTCTTCCCTATACGTCTCCTGAAGCAGGAGACTGAAGTGCGTCCTTCAAAATTGTTTTCACACACAGGTTTGTATGTTTGTATTCGGGAAAAAAAAAAGAATGTTCACAGCATTTCCCATTGCAGGGAGAAGTGCTGGGGCCTCGGGAGGCATAATCCGCTGCAGGCGCAAGTGGGGGGTGTAGAATAGTGTGTTCACATGTAACAGATAAGGTCAGCACATCTTGCTCTATCTGAAAAGCACCTGGAAAATACTTCCTTTTTGTTGTGCGACTACTGCCATGCTGCCTCAAACAAGGAAACAAATGTATTGTGTGTGTACAGCGGAACTTGGATTTAGTGAGCACTACATGTGATCATTTGGCTAGGGATCAAAAATTACCTTCCAGAATTCAGTGGTGCCAATGTGTTTGCCCCTCATTTACACTGATCACTGGGGCTTTTGATTATAAGGGTCAGACTGAAAGAAATTTCAAATCTGACTCATATTTCCGAAGACCAGAAATCATTGTGCACCTTTTTATTGGTGTTTAGCTGCAAGTGCACAACATCACAACAAAAGGCAGGGACATTTAGTGCGTTATAAGGTGGGTGGCCTGTGGCACTAGGGGACAGACATTCAGAAATGAGTGCTTGCAATTCCAAGTTAAGGCACCAGGAATTCTTAAGTGTACTGCACCTTTGAAAACCAGAACTTATGTACCTGCAGAATGTGTGCTGTCTTGGGAGATTTGCTTTGTCTGTGTCTGACTTGGGAACTTTCCTGTTTTATGGAATTGGGTGTCAAAACAGGTTATCTAAATCAGCCTGGCTTTGTTATTTCTGAGACCTCTGTTGCCGGGGTGTTTGTTGCCTGAGCACCAAACAAAATCATGAGCTGACTTATTGATCCTGGAGGTAAGATATCCTCGTGTACACTGTGTTCATGCTCTTCATTTGTTCCTATTTCTGTGTGCAATCACATTCATGGCAACAGTAGGGGCAGGTAAACTTTGTCTTCTGCCTGAGGCGGTATTTGCCATTCCGCAGTATGGCGTTTGGGAGACTTCTTTCACTGACTCGCTGTGCAGTCTCGGCCCTGTGCTCTACCTCTGTAGTGGGAACAGTAACACTTACTCACCCTTGCTGAATGCTCTGTGATAGATTAGTAAGAGCTCTGTGCAATTTCAAAGTACTTCTGATGTTCTATAAATAGGGGATGGAAGAGTTACACCGGTTCAGCACGTAGCTGATATAACAGAAAATTTGCCACCTATATTGGACTAGGGCAAAAGAGCCACAACGGATGAGCAGGCACAAGCATGCAGTAGTGTGCCTCACTGAGAGACTGCTTCTCTCGGATAAGCCAAAATCTTCAACCTTCACTCTTCCTATAGTCCTTCTCTCGGAGGATTAACCGCTAGTGACTGAGAGCGATCACGGCGTGCTGTTGGGAATGCAGGTGCTTTCGATTAGGTCAGAAGTTTGGCTGCAGAAGGATAGCGTGCTCAGCCAGTCCTTTGGGATTCTCTTTGGCCAATCAAATTCCCCTTTTTGCTCCAGACTGCCCCAATGTATCTGTGTTTCTTTTCCAGAATGAAGAATCCTCACCTACGAGCCAAGCTGGCCGAAGTGTTGGAAGCAGTGATGCCTCACCTGGATCAGGTCCAAAACCCCCTTGTTTCCAGCATGTTCCATCGCGAGCGAGTGTTCTGCTCCTACCTACATGCTGCCCGTCTGGCTGAGGCACTTATCAAGGTCTTTGTGGACATTGAGTTTACAGGTGAGCAGGAAAGGGGAGGGATTTGTTTCTTGCTCTGAGAACAATCAATGAGAGGCTATCTGCAGGCTTTGACATACCTTGTTCTATTCAGTGGCGGCCCGTCAATACCAAGAAAAACGGCCGTTGAGGGCTTTGGAGGCGGGGGCGCCGATCGTGCATTTCGTTTAGGGCGCCAGTTGCCAGCAGCTCATCTAGGGCCGCTCCTGGTTCTATTGACAGTGATGCACCAACCCCAACCTAGTCAGGCTTGGTCATATCCATTAGACCATATTACACAGACAGCTCTCTAGCAAAAATGCAGTTGTTCTGAATTGCTGATGTAGGCAAAGCTGCAACATGTCTTGAAAACACATGCTCTGGAAAGCTGCATTTCATGGTCTAATCAAGTCCCCTTAGGTAGCTGCGCCCACTAGGAGTTCCACCTTGCTCCCATTGAAGGCAGTAGCAACACTCCCATTGACTTCAGCTGGACCTGCTCTATTCAGTGGGAAACGAGCACATTTCCATACTCACAGACCTTCCATAGGTGGCTTTTCTCAGAGGCCACTTCAAGACAGTCGTATTCTTACAGCCCTCCATCTCAGCCAGCAGCCTAGTCAGGATGCTCTCCTCCCTCTGGAGCACTCAGTCACAGAGCAAGAATCACAATGGGGCAAGGAGAAGTGTTCCTGTTCCTCAACCAACCAAAGTCCACGTATGCTGCCTCCACAACATTTCTGCCCCGTTTCCCAGACCTGAGGCTCAGTGTTCGACTGGCCCTGGCACACTCATTTTATCCTGTGCTCTAACTTCATTATCGTACATTCTGAGTGCTCATCCCAAGAGGCGTCCAGCAGCTCAGCAGACTGCCTCAGCACTGTTTGTCTCACAAGCCCAGCGGTTAACCCAGCTCCCACTGAAATCAGCGATAGCCTCGCTGCTGACGTCTGTCGGAACAGCATGGAGCTCTTTGCTAGTGGGGAGGCGGGGAGATGCTCAGTGCTTCAACTTGGTTGCTCCCTCTGAGCTGATGGTGAGCACCATGTGCTATTGCCAACCACTGCCAGCACAAACAGGGAAATCCCAAGAGCTATTAGTGACTGGGGCGCTTACTTCAAGGGAAAATGGAGCAAAAGCATAGGATGTACCACTAACTTTGTAAAAGTCTGTCTGTCAGCTTTCAAAGGCACGAACATTGGTTTCTGTCCTGTTTCTTTGAGACAAACTCTCCTGGTTTTAAGGTCTATTTCTTCTGTTAACTTTAACAGCCCCTTTAAAATAGTTCAGGAACCTCTCTGATGTCACAGGTTGGGAGCGCTGAGCATTAACTAATGCAGACTGGTTGCTTTAGTTGAGTAAATCTCGCTAAGTGCACATAAAATAGTCCCGCTCTGTGAAGCGTATACAGTATTGGAGCTGCATCGCAAGAACAGATCCGGCAAAAAGGAGTCTAGTGATAGTGGCAAATTGATATTTGAAAGTAGCATTTAATCAGCTCTTGCTTCCTGGCGTTGGCTGCATTTCAGGAGCTTGCTGTGACAGTTGTTCCTTGTTGAGCAGGGTGCACTGTGAAGTCAGCTTTAGATTTTTCTCAAGGACTTGAGCAGATGTTGCTCTTCTCCAGCCTGATGCTAAGTAAGCTCCTGTCATTGACAGGGTCAGCTCCCTGGGAGACTTACTGCAGCATCGAATCTCACACATCGCTGGGAATGCAAAGAGCTCCACAGCTGTGAAGAGCTCTAGAGATGTTAAACCCTGTGCCAGTGCTTGCTGCTTAGTTGAAGCTCCCTCTCCCTTTTGCTTTTGTTCAGGGGATCCCCATCAGTTTGAGCAGAAGTTTAACTATCGTCGACCCATGTATCCCATTCTCAGATACATGTGGGGGACAGATTCATACCGGCAAAGCATAAAGGTAAGCTAATATATGCACCTCTGTGGCTTGTTTGGTATGTACAGCACCGTATAGTGTCATGTAACTCAACACTTCCGTTTGCTCTGTGGTGGAGCACTAACTCCTCCATTCTGCGTGTGACTTGTAGGGTCTGGCTGATTATGCCTCGGAGAACCTAGAGGCAATGAACCCTCCTCTCTTCCTGCGCTTCCTTAACTTGCTCATGAACGATGCCATTTTCCTGCTGGATGAAGCCATACAGGTAGGGCTTGGAAGGTGTCTTAGTTGTGGAAGTGGAAGCAGGCACAGCTCCTATATGTCAGATGGCTGATGAAGGTATCAGACCTATATCCCTCACCTTAACTCCTAGTGAGGTCTGTCTGCATCGGATGCTCTCCAAGCAGTTTGGCAGAGTTCAGCCAGACTGATCATCTGCTCAGGAGAAACCCAGAGGTGGAATAGGGAGAGATGCTGGAGAGCATAATTGAAGGGCTTTTGGACTGGGGGCTAGAACTCCAGGGCTCTGGCAGACCAGGTTCGGTATCAGGTTGAGGAGGCTAGAGAGGGAGAGGAAGCCAAAACCAAGGGAAGGATTTTCAGGTCAGGACTGAAGTCCGTTGGCTGAGTTGTGAGGAAGTCTGCCTGTTGCTTATGTGAACTATAACTGGCTCATGTGAGTCTTCTTGCAGCTTGTGATCATCAAATCCCTCTGGCCTGCTTTGCAAATGCCTTGTTATTTTAGCAGAGATGTTGCCGTCTCAAGACAGCCTCCTCCTTTGGGCTTACAAGGCATCAGACCCAGATGAACTTCTTTGTCCCTCGTGTGTGATTATTTTCTATCCACATCTTTTGAAGCTGCTGCTTGCTACTAAAAAAAGGGGCCTTGGAAGCTCAGTTGTATGTCCTGTGGTGGAAGTGTGAGCCTGGCAGTACAGATGTGATCCACCTGCCTGAGTGTTTTTTAGGCTGTTCCTAATGTTGCTTTGCTTTAAAAGAAGGTGCTGTGTTTTTGTTTGTTAAATACATGTGGTCATGGGAGCCCTGTGTAAGCGTGGAGAGAAAAGCTCCTGTCATTGACAAGGTTGGCTCACAGTGAGACTTACTGCTGCCTGGAACTCTGCAGTGTGAGATCAGGAGAGCAAAGAGCTCCACAGCTGTAATGAAACTTCCAAGTTACTTCTATGTTGTGGCTGAATCTGATTTAACCCCAAGGAATGACATTGTCAATGAATCCTCTTCACCCTTCACTTGGTCCTTCTCCACCCACCTCCCACTTTTTAGCTCCTACTTTCCTCTTTTCTTTGTGAGGCCCCAGGGAATTGCTGCTTATTCGGTTGCAGTGAACGAGGCCTGTTCGGAATCTGTCAGTCAGCAGCACTTCTGCGGGTAGTAGGAAGCACGTGAGAACTTGTGCTGACCTGGCAAAGGAGAAGCCTAGTCTGGAAAGTAGGTTCTATTATAACTGGCACCCAGAACCCTGGGCTAAATTATTTCCTTTCTTGATTTTGGTTTCACTGTGTAATTGGCGCTAGTGAAAAATACCCAATTAAAGTACCAGAGACTTAAACCCTCTGTTTATCAACAAGCCACATTCATTACAAGCAGCAGCAATTAAGGCTTTCCCCCAAACTGCTCTGTCAAGGGGCTTCAGCCTAGCCTCAAGGGAGGTGAGGAGTGCCTCCACGGTCCAATTCAACCCAAGTCCCTTCCTTAGGTTGCTAATTTTGTAGTGGAGTTTATCTGATGTGCACATGTGCCTTCTGGGTCTAGGAGATTTCCCAAGACCTACTGAACTCATGGAATAATTTCCCATGTAAGAGAGGATGAAAGCATTCTGAGCTTGCCAGGATTACTAAGTAGACCACACTGCTCAATTCCTCTGCTTTATCTTTACAGTACCTCAGTAAGATAAAAGTTCAGCAGATAGAGAAGGACCGTGGTGAGTGGGACAGCCTGTCCCCAGAGGCTCGTAGGGAGAAGGAGTCCAGTCTGCAAATGTTTGGTCAGCTGGCTCGCTTCCACAACATCATGTCCAATGAAACCATTGGAACTCTGGCCTTTCTGACCTCAGGTATGGACAGCAAGCTCTCGTAGCTGGGAATGGGAGAGTGGCAGTGGTTGGGGGAGTTTTGCCTGGTTTAAGGGGTTGGTGCAGAAGGGTTGATTTTTATTTTGATGCTCAGAGAACTGTTGGCTTCCATTCCAGAAATTAAGTCCCTGTTTGTGCATCCTTTCCTTGCTGAGCGCATCATCTCCATGCTGAACTACTTCCTGCAGCACCTGGTTGGCCCTAAAATGGGAGCATTAAAAGTCAAGGATTTCAGCGAGTTTGACTTCAAACCCCAGCAGCTTGTTTCTGACATCTGTACCATCTACTTAAACCTTGGGTATGTGAGGGTATGAGAAGCTGCGGGGGAGCAACAGTCCTGGAGAACAGGACCCCTATTGCACAATGGATTCACATTGCTGGGTGGCAAAACAAAATTATTTCTGGATATTTAGTCTACTAAATCCATTAGCGCGATGCTGCTGAGCTGCTCAGGACCAAATTCTACTCTGAGCTGACTGCAGTCAGCATAAATCCAGCCAGACATTAATTTCGGTTCTAAAACTTGTTTTTAAGCCATCACCCGCCATCTGAACAATTAAATCTTTAAGCCTCAATGGGAGACTACAAATAATGGAGAATCTGTGAATTAAGTATAGCAGTCTTTTCAATAGGAAATCTGACCAGTATCATGCATTTTTATGTGATCTAGGTAGCTCTGATTACACTGGGAGCTGACCTCTGCTAGCTATGATTGTGTTTACACATGGTTGTGGGTAGCAGAATTCTCTCATGATCCCCTGTCCAGTGTGATGGTTTTGTATTTTGTGATATTTTTGTCTTGTCTTTTTTTTTAATTATGGTAACCACTCTATGCCATACATTGGCTCCTTGTAGCATAGAGAACCTCCCCTTCCCCCATCCGCACTAGCCAGGGAAAACACCTACAACCTTGGCAGCAGTAACAGACTTTAAATATGGCTGTAGCTAGTGTAAAACCTATCCGAGCATAGAGACGGTCTAGGAGAAACTACTCAGCTGTTACAGTGAGGTGTGTCTCCTTTCACATTGCCATCTCCTGTGTATATTTTACTGAAATAATTCAGCTGCTGTGTGGGGAGATGTCTCTGCAATCTCGCAAATCACTCTTTCCACAAATCCCAACGCTTATGTTCTTTTTCTTTCTGTAATTGTGGTTCAGCGATGCAGAGAATTTCTGCGCCACGGTGCCCAAGGATGGGCGCTCCTATTCGCCGATGCTGTTTGCTCAGACAGTCAGAGTCCTAAAGAAAATCAATAAGCCTGGGGACATGATCGTGGCTTTCAGTAACCTGGCCGAACGGATCAAGGTGAGAGAGGAAAAGGACGACACTATTGGTGCTGTCAGCCATTTATCAATGCTTCTGCTAAGCAGAGTTCTCTATTGATATTTCACTGTGAAAGTTCTTGAATGTGCCCCTCGCTTCTTAACTGATCTCTCTCTCTCTCTCTCTCTCCCTTGCAAAACCCACTCACATTCTTCAGTCTCACTCTGGCTTCCCATCCCAGTATACCTCCTGGGATTCTCGCCCATTCACCGGGTCATTCTGTTCACTGACTCCACTTCCCTGTTTCTTTGCCCAGGCAGCCCCATGTCTCCTGGCTTCTTGTCACATTTATTTCCCATTCCTCCAGCCATTGGTTTCCAGTCTCTTGTTCAGCCAGTCCAAGTCTCTTCCCACCCACTGACTCCCAGCTTCCCTCTCCCCTCCAGTCTGCCTCTCATCCTCCTCGTGCCAGTCTGTTTCTCCCACCTCTGCACGGTCTTCCTTGACCCCCTTCGCATTCAGACTAGGCAGCTTCCTCTTACTGCCTGGGTAGCAGCAGCAGCAACGGCACTGAAGGTATGTCTGCACAGGGATAAAAGGCATGTGTCTGACCAGGGTCAGCAGACTAAGGCTTGCAAAGCTGAAAAATCATTGGCGCTAAAGCTCTGGGACTCTGTGAATGGGAGGATCCTAGATTCCAAACTAAGCCTCAGTGTCTACACAGCAGTTTCTAGCCCTACTGCTTGAGCCAGCCCTACTGTGGATCTTTTATTTCTACAAATGCAGAAGGGAGAGATTCTCTCCTGTTCCTTACCATGCCCAGACCTTGCATAGCTCACAGCAGCGTAGAGGTGCAGTTTTGGATAAACTCTTACTCAGACCCAGGCTGAGGATGCCCAGTGCAGACAGAACTTAAAAATTAAGAGATTTCTAATGAACTACAATCCCTCTTTCCCCCCCACCCTGGCCAAATATGAGCAGAATCTTACAAGGATGGCAAAAGCTGCATCCCTGATACCCTGGCTACCTCCCCACCAAATTTCAAGCCCCTACTCCAAAGTGTGGTAATACTAGAACGTTTCAAAGAAAAGTTTGCCTGAATATTTTTAAATGGTAAAAACGACGTTTTCCTTGCCTTCATCTTGGAGCTGGCTGAACAGTTTTGACTGAAATTCTCCACACACAAAAAAATTAAGCCTAAGGCAGACACCAGCCATGTAAAAATTCAGCACAAACAGTTACAAATTGGCAAAGTTATAAGGAATGAGAAGAGGGTCTTAAAATATGAAGGGTGCATAGGGCAACATGAACAATAGGGTTAGAATTCCACCTCCACTTGTAATATGTGTACATAGCTTTGTAAACGTGCAATGTTTTACAAACCAATAAAAGATTATCCCTGATGTGAAGAGGTTAGTATGCTGTACAAGACAGTAAGCTGTAACAACTTCTGGAAATCCCCTCAGAGCTAGCCTGTCTCAGCTTCCACAAAGGTTTTGCTGGAAAATTAAAACTATGATGCTAATCAGTAACGATAGCCATGCTCCTCCAAAAAGCTTCCACACCCAATTTTGCCCTACAAGGCTTCTGTCCAGACAAGCAATAGCTGACAACTGTCTTCCAATAGATACTTATATTCTTAATGTTTTTGCTGTGTCTGAAATTGAAACCAGGAACTGATTTACATTTTGATGATATTTTAACAACTGTAACTATGCAAATGAAAGAACCATTAGACTTCTGGAGTTTGCAGAAGCAAAGCTGTGCACCCAGTGTTTATTTGCATGCCACAGCTGCGATATGTTATCTGGGTTCCTGCTGTTTCTTAGCCATCTTGGTGTCTGAGCTCTGGATATAAACCAAAAGATTTGGCAGAGCATCTGGTTATGTGCATGGTCACCTTCTGCCAGATAGTTTACAAGTAAGAAGTGGTGCCAGACTTTCTGCATTGTTAGGCTCCTCTCCTTTGTGAATACGAGAATTTAAGCTGCTTGACAAATTTTCACAAAGCCTAGTGTTAGTAGCTGTGCATGTATCTACCAGTCTCTTGCAGATCGACAGCAGCAAGAAGAGGAGACCTATGCAGATGCGTGTGATGAATTCCTGGATCCTATCATGAGCACTTTAATGTCTGACCCGGTGATCCTGCCATCTTCCCGAGTCACTGTGGATAGGTCAACAATAGCCAGGCATCTCCTCAGGTATTCAAGAAAAGTTAATTGCATCTGAATGAGGAGTTCAGCGATTCACTAAGAGCAGAGGATCCGGGTCCCTGGGCAAGTTGGGAGGAAGTTGGCTTTGTTCTCCCAGAAGGGGCAGGGCCTTGGGTTCAAGAGGCAGGGCAGGGGCAGTCAGCTCTGAATGCTGCCCAAATTGCGGCACATCTAGGGTTGCCAAATGGTTTAACCAAAAATACCAACCCCCCCCCCCCCCCCCCCCACACACACACACCAAAAAAAAAAACCATCAGGGAAAAAATTCTTTTAGGGGAAAAAAAGGTGGGAGACCAAAGTTGTTGAGCCAAAAAAAAAAGGATCCCGAGAGTTATTTAAAAAAAAAAAAAAATTAAAAAACCCCAGCATGGCCCCTTTAAGACCAGGTGCTGGGCTCTGCCTCTCCTAACAGGCTGCCGGCAGCCGGTGGCCATCTTCTCTCCCTGCTCTGGACCAGACAGCTCCTCTGCAGTATCAGGTAAGTGAGAGGGATGGGCTGGACCTGGCCCGGTTGCTGAGTGTGTATAGGGTTGCCAGGTGTCTAATATTAACCCCAACAGTCTAGTATTTTCACCTCCTGGCAAGGAAAAAAAATTCAGAAAATACCAGATGTCCTGTATTTTCTGATTTTTTTTTTTTTTTTTTTTAAACCAGACAGGAGGTGAAAATACCAGACTATCCGGGTCAATACTGGACAACTGGCAACCCTAGGCATGTCCCCCCCCGCCCTAACCCTCAGCGCTGTCTGGAACGTGAGACATGGGGCTCCAGCAGCGATTAAAGGGTCCGGGCTCTTTTGAATTATCGGACCCTGCAGTTTGCTGGGGAGGAGTTGGTGTTTTTGCTGTCAGAAGTTGGGACAGGACCACGTGGCCATTCCCATGCATGTGTACAGCCATTCTCCTTTACAAATTTCCCACGGTTATTCTAGAGCCTAAGATCTTAGCTATGTTGGATTTGCAAGTGGCTATAATCCATCTGTTTTCAAAAGTGCTAACGATTTATTAGCCAGGTGTAGTTTGTATGCCTGGACCCTATGGCATTGTGCAGACCACATTTTTGCTTGTGTTTTTAATGAAATAAAGCACAGGAGAGGTGCTCCAGCCTACAAATTGAAGTTGGGGGGTGGGAGGAGAATATTAAGACTTTTTAATTTAAAAGCAATTTGAATATTAGGAAAACTGCAGGTGTTTCTTCATTCTGATTGTAGGTTGAGCATGTTAGTGAGTACAGATAAAAACCAGAAATGTTTTCCAATAAAAGCATGAGCATAGGAGATTTGCTTTTTTTCATCCAAGTAGTAGCACATTTTAATCTGTGTATAAATAATCATCTTCTGTGTGTTATGAATCAGAGGTTTAGTAGCTGGTCTGTGTTGTGCTTTGTTCTCTCTAATACTGTTGTATACTCTTGTACTTAGGTGTATTGTGAACCTAGACATTTTAGTCTCAGATGCACCTCTGAAAATGATGAGAATGGTGGTGTCTGACTTTTGGAGGATGTTTGGTGAAGCCTAATGATTACATGTAGTGGACTAGTATCTATAGGCAGGTCTGATTCACTTGATGGAACAGTGGCTGTGCATGTCTGTGGACCATGTTTTTGGCTTCATATGGTTACTTTTTAATCATAAAACAGTAGTCATAGACTGAGTCTCCTGGACTTTCTCTCTTTCTTACAGTGACCAGACAGATCCTTTCAATCGCAGCCCCCTCACTATGGACCAGATCAGACCAAACATAGAACTAAAGGAGAAGATCCAGCAATGGCTTGCAGAGAGGAAAAAGCAGAAAGAGCAGCTAGAGAACACACTAAAATGAACAAATGAAAAAACATCCTGACAAATGAACAAAAGTTTATTTGCAAGAGTGAAATCCCCTTGCAGAGACAATGGCTGGTGCTCCAGAGAATCTGTGAATCAGTGCTACAGTCTACTCTTTAACCACGATTGCATTTAGTGCATTGCCACTAGACCAGGAGCCTTGCTTAGGCCCTTCCTTTTATCCCCTTCTATTTTTTGTTTCCATTAAGTCTTTTAAAAAATATCAGAACCCTCAACTACATCACAAATTCTCAGCTCAAGAATCCTATGGTCCCTTCTTGCACTGTTGGCCACTGGTTAATTTTCTTGTGTTTGTTCTTCACAGCATTCACTGTGTTTTAATGAATGTCATGTCACACATTTCAGTGGCTGTTAGCCACCACAAAATCTCTCTTCTTCTGGTACTGCTGCTTTGGCTCCAGACCTATTCAAACTATGTAATGTTCTATCATACTATGTTTAGTGTGGAAAAAAAATTGTGTGTCCACAGCAGCCCTTAAATTAGATGTGTGTGAGGATGGAAGAGGTTCTCTTATGCAGTGTTGTCTGTAAATATTGGTTGAATACAAGGGTTGACGTTCAGCGTGGTCCATGGCAATGGGGCAGCACTGAAATTGAAACATTTAGAACACCATCTGAAAGTTGGATGTGACTGAAAGGTAGGGATAGTCGAATGGTTCAGCAGCTTCTGTAACAAAACCCTCACGGGGAATAAGGAGGTCATGCTGGGAAAAAGGAGCGTAGGTTTAGAAAAGCCTCTCACTTGGCTGCTGGGGACTCTTACTAATGATCGGTTACCTGCTGTTTTGTTCAAGGAGCAACCATGCAGGAACCCACCATACCCAGACACAGAGGATAAGCTTTTCTCAATGGGGTTCTGAGAGTCTCCATATGATTTAAATTAACCTTAATTAGTAATGGTTTAAGAGCCTATTGGAAATGGCACTGTCTGTGCATTGTGTACATACTCATTCAAGTACACTATAAATCCTGCCTACATTTATATTGTACTTTGTGCATGTTAATATGTAGCCAGTGTGTATATATCCTTAGACATATGCTTTATCAATAAAAATGTCAGGCTTCAAGTCATTTTGAAGTTAATGTGTATTTGGTCTTAAGATGAGTTTGTTCTGAATGTAGGATCAGGGTCAGGTATAACTTCTCTCAACACTTCATCTCTCTGTACAACTACAACACTGATTTTCCCCCCAGCTATGGTGATAACATTACCCTTGGGTTGGGGATGTGCCTTACAAAAATTTTAGCATTTCTTTTTGAACAAAAACTAAGAGCAAAGCTTGGGCTCTTACTGCAGGTGCTTTCAAGAATTGGTTAAAATTAACACGTCAGAAAAGGTCTTAAAACACATAATCCTTGAGTCTCCTGTGTATGTATTCATGCAAGCCTAGAAATACCAGAATTTGAAGCTAAATAGTTTAATATGTATGTTTTATTCTTGGTGGGTAGGTATGTTGATTAGTTATACCTATGAAATAGGCTTACTAGTCAGTTTGTGGGAAGAGGAGGGTTTGTGCTGGGAAGTAGCATTACAAGGACTCATACTCATAGACTTTAAGGTCAGAAGGGATCATTATGATCATCTAGTCTAGTGCAGGCCACAGAATCTCACCCACCCCTCTTAGAATAATCCTCTCACCTATGTCTCAGATATTGAAGCCTTCAAATACTTTGAAGACCCCAAGATGCAGAGAATCCTCCAGCTGTGATCTGTGCCCCATGCTACAGAGGAAGGCAAAAAACCTCCAGGGCCTCTGCCAATCTACCCTGGAGGAAAATTCCTTCCCGACCCCAAATATGGTGATCAGCTAAACCCTGAGCATGTGGGCAAGACTCATCAGCCAGACACCCAGAAAGTTCTCTATAGTAACTACTATCATCCCTCCATTGACCTATTTCCCACTGATAATGAATGGTCAATTAGTTACCAAGATCATGTTATCTCATCAAACCATCCCCTTATCATAGAACTGGAAGAGACACCAGGTCATCAAGTCCAGCCCCCTGCTCTAGGCAGAACAACTGGAGCTACATCACCAGGCACAAAAGAAGAAACATTCGCCCCCAGGGGCCTAGCTTCAGTCCATACGCTGCAGTTTGCTACTTCAGAGGATTTCACCAAGGAGGTCACCGAGATTCCCTGTAATGTTTCTCTCCTGAGTTTGCAAATGCTAAATGATGGAAGCGGGGGCACTTACACGCTGCGAGGCCACGTGAGAGGGGAACAAGCATGTTGGAGGCTGCCCGCGTGAAGGAGCTGATGCCAACGCTGCAGCCCAATGAGCAATTGGACAGAAGTGGCATTTGGGCAGGGCACGAGCCAGAGGGTTTGCTACCCGACCGGCTTCTGCTAACGGGTTTGCAAATAGTCCCCCGCAGGAGACGGGCTGCAGTGTAGCGGGGAGCGTCTCGCGGGCCCACTGCGGCCACAGGACGGGCCTGGCTTCTGCGCATGTGCCCCTTTGGCTCCCTCGCGCGTGAGCAGCCCCGCGCGTGGCCGATAGGTGACCGTGGCGGGCGCCTGATCAAAACGTTACCTCTGCGGGGGAGGGGAAAGGCCCCCGCTGCCCGCCTGGGGGCGTGGCCAGCGGGCGGCGGCGACAGGCGCTGCCGGGGCAGCCCGCGCGCAGGGGGCCTGAGGGGTCCTGCTGTAGGTGACATTCAGCCTCCGGCTCCTGCCTCAGCCGCTGCTCGCGCCGGTTCCGCCATGGCCCAGGCCGCCCAGAGGCTGGTGCGGCGCGTCGTCAGCCAGGGCCCGCAGCTCGTCAGCGGTGAGCGCGGGGGCGGGGCGCGGGCCGGTCTCGCTCGCAGCCGCTTCTAGGCCCGATGCTTCCCCGCCGAGCCCGGCCTCGCGCTGCGCCTGGGCTCGGGCCCCGCCGGGAGCGTTCCTGCGGGGCGGCTGGCGCGTGTCCCAGGCCGGTCCCGCCGCGCCGGCTCTAGGGCTCGGCCGCACTTCGCTGCGGGAGGGTCGTTGTCCCGGTGACTCCCGCTCCGTCCCGCGGGCTGCTCTTAATTTAAATGAGCCGGAGGCTGCGGCCTAGTGGTTCGCGTCAGTGCAAAGGGCGAGCTAAAGTCGCGGAACTTGCTTCGTGCGAGGTTCTGTCGGACTTTACTGACGGATCGGACCGTGCGGTCAGCGGGTACACGAGCTAAAGGGCGGGGGGAATAACCCGCAGACCAGCTTTAAATTGAGATCTGCAGCGGAGAAAACACCCCTGTGCAGCCTCTTTCTTCCAAATTAATGCTTCTCGGCGAGCTTTATAAAAGGAGGCATTTCCCTATTCTAGTGATGGGGGGAATTGAGTTGCAGCTATGAAGTGATTTCCAAAGGTCACGTAGCAGCCCATCTAACGTGGCATTGCAGTTGGAGTGGAAAGGGGTTATAAGCAATTGGGCAGGAATGCACTTAGTAGCCATGTTTCCAGAGGTACTGAGCACCTGTACGTTTCATGGAAGTCTGAGAAGGATGAGTGTCTAATACTCAATGAAATCAGGTCTTTTCAACACAAGATGGATCCTCACAACATCCTCCTTCTACCCAAAAGAAACCAATTTGAAAACACACAAAATAATCTGTCCGCAGCCCTGCACACATACCCAAAATTCCATTGTCGGTGGATTTTGTTATTAGTTTCATCTGGTACACACATGCTGTAGTGATCAGCCATGATATAAAACCAGATTAGAACTGCTTTTCCTCTAAACGTACAGGTGTAAGGGCAAAGTTTGAGATGCATAGATTGCACTAACTTTTGCTCCTATATTTGAGGTTAGGATGTAGTGATAAGGAAAATGCTGAGAGATGCAGGATGTGGTGGACTTCTAGTGGGTTGTCAGGCTACCAAGTTGCTAAAAGCAAATAGATAACCTTTGTTTTTGCTAACAAGCTATATCTCTTGAGAATTCTGGCTCTTCCTATTCTTCTGTTCTATGCATGTCTTGATACAAGTTTCTTGTACTTCTGGCTCTTTCCTCTTGAGAGCTTTGTAATTGCAATGCATCTTTGCCTATGTTAGCCGAGGTCCTTTTCTATATGAAAGGTATGATCTACTTTAAAAGGTTTTCATTTAAAAATACTGCATTCTGCTTGTCCAGCTGGGGGTGTATCTCTGGCCTTAATATGTTTGGAGGAAGGTCATACCTTTTCGATCTTTGATTCTATCGAAGGCCAAGGAATATTGTCTAAGTATTAAGTATGAAGTAGTCTTTAGCAAAACTTTATTCCTGAGAGTTTAAAATAAGTGGCTCTGTTGAACTAATATTAGCTTACTTCATAATGTCCACAACTGAAAATGAAGTATTAATTGAAGGAGTAATTGACAAACTATGGAGAGAGTCTAAATTGAACATTTTCTGATGGTTTGAAGACCTTAGCAATACCACATGGCAGTTGAAGAAAGCGTGGGGTTTAGTGGAAAGGCTTTCAGTGGCCCAAAAGGCCATTTACTTTGGAATTTTCTCAGTTGGTGTAATAGACTGAATTTTTGATCTTCTGGAAACAGTGTAGTGTTTGTCTGAGATTTTTCATTTTATTCTGGGTTTAATTTGGAGAGCAGATCTCCCCCCTCCCCCCACTTGAATTACTTATGTGCAAGCATCCAATTGCATTCAGAATGCAAATTGAAAACAAAATCAATATTTTCTCAAGCTTATGCTGGAAGATGAAATCTACCTTCATGAGCAAGACTTCATTCAGCTGAGCTTATAGAGACTGGAGAGTTTTTACAACAGTATTACTTGAAGTCTAATTTTGAGGCCACATAGGCTGGCGTTTACCTAAGGTTTAATTTTTTGCACTATATAGTGCATAATTATCAGTAGTCAAACATTTGTGTTTTCAGTGGTCTCAGGCTTTGTAGGGATATTGTCTTAGATGCAGAATGCTGCAGATGTTCTGATTGAAATAACACTGTTTTCACATTACCACTTCCTCAGCTTTTGCAGAGAGGTAACTCTAACTCTGCCTAACTAGGAAAAGCTTAATAAAACACATTTCAACAAGTCTATCAATGGCTCTTAGCCAAGATGGTCAGGGATGCAACCTCATGCTCTGGATGTCCCTAGCTTCTGATTGCCAGAAGTAGGTGTAGATGATGGGTTACTTGATTACCTGTTCTGTTCAGTCCTTCCAAAACACCTAGCATTGGCCACAGTTAGACAGGATGCTGAGCCAGATGGACCATTGGTCTGACTGTATATGGCTGGTCTTATTAAAATTAACTGGTATGATTCTAACATCTAATTATTCATGCTTCCAATATTGATGCATGACAGTTTAAGAACAGAAACAACTAAAATGTTTTTCACTTACTCTTTCTAGTGGTAAATCATAACACTATCTGATGGCAAAACAGTGATACTACTGAGTTTCCTATACTAATCATGTGGCAACTTAGATAGCAACTGACAATTCCCAACCAGTTGATAGTTTGGTACTGATCTGAGGCCATCACATGATAAACATTTTCATACAGGCTTTGTGAATGGCTGAGTTCCTAATGATAAGTATTCTGTACCTTTAATGCTGTAAACAGCCTGTTTAAGGAGTTGTGAGCATGTTAGACCAGTAATTTCTCTCCTGGCTCCAGTAAGATTTGGAATGGAATGCCATGTGTTTATTTTAACTTAAAAACCCTCAAAAGGTTTGCGACCTGGATACTTGTATGATTGCCATTCTCCTTGTGTGGTATTGCCACAGTTGAGATCAGGAGAGGTGCTTGGCTGTGGGTTCCTTAATGTATATGAAAGCTGCTGGCAGGAATCTTGAAATTGCCATCCCACACCTGGCCAGAATCAGATCTGTTAACCTTCTGAAAATGCTGCTAAATCCACTTATTTCCTCTTTCTAAGTCTGAGGGTTTGGGCTGTGATGGATATATTTATTCGCAGTCTTTATGTTCATGGTGGGTTTTTGTTTTTGTTTTTTTTAAATTTATGGAATAGGCATCCAGAGCGCTGGTTGGGTGTGTAGTTATAATTTTTAAAATTAAATATCTGCTCGTTACCAATATGCAGCTCAGACACTTTAGATTAGGTGCATACTTGATGAAAACAGTAAATGAATGTGATGCATGAATAAATATTTGTGTCCAGTGCACACATCTGTTTCTTTTAGCTTCTAGTGGATTCATCCTGGTATTTTTCTTTTCCAGCTGCTGTGACTTACTCCAAGCCTCGTTTGGCCACATTTTGGCAATATGCCAAGGTTGAGTTGGTTCCTCCAACCCCTGCTGAGATCCCCAAGGCGATTGACAGCATGAAAGCTATGGTTAAAAGCTTTCAGTCTGGTCACCTCGCACAGCTCACAGTCAAGGTAACTGCAGGCTAAATAAGAATGGATATGAATAACCGAAGCGTGTTTCCCCAGGGGTTTCTCCAGCCAGGCTAGTTAACGCACTTTTAGCTGGGTTACATGTAGTAGCATAAAAAGCAGCCCAGAAAGTGGCTTGTGCTTGTTGTTTGACCAGAGCAGTTAACTTGCTAGTCGCTTTGTTGATAGTCTAGCCCACTGTGCATTCTTAATGAGCGCATTCTGTGAGGAGGTGGGGGGGAGGTTGAACAAATATCACTTCTGATCTTTCCACTTTTGTGTCTGCAGCTGCCTTATTTTCAAAAGGAATGAAATGCATTGTTACCCTTCTGATAGAAATGTTGGGTGAAGGTATATTGGATAATCTAGTTTGGAATTAATACTTCTGCTTGACCTAACAATCAACAGCTTAAGGATAGCTTTAAAATGCTGCTACCTTTTACAGTGCAGTGAGGAGAGATGGTGCTATGTTCTGTAACTGCTGTGTCTCATAGAATATTTTGGGAGGGGAGGGAATACGTCTTTCCTTAATAGAAACTAGGGCATTGACAAGCTGGATCAGATCAGTAGTTCTTTTAGTTCAGTACCTTTCGCCGTCAATGACAAGTTCTAGATCTAGATACTTAAGAGGAAGGTGCAAAAAACATACAGTTTGGGAGCTATGTGATAACCTGTCCCAATTAAGTTTTCCTTCTAACGCTCTATTTTTTTTTATAGGTAGCCTTATTCCCAACCTTATTAGGAGGTTTTAGTCCCTTCCCAAACTCTTGCAAATATCTATTGTAAATTTGGATATCCATGAAGTTTTCTGTCTCAATCAGTTTTTAACTTGCTGTTTTTCAGTTTCATTGAATGTCCCCTTGTTCTTGTATTGCACAATGCTAGCTGCTATTTAATTAATAAAGCAAGGTCCAATAAACCAGTCACTTCTAGGCACTTTTCCAAATAATGTACCTCCCCCCTTCCTGATCTGTAAAGAGTCATTCAGTAATAACTTCTTTTACTATAGGAATGGGAGTTCAAATTAAGAATTGTTCTCTGAACTTACCTGTAGTTCTGGGTCTTGAATTGCCTAGTCCTGGTCTTCTGACTGATGCCCCTTTAACTCTTCACACATCTCTTCCTGAAGTTACCTGTAATATTTTGTAACCTTGTTCATTTATGTTAATCTTCAAAAAGTAATTTTTAAGATAAAAATGGGTTGGCTGCATATTCCTCTGGAGTCTGGCAAATGCAGCTATATTCCAGGAACTTATTGAACTACTGACATCCTAACTTAAAAAGCTTTACTTGTGCCATGAAAAACAATAAAGCTATTCTCATAAAGAGGAGATACTCGAGTTGGGGAATTTATAGGTTGAACTGAATAGCATTTTTCATGGACCAGCTTTTCATTTCTTTACCATATTACAAGTAGTAGAATTTAGATGTGCTTTTTCTGCAGCATCCATCCACATCAATCAAATATTAACAGATACACAGATCTGCACACTAGTACTGAACAGGTATTTCGTGGGTCCAGTGTATTGCTTGGCACTAAAACTTGAATGTGTCTCAGTATTTATGCTTTAAAGCATTCTCTTTGAAGGGCTCTGGAAGCTAATCTGTACATAAGACTTGAGCGCATGTCAGTATGTGCTGTTACTACTTGGGTCATGGGGAGTAAACTCTTAGCATTCTTGGCTTTAACTAAAGATGCTGTTATCTCATGAAGTTGGGCAGCTTTCTAGCCATCACAGCCAAACTTTGTGTATGGTTAACAAAGCAAAGGAAGATGTTAATGCAATAGCAAACATTCTAAAATGTGGCTTTCTTTCTTTCAGGAAGCTCTGAGGAACGGTTTGGTGGCCACAGAGGTGCTGATGTGGTTTTACATCGGTGAGATCATAGGCAGAGGCAGCCTGATTGGATACAATGTTTGAAGACTAGTCTTGTTTCACTACTTTGTCCCCTAAGTCTTGTAACAGTGTTTGACAAAATAAAACCAGGAAATGATGTGGACATGTGGTGGTCTCTTAGTGGTGTTTACACAGTGAGCTTGTCCCCATCCTGTTAGCTTACCAATGATGGAGAAAGTATTAGTTAGTATCTAGCTGCCGGGAGGCCATCCCTCTTGAAGTTACCACAAATGAAGTTACCCCTGTGCTGCTTTGTAACACTTGAGAATGTGAATCTGTTACTGTAGCAGGCTAATTTGAATTGAAAGCTTTTTTTGTCACTTCTTTAGAACTAGCACTTGGAAAAGTTTACTGACTATGAAATCTTTTGTTCTGCTCAAGTGTTTAGAGCTGAGGAATGTGAACCTCTGATCTGCATCTCACAACCTGCATTTTTACTTTGATTCTGACAGTTTTGGCAACAGCTGTAATTGAAACGAATAAAAGCCCATAATTTAAACCATCAGACAGCAACTTAGCATCCCAGATTTATCAAATGGTATAAAAGTGATCTCTAATTCTACCCGGTTCAGTTGAAATGTCAGGTATATGTAAAGAGCTGGAAGAAAGAAAAGACAGAATAAGCCTCTGAAGTCTTCTCACAACTTGGTAGGTATACATCATCCAGTGGTCTTGCTGTGCTCCTCTGAAGGGCTTTCTAACATACAAGTACAAAAATTTCCTCACTGTGATCTTACCCATACGATTAACTCTTTTTAAAACAAGTGGGACAAGAGAGCAGTTTGTAATTGGGCAGATTGCTCCATCTTTGTTGAAAGTTTTCAAGCAATCTGATGGGAGTTTATTATTTATATTGCCATAGAAAATTGTGGGTCTCTAACAAATGAGCTGCTTTCCTCTCTTGCTTTTAGCAAGGCTAGTAGCATCTCAACTTAATATTGCCTGTTAAGCCGCCTTCAACCAAGGCAGAACTGCTAGGCGAACAGAATGTTGACATGTGTTCTGTCTACATGACATCATAAACCTAAACGAGACCGAATCCAGTGTCCCAAAGTAGTGCAAAGCATGGCTACAGGTTCCTTTAGCAGGGTCTCTAGGTGGTGAGTTTACAGCCTTGGTAGAAAAATTTTTCAAGTTTGTTGGCCCTATAACTTAGCACCTGACCTGTGCATAAATAGAAGATATTGGCTTACACTGCTGATAACTCCATGAGCACAGAAGCAAGGACAGGGGGAACAAGCACTTAATTTCCAGCAAACTTCTGCTGAAATGGACATATAAGCTCAGCTGCTTCATCGCTAAAGAAAACAATGTAGGGACTCTTTTCTCTGCTTCCAACAACATTGTACTTGCCATGACACTGGGTATTGCTGTTACTGGAAGCAAGCTGTTTCATAGCTAGCAAAAAACTAGTCTGTGTTGTAGCCAAATGTCTATGCTAGCTATTTTAATAGCAGGTCCCAATTCCCTACAACATTCTCTTGGCTTGGCCAGTGATTGAGTCTTGCTTTCAGCCCCTGGATGGGTCTCCAGTACTCTGGCTTGGCTGCCCTGTGTGACATTAGACAATTTGTGGCAGACTAAGCTAATAGATTACTGTTTGTCTCTGCAGCAGTAGCATAGGTCTCTGTTAAAATGCTTTTTTCAGTAGGAAGTCTTACATGATAAAATGTAACATCCCTGCTTTGGTATCTATTCAGAAAGCATACTTCACCTGCCAGTTGTGGGTGTAGTTGCAGGTGTTCTTCTGCATTAACATTTTGGATGGAGGAATTCATTTGAAATACTAAATGTTGAAGTTAGGCAAGTATAGCACTTAACAACCCTAATCTTAATCCCCTTGGTATTGTAAATGACCAGAATTTTTGTTTGGGTTGTAGTTACTTCCTAGACCTGGCATTTGCAGTTGGTTTCCTACTAGAGAAAGGAGAGGAGGGGGAGAACTGCACTATCATATTGATAGCACAATTCTCTGCAGTATTCTTACACTAGTAACCAGTTTGTACCTGATAGGTTGTTTAACGTTTGCCAGTCAATGACTGTCTCAGCAGATTCCCCCTTCACAAAGATGTGGTCAGTACCTACCCACCACACGCTCCAGTTCTGATATTTTGCATTTGCAGTAACTAACGTCTTTCAGTGGTGGCATCATAGTGAACTCCTTACCAAGCTTGTTATGCTATTCCTGCCCCATTCCCTAGCATGGGAGCATGTGGCTCAGACACATTTCTGTCTGCACCGAGTAAGCCCCAACAGGATTCCCTCACATCAGATGCATTCATATTAATGTGAAGAATTTCTAAGCCAAAAAGGAGAGTACCTCCCCATCCAGGAGCTCAGGCTTGATGGATTAAGCTGAGAACTACTTTAGTCTTACTACTTGTAGCCCCGTAAGAGAGCATTGTATTCTGCTCTGGAACATAAGCCATTTAAAGCTTCATTCATTGCATGCCAGCATTGCAGAATTGTACCTTTCACTCTTGGAAAGCATAATAGAAATACCAGGCTCACCTTATACAGCTCTGATGATGGAACAGGCAGCTGTACAAGTACAAAAATATCTTGCTCGCAAGTCACATGTAACAAATCTTTACAGGTGCCTGGCTGAGCCTGGGCACTGCTTTCCAGACAAAAGTAGGTAAGACAAAGGAGTGCTTTGTCAGTGCCTCCTTGGGTCATCTTGGAATAGTCTCTGAAGAGCTAATGGCAGCTGCATCTGGGTAGTGCTCTTCCTTCTGGTAGTCTACTGAACAGGGGCAAAAGCACAGAAGCTTTCAGATCTGCAGCTATGATCCTGATTAGCTGTGGTCATTAAAAATGTCAATAGTATTGCTGTAGCTACCAGAGGCCCAAGTAGTGGCTAGGCAACACAATAAAAAGATGGGTTCCTTGACACTCGTGTGTGTGGTTTTCTGTTTGGTTGGTTTTTTTTTTTTTTTTTAACCTCAGGGTCCTGCTGTAAACTCTGGGACTGATTCAGTCTCCTGCTAAATGCCATTCCTGCTGATTTTAAGACATAGAAAGATTGACCCTATGCAGCATTGCTGTATGTGGTTTTATGCCATTCCTGCTGTGTGGATGGAGTGCTTTACCATTAATCTTTTCTGTGTCTCGGCGCAGGTGTGAGTAAGCTACTCTAATTTGACTGGGGAATAGATTGGCCTATCAAGATCAGGTTGTGGGGTGCATAAAGGTGACTGTTAGCTGTGTACTTTCTTCCCCCTCTTCCCGCCCCTCCCCCACACCCTGGTCTGTGCCTCCTGAGTGCGGCAGGAAGGCATTCAGCTTTTGTGCAACAATTATTAGTGTCTCACTGCTTTTCCTTATATGAAGCTCTTCAGTACTTCCTAGCCCAAACTGCCGTATGTGGTCCTGTGTGTACCAAAATGGCTATATCTCCGTGACAGATGGCCCAACCTTGACTAAAGCCATTGTGCTACACCAGTGGTCACCAACCAGTAGATTAGGATGTCCTGGTGGATCTTGGAGCCTCTACAAGTGACCCTGACTGGTTTGGCTAAGAGGCTGTCAAGTGCCAGCACTTCAGCTACCCCTGCCTGCACTGCTGCACAGCTCCTGCCCTTTGCCTTGGAGTTGTCCTCTCTGGAGCCTCCTGCTTGCTGTGCAGGGGAGGGTGCTGGTCTCAGGGTGTGCCCCTTCCCCCCCCCCCCCCCCCCGCTCTGTATCCTATCTCTACTGAGCAGAGAGGGGGCACAACAGGACCTGAGATGGAGTTTGTTGGGTGCTTTTGGAAGTGGTGCAGGGCCAGGGCAGTGGTGAGCCTGTGTAGTCCCACTGCACCACCACCCAGGAGCTACCTGAAGTCAGCAGGGCCCAGCTGGATCACAAAACCCTACCCCAGTCACGAACCCCCTTCTGCACCCCTGCATCCGAACACCCTCCCAGAGCCTGCACCTGGAACTCCCTGTGGCCCAACAGACTGCCCCAAGCTCAGCTTAGAGCCCCTCTCACACTCCAAATTCCTTAAGCCAAGACCAGCTCCTGCACCCTAATCCTCTGCCCCAGCCTGGTGAAAGTGAGGGAGCATGGAGCAAGCAGGGAGCAGGCCCTCAGAAAAGGGGCACAGGAGGTGGGGCAGGGTATTTGGACGTGAGGTAGATCTTGGATGTAATTCAGAAAGCAATCTCGTGCTTAAAAGGTTGGAGACTGCTGTGCTACACAAACACAGTCCCTGGCTATAGTGTTCTCACTCTAACTAGTTAAGAGACAGGAAGTATCAATAGCCCCATTTTACAGAGTGGAAATAGCAGCCAGAGAGAGAGATGCATGGTTTATGTAAGCTATCCAGTCTTTCAAACTGCCATGTAGACGTGTTGCTGCCATCTTTACAGATGGTCCCAGAATTCAGAGAGCTTTAGGATGCAATGCATAAAATTGCTTTTTAAAAATAGGCATTCTCATCTTAAAATTCTCCTCAGGTGGTCTAAAGCTTTTACATCAAATGTCTAGGTTGTCTTCTGTGCTTTTGCATTTTGTTGCTTGATCCATGAAAATAAGCCTGGTTTTGGGTGCGTGTGTGGGTATGACTCATGCCTGCAACATTGGGGTGCAAATGCTGCTGGCAAGGCTTGTGGAATGGGAGCGGGGTTCTTCACAGTGGATTTAAAACAATTTGTGGCAACATTTCTGTTGCTGTTCAATTTGGATTTAGTGTGATTGCTCTTCAGAGCAGGGATCAGTTTTTGTTGCATGTGTATAGCTCCTCCACACCGTGGAGTCATTAAGTGCTGGCGTTCCAATAAATGGTGTATGGTAAAAGCCTTCTCTATGTTCCTTGCAATGCAAGCATACAAGTAGTGCCAGAGAGAACTCCACACCACTAGGACTCAGGAGTGTTTCTCCTTTCAGTTAGGCAAGTTCTGTAAGAGCCCCCAAAAGCGGTTGACTCAATCATTCACAGCTGGGACCAGTGACAGGCAAGTCTTATCAGTATAGTCCTGTGGGTGGAGCTTAGGTTGCAGAGAGGCTCTGGGACTCAGTTCCCAGCTGGCTGGAGAATGACAGTAGAGTGGAATTACGTCACCCACACTGTGTCTCAGTAGCTGACTCACAGTGGCTTTCATGCTGATAAGAGCAAGTAACCCACCCTCCCAGCAAGCAAGGAGACTGCTGTGCCAGCATCTGCATAGTGGGAGACAGGCTAAGCATGGATGGAAAATCCTGAGCTGCCTCCAGTATCCTTGTCCCTGCTTCTGAGAGAAGTTTGTTGCTATACAACCTTGGTTAGAGGGCAAGGTCTGTGCTGAATGGCTGAAGCCTGCAGAAAGCAGATAAGCTGTAGTTACAGTAGTGTTATGCCATTTTCTGTACAGGTTTTTTCTAGGTTACCCCAGATGGATCTTTATGAGAAACGTTAGCTTCTGACTTTTAACCAAACAACTGATGAATGACTGACTGCCTCTTCCTCCCTAGCATTCAGGGTTAATTAAAACACCTTAGCACAGCTATGAACTGTTTCTTGCATATTAAAATCCTTTCCCAACAGCCACCCTGCATTTCTATAGCTGCCTGATGTCATCTCCCTCATGTACACCCACCCGCCACCAAGGAAACAGCAGCCCCAGTTCTCCAGCACACATGGTAGCTGAGGTTTACAGCTACTCCCACATTTCTGAAATTATTTAAACAGGGAGTGAAGTATAAATATCTGTCCATGTTTTAGGGGAAATCCCCTCACCCAGACTGCTTAACAATCAGGGACAGAAAGAGGGCATTGAGTGCTACAACTGAAACCAATGTTACGTGCACGCTAACCAAAAGAAACAGGAGTTCTGTGTGGCCGGAAGGCTTCCCCTCTCAAAAGAAGTTGGCCCAATAAAAGATATTATCTCTCTCAACTTGTGTCTCATTTCAGCGATGAGGCATTTCATCTGGAAAGAGAAGGCATTCATCTTTTGGTCCACAGCCCACCCCTTCCAACTTGTAAAATGTGACTGGGCACAACACACGCCAAGAAGCATCCCTAGTTGGGTGGGACAAGCCATGTTGTGAGAAGGGGGGTTCTTTCTTGACAATGCTGAAGTTTATGCTTCAGTTTGGTGTTGGCATGCTGTGCTGTTGAAAACTCTGTCTTGTGGATGAGTTAAGCTGAGATCTTGGCACTTTGTGGTTATTAAAGATCCCAGTGTAGTTTTTGCAAGCTGAGGGTTGTTACTCCAGCTAACTTCCATCTCATAGAATTACACTCTGCCTCCCTCCAGTTTTAAGAGACTATGAGACCTTACACAGAAGTCTTAGCGCAAGAAGTAGTATTGTTGGGCATTGCTATGCAGCTGATGGAGTCCACCCCAGAGGTGATTGCATTTCAGTGATGAGAGGAAATGGTTTCCATTTGAAGCTGACAAACTCTTTCAGCGTGTGGGTACTCTGAGAAATGTTTCTTGTTAATACTATGTTTGTATTTAGAGCTTCCTACCTGAATAGATTTTTCTATTTGCAGGGTGCTGCTATTTCCTCAGTGGTTCTATTCACGGGCTGTGCATCACCCTATGCACGATGCTGTGCTCAATTGGCTTCCTATTTCAATTTATTTGTATTTAATACAACTTCATTATGGAGCATTGTCACACACAATAAAGCCCCAGATGTTTATATATGAAACACAGACCCTTACAGAGGTCCTCGGGGATGCAGCTGACAAAAAGGAAGATGTTGTTGGCACCACTATCTGAGCAGTTGAAATATACACAAAAGAGAATATTTGGTCCCAGTTTGTGTTTTAGTTCATAAAATGAAAACAGTTGTACAAGCAGGAAGCTGAGAGTTACCACTAGAGAGCACATTGTCTACCTGCCCCTTCCAGCCCAGTTCATTCTTCTCCTGGGGAAGACATGCTGTTTTGGGAGCATTTGGTAGATTACGATGTGCCTCAGCAGCCTGGCTTCAATAGGGACCTTGCAGATGGCAGTTAGATTTGCCTCCATAATAACATACAAGTCGATGACTAATGAAACTCACATAAACAAGTTGTGCTCTTCTTCTTGATCGCTTTCAACCTGGATGTTGTTAATTCGGCTTTAAAAAAAATTAGAAGTGTGGCCAGGGCACAAGCACCTGGATCATAGCTGGCTGATATGAGCAAATGAAAAGGATCATCATCAAGTTTCAATCTCCCAGCATTTTCTAGGTAAAGTCCCCCTCAGATAACTGACACCACAGAAGACAGCGAGTCACAGAAGACCTGCTGGGTACTCTCTGCCCTTCATGAATGCTAAGTAACGAAGCTTCCAACCCCCTTGCAAGGTAGGTCAGGCACCTCTATTTTATAGAGGGGGAAACAGAGGCCAAGAGCCACTGAGTGACTTTCCCAAGTTTGCAACAGAAGCAGGAATGGAAGTTGGAGCTGCTCATCTCCGGTCTTTAATAAAAGACATTAAAGTTGGTGTGTTTTTAAAGCCAGACATTTTCATCTACCTTAATGCTAGCCCTCAACATCCTCTGCTCTGACTTTAGCAAGCAAGCAATTGGTAACAGATCCATGATGTTTCCCCATGCCACTTCCAATTGCTCAACAGGAAAACACAGGTTAACCCACTGAGTTTTGCATATACCAAGTTCTAAACTTTCTTCAGAAGACCATATTATAGCTGTAACCTTCTATAGAGGCTTCCTAGGATCTACTATCTCTCTTCCATACACACACTTGCCCTTTTATACGAACATTTCCTGAAGCATAGCCTGCCTAGAAACTGCCCATTTACATCTGGCAAAGCCAAGCCAGTGTTGCCTTTAAAGTAACCATTCAGTAGCAGGCCGTTGCTGACTGCACCTTCCTCTTCCCTTGTTAGTGAGCGCCTGTTCTCTTTTCCCTCTGGCTGCTGAGGGGATGGCCCTGTTCACAGTGGGAGCCAGCTAATGTGAGACCGCATCCAAGTACGATGCTCAGATTAGTGCAGGTCTCAGCAAGTACCCCTCTTCCCTCTCCCCAGTAGCTGCACAGGGTCAAGACTAAGTTCCTGAGTGACTCAACAGCAACGGAACATGACTCCCCCCGCGTGTGGCTGTTCAGCGGGGTCTCCTTGTCTTTGCTCCAGTGCAAGCTGACCAGAGGCTCACACCCACATTTCCTGTGGCCTAATGGAGTTAACAATCAGCAGCTTTACTCAGTGCTCTAACTTCTGTGAATGGGATCAGTGCAGAGCCTCCCTTTTTTGTTCCAGTCTCCCGGGCAGTCCAAGAATGGGGGTCTGGGAAACTTGTCCTACTGAATTCAAACCTGATGAGCAAATGTTCATTTGGATACCAGGATTTTTAAATTCTTACTGTACTATTCGTGTTATCCTGCGTAGCTCTGCGGCGTGCTGGAAAACATCCTAGCAGATAAGCCTGTAATTGAGAACAAGGTGAGTCCTGTATATGGTTGTATAGAATGAGTCTGCCAGGTTCTTCGAGGGTGCTTGGTATGGAAGGGGCTTGATAATTGTCTGATACTATTATTATATTGTGAGAGGGAATTGACTCCTTTTTTCCTGTGAATGGCAGTGGAACAGCAAGATATCTTTAGCAATTATGCATCTCCCATATTTGTAACCCTGTCACACAGTACCCATCTGTGAAGGGGAAGCTGTCAGACCCCTTAATGATAGGACTTTTTTCTCTAATTAATTAGAGGTGCTGCAGCCTATATGGGGTTACAATTGTGATCTTGACTTCCAGCACAAGTGCACTGCTCCGGGGGTAAAGAGCAACTCCTCTTCTTTGGCTATCTCTCTAAGCGAGGCTGATGTCTGTCAAGGGGATTTATTGGTGGGTTTTAAGTGGCTGAGGAGCCCCATCTGAGCCCTCCAGATTTTCCCTTGGAAGTGACAGGTGTAATCTTGGAAGAGACAAAGGTGTTGGCTGGACTGTTGTGCCCTTGCTTTGCTTCTTTGTCCCGTCTCACTTTCTCAAGGTAAGTGACCAAAGCTCTTTTATAACTAACTCAGGCTTCCTTCCTTTGCAGCTGACCTCTCCATGCTGCTAATCCCCACCTATATTTGCTGCTCTGTCTGTGGATGAGAAGTTACTCAGGTCCAGTCACGTCTGACATGAGCAGGGTTCCTGATGCAGAGGGCATGTACATGCCATGTTGCAGGGGCTGCCAAACTCACTTCATTTTTGGACAGGAGATTAGTGCAGGGGCGGAGAGGACCTGGCAGCATTCCAGCCTGTTGAGCATGCAACCCCTATTTTAATGGACTTTTAAAAAAACTTTCTTTATAAAAGTTTTAATGAAAAACCATCCTAATAATGCTCCTAAAGCAGGACTCCTGCAGTATAATAAATAGCTGCCATGTCTTCAAACCCAGAATGGGCTGTGCCAGTTATTCTGTGTTCTCTTTGCTACTGCTGCAGGTACTAGTGTTTGTTTAATGGCATTGTTCCCATCTCATCCACCTTCTCCTTCTGCTTGATTTGACAATGATGTCTTAGGGAAACAAAGTGTGTTATGTTCAACATGGAGGTTTTATTGTTTTAATTAATATTAATAGTATATCTAATATTTTAATGAATAAAAACAGCAATGTATTAGGATTTAAAGTCTCCTGCAGCATTCCTAAAGCAAGGTGTGCATCTCAGATCAGCAGCCAAAGCTCAGAGAGGAAGCTTGTTACTGAGATTGTTACATCAGTGTTACTGTGCTTTTAAGGAAGCAAGTCTTGATAGGACATATGAGTGGGTATCAAGCCCGTTCTTCCATGACAGATAAATTGGGAGTTGGCTTTATGTGGACTGTGATTTAGGGACTGAAATCTTAGAATGACCATTCTTCAGTCAGATCAAAGCACTTTGGATTGGTTACTTACTTTTCTTTTTTGTTGTTAAATGTTTTTCTTCCAATAATAAACATCTTGTTATTTTACCCTTACTTCCTCTGCAGAATTTGCAAATAGATAGTTCTGTGCTAGTGCGATAGAACAGAAAGAGAAACTGATCAGAGTCTAGGCTATTTTAATTGTTCAAGGTGAAGTAAGTATAAAAAGTAAACAACACAACTGGTGCAAGTAAATTAGATAGGTTATAAAAACTGAAAAGAAATTTAACCAAGGCATCACTAGTAATACACAAGGGTACAATCTTGAGGTTTCAACTCCATCAGGGCCCCATTGTGCTAGGCACTCTGCAAACCCATAACAAGAGACAGTCTCTAACTCAAAGAGCTTTCAGTCTAAATAGACAAGCAACAACATATTTATAAGTGGAGCTGGTGGCAATGCCTTAAGTTTTTTGCCTGCCTTCCCATTATAAGGCCCAGTTTTCATGTGCTTACAACTGTGCCAAATTTAATCAGTTTGGGCTGAATATTTCTATGACAGGTATTTGCCTCAGTCTAATTGTTTTTTCAAGTTTCAGCAAAAGAGGTCCAGCCATTCCTTGAATGAGATTATGGAAAAATACATTGCTATATGAAAACAAAATGCAATTAACATCTGTGCAGTAGATGAGCTTTGGAGCAGGGAGTTGAAATTTGGCAGAAGGGTCACCTTGGTATTAGGGATGTGCCTTTTGCCTACCCATGGGGAAAATAGTCCCAAATTTGGTCAAATTACAAATCTCTGAAAAAACTCAGTTTGCAAATGCTCAGTAGAGACTTGTCAGCATATCAGCAAAATTCTCCAAAGAATCTGTCTGCACTAAGCATGCTCCAAGCCCTCACAGCTCCTGTGCTCTTGCACCATCCCCACAGACTGACTGAGCATGCAGGCCAGAAGGGGCAGAGCAGGACTCTCCCTGTAGTTGTTTCTCTTGGTAGAGTGCAGCTGCCGTGCCACCACTGAGAGCTGGGAGATTGTCTCCTGTGGTGTTTTCCTGCTTCCCCTGCTGGCATTCAGGCAGTGTGTGGAGGGGTGTCCACATTGAATAAAGAGGGGTAAGAAATTGGAGGGAGTGGAGAAGGAAGTGTGAATATGAACTGGAGAGTAGAAGGCAGGAACTGAGCCTGGGACGGGGCCAGTAGGAGGACAGAAGGGATAGGACCAGAAGGGAACAGTGACTGAGGTAGGTGCCCAGAGTCAGAAAGGTCTCTATCCAATAGAGAACACACTCTCCAAACCAGGAACCGAAGTCAAGCATCCCAAGTCTCTACTTCTATTTGCTGTTAGCAGATAAACCAAAGTGAGTCTCATCACCCTTTAGTGGCTGGTCCACATGGATACGTGTACACACGCTAATCTTACTGCAATGGCTGTTGTGCAGGTTTCTGCTGCGGATCTAAAGGTGTGAACCCTGCTGATCACATGAGTTGGGGTCTATATAGTCCCACTTGATGGAATTTCTTAAGCCTTTAATTACATGACCACATGCTATTTTTCCACAGGATTCCTGCCTCATTCAGTGTACAGGTTGGTTTTACTCTGGAGGATGAAGCAAGGTTATGTAGTGGTGGAGAATGTCGTCTCTAGGACCACTGTCTCATGTGTGGCAGAAGTTGGAAGGTATGTAGGGAATTAAGCAGGGGACTGCAAGAAGAGAAAAGATGGTATGGTCTCATGGTTGACTGAGGCATATTGTCTAAACAGGCTGAATTAAGGTTGTACAGGCCAGCTTCATCCTGGCTTTTCCTAACATCTAAGTGTTTGACTTTACAACCTTAACATTCTTTTAACTTGTAGTTTTGGATGTAATTTACCAATTTTTAAAAATCCAAACTGAAAAAAAATCATAAATTCTATCCTATGGGATGATATTGACCTACAACTTGTGTTATCAATGAGTCTAAACCTTTAGATCCAGAGCTTGACTTTGTGTCCTCAACCTTTTAACCGAAGTGTTTGATGTAATGGCTCTTATTTTACCGATGGGGAACAGACACAGGTTAATGGATTTGCCCAAGGTCACCCAGAGAGTCAGTGGCACAGCTCAGAACTAAGAGTCGTTGCCCCCCCCCTCCTCCCATGTCCTAAGCCCCATTTTGGTATCATAGCACTACTCCTGCAGCCAGCCTGGCAGGAGACATGGGCAGCTGATTTATATTTGAACAGCAAAAGCCCCAGGTTGGTAATACATTTTGTGGCTGAACTACCCTACCCTGCAAAGCTGCCTGTGGGAGGAGGGGGTGCAACAAGGGCACCCCCCAGAGGAACAGGGAGGGGGCAGGAGGGGGCACCCCACTGAGCAATTAAAAGTTTGACAGGGGCCACCCCCAGTGCCGCCACGAGTCACCTCTGGCTGGGAGCTGGAGCTCAGCCCTGCCCCGCGGGGCCCAGCAGCAGCATGTCTCAACGCGGGGGAGCCCCGCGGGAAAGGCAGGTGCCTGTTCAGAGCAGATCGGCCCGGGACTCGCTCAGCGCCTGCTCTCCAGGGACCCGGCTGAGCCCTGCTCCCGAGCGAGCCTGCCCCCGGTGGGCTCCCCGCAGCTGCCCCTCTCGCCGAGCATCCCCGCCATGGGCCAGGCTCTGCGCTGACCCTGCCTCCCTCGCGGGGGGGGTCATTTGCTCCCCGCTGCTGTTCCTGGGCTGGAGGGGAGCCCAGGAGTCCCGGGGCTGAGCCACGCGCCAGCCCTCCTGGGGCCCTGTGCACAAGGACGGGTGTTCGCGGGTGAGGTGCACCCTGCAAGCCAGAAGAGCCCTGCTGGTCACTGCTGCTGGGGGCGGGGGACAGTTAGAAGCAGTTGGGGAATCGGTTCTGGCCCCACACCTCCCATTTGGAAGCTGCTTGCCCAGGGTGGGCAGAGCCCCCTTGGCTGTGAAGGGCCCTGCTATTTCAGCGTTTTCTCCAATCCCATTTGGGTTCAGTCTCTGCCAGTTTGCTCTCCCCAAGTCCTCTCCCTGCTGGGCACTGCCAAAGCAAGGCAAAAGGAGAGCCGGGGCACTGGTGCATGGATTACAGCCGTCCCGCTGCAGCTTCTGAGCAAACCCTCAAAGAGACAAGCATTAGCCCAACTCTGTTCCCTGGATCTCTCTCAAGGGCAAGAGCAGAACCTAGCGCACCCTCCCCACCTATCCCAAACCACCGCTCATCGACCCTGTAAAAAGCCTTTGAGGTGACACTAAGGGATGCACACACCTGGCCTTGTCCCTGGCTGGGCGTGTGTCCGCCAGAGAGGGCAATGCAGGCTGCGCGCCATGGCCAGGCCAGAAGGCAGACTGAGAAGCCTCAGAGGGGAGATCATGCCAAGTAGCAGCGGAGTTGCCTACTCAGCCGTCTTCCCCCCAAAGACGGGGAGTGATCCCTTGGTGGCCGTACACTTGTGCTTGTAAACACTGGAGCAAGTCACAGATTTTGTAACGAGCCC
The DNA here is from genome assembly GCF_049634645.1 of Pelodiscus sinensis. Classification (NCBI taxonomy): domain Eukaryota; kingdom Metazoa; phylum Chordata; order Testudines; family Trionychidae; genus Pelodiscus; species Pelodiscus sinensis. The sequence continues at coordinate 995,919 of NC_134736.1, read as the reverse complement.
AACCCTGCTTCCCTTGGCTCTGAGAGGTGGGGTTCTGGGAAGCAGGGTTGGGTCGGCCTCAGATCGCTCACTTAGCAGGGGAAGTGCAGACAATGGGGTCTGCTGGCTGCTAAGAGGAGGGCTGCTGGCATGGCACCTGAGCCTTGAGAGGACTGTAAGGGGGATGATGGTGGTGTATGAAAATATACCATGGAGGCAATAAGAGGGACAAAACAGCATGGGAAATGGGTACTAGATGGCTAAACAGGCCAGGTAGCCACATGGGGCAAACATGTGGGGGCCAGGGGGTTACAGATTTGAGGGAGGGATTGCCAAGGATTACAGCTGACCATCGGGGGCCACAGAGGTAGATGGGGTATTACTGGGTGGAGAAGGAGCTGGTGGAGTGAATGATGTGAACAAGGGCAAAACCAAATTTGGTGGGAAGCTTCCCATTTTCTTCAGGATGGTCAGGGGTGCAACCTCAGGCTCTGCGTGCCCCTAGCCTCTAACTCTCACAAGCTGGGACTGGATGAGAGGTGATGGATCACTCAGTAATGGCCCTGTTCTCCCCACCCCCCGGAGCATCTGACACTGATCACCGTTGGAAGACAAGATACTGGGCTCGAAGCAGCACAGGCACAAGCAGCTGTGGAGGGTGCAGAAAAGGAGGTTACTTCCCTACCTGCTGATGTCCGTCGCAGAATGCAGAGCAGAACAAAATCTCATGAAACAGAAAACAGGATGAGATTCCTTCCTTTAGTGTGACATAGTTCCACTGGCTTCAGTTTAAGAGTTTTTATTCCAGAGTAGAAGACTTACCCGGCAATGCTCAGATCCTTATCTCCAGTAAGTTTTTTCTTCTTTTAAATCATTGCTATGGGGTGGGGTTGGAGATGAGGGGTTCAATATGCGTCTGCCCTGGAGAGAGAGGACAATCCCGGCCCTCTCTCACCACAGCAGCTTGGAGCCACGTGAGAAGCACCTCTCCATGGCTGCTGCAGTCCAGTGAGCACAGCTGGGGAACAGACAGTCACACAGACTCTCTGAAATATTTAATAGACAGCTTTCTGTACCCCTGCTCCCTCCCTAGTGGGGTTATAACTATCCCGGTCCCCATCTTTGGCTCCTTGCTGCTCCTCTGTGGTCATTCTACAGTGTACCCATCCTTCCTATCAGACTATTCCCTTTCCATTTTATGCGAAACAATCGAATTCTACGGATATACCATTGTCCTGGTTGACCCTTGCTTTAAGTTATAAGAGGAAGCTTCATACCAAATCCAGGGGTCCTAGCTCTTACAGTTTAGGAGTACCTTGTATATTCAAAAGCTTTCAGAGGTAGCCAAGTTAGTCTGTAACAGGAAAAACTTAAAAAACAACCAATAGTCTAGCAGCACCTTAAAGACTAACGAAACATGTAGATGGTATCTTGAGCTTTCGTGGGCACAATCCACTTATTTAGATGAGCCAGTCATCTGAAGAAGTGGGCTGTGCCCACGAAAGCTCATGATACCATCTACATGTTTTGTTTGTCTTTAAGGTGCTACTAGACTATTGGTTGTTTTTTAATTTTTTCCTGTTTAGGAGTATTATTGAACAAATGGACTCACAGATGGACAGACAGATGCACATTTCTAAAATACAGTAAGATGTAAAAAATTCACAGCAAAAAAATGAAGGGGTTGCTAAATGTATGTGAAGTACAGGCAACTTGGGGACTAAAATTAGTGATGTCATCTAACATAAAGGGCATTTGAGAAGTATGAGGGATAAATGGAAGGTTTCAGGTGGGGAAGAACAGGGCAGGGATCTAAGTGTCACAGTGGTAACTCACCCAGGACATTTGTTTGTTGGGAATCATTAAGAAAGGAATAGATAATAAGACAGAAAATATGTTGCTCTGGATAAATCCATGGAACACCCACATCTTCAACTGTGTGTAAAGATGTGGTTGCCCCATCTCAAAAAATGTATTGGAAATTTAAAAAATGCTAACAAACAAGGCCAACAAATGGCTTCCATATGAGGAGGGATTAATAAGACTGGGACTTTTCAGCTTGGAAAAGGGGTGAAGCAAAGAGGGAATATGACAGGTCTGGAGAAAGTAAATAAGGAAGTGCTATTTACTCCTTATAATTTCATGTGGTGACTCTAGTTCTTGTGTTAACAGGCTGCATGTTTAAAACAAACAAAAGGAAGTATTTATTCACACAACACACAATCAACCTGTGGAACGCTTTCCCAGTAGATGTTGTGAGGGCACAGGGTAAAAAAACTAGATTCATTCATGGAGGTTAGGTCCATCAATGGCTATTAGCCAGGATGGGCAGGGATGGTGTCCCTAGCCCCTGTCAGAAGCTGGGAAGAAGCAAAAGGGAATGGAAGGGATCACTTGATGATTGCCTGTTCTGTTCAGTCCTTTGGCCACTGTCGGCAGACAGGATACTGGGCTAGGTGGACCTTTGGCCTGACCCAGTCTGGCCGTTCTTACGTTTTGGAAGCTGACATGCTTCAGAATTTCAATGTTCATAAAAAAATACAAAGGCTTGTGTGCACAAGGTTCATTCTGCATTTAGCTCTGGGTATGGTGAGACTCGTGTGAGCTCCTGGGGGACTGAGTTACAGCACTGGTCACCAACCAGTAGATTGGGATTTACTGGTAGATCTTGGAGCCTCTGACGGGATCCCGACTGGTTTGGCCAAGAGGCTGTCAAGTGCTGGCACTTCAGCTGCCCCTTCCCCCACGGCTGCACATTTCTTGCCCTTTGCCTTGGAGCTGCCCCCCATCCCCCACCCAGGAGCCTCCTGGTTTCTGTGCAGGGCAGGGGAGGGAGAGGAGGGGTTCTGAGGTCAAGATGCCCCCTCCTACTCTGTATTCTTTATCCACAGAGCAGAGAAGGGGGCACAACAGGACTTTGGATGGAGTTTGTTGTCTGCTTTTGGAAGCGGCACAGATCCAGGGTAGGGGTGAGCCTGCCTTAGCCCCACTGCATCATCACCCAGGAGCTACCTGAGGTAAGCAGTGTCCAGTCAGAGCCCATATCCCGAACTCCTACTCCAGTCACGAACCCCCTTCTGCACCCCTAGCCCTGAGCACTCCTGCATCCAAACACCCTCCCAAAGGCTGCGCCTAGAACCACCTTGGGCACTTGTCCCAAGATCAGCTCAGAGCCCCTTTCGCACTCCAAATCCCTTAATCCAAGACCAGTCCGCACCCCAACCCGCTGCCCCTGCTTGATGAAAGTGAGGGAGGACAGAGTGAGCAGGAGCAGAGCCTCAGAGAAGGGGCACAAAGGAGGTGGGGCAAGGGTATTTGAGTTTGAGGTAGATCTTGGATTACACTTAAATTCAAAGAGTGATCTTTTGTGCTTAAAAAGGTTGGAGAGCACCGAGTTACAGGTTTGTGTCTCTTTCATGTGTAATCTGTGTGGAAGACAGGCACCTTGGAGTAGTCAGGGCACGGTTGTGGTACTTTACTACTTCTGGAATTCGGCAGTTGCTGGAAGTTTTCAGGCTGGCTCTATGGTGGTGGTTTCTTCTTGGCTTCCAAGAGGTAGGAGGCCACCTGGAGGAAGATGAGTCTGCCCAAGATGGGTCTGATACTGACAGCCAGCTGGAGGCTCCAATCTAGGGTGTGGCTAGCTGTGTGGGTAGGTGAGAAACTGCAGGGAAAAGGGTTGGATTAGGGGTGGTTCATGTGGACCTTGAAGTCTCCCAAGATGAAGAATCTGTGAGCTTCATCTCCATCAGCCTGTGTGCATCTTTTCTTAGCCCCTGCTGCTGCTTGGGAATCTCATCAGGAGGATGCTAGTATTAGTTTTTTCTGGATTACGAGGATGCACTGAAAGAATTGTATTGAGTGAGCTTTCCCTGTGACTTTGTATAGAAGGCAATGGAATGGTTGAGGAGACTGGATGGGCCTTGCCCTTTGAGTTCCAGGATTTGGGGTGGGGAGCTGTGTGAGAGAGAGAGTTGGCAGTATAAAGAGGGGGGTTGCTGACAGTATGCTGAGGGATCCGGGCTGAGGAGCAGCTGGCAATGTATGCAGAGTTCCTGACGGTGGGGGATCTGTCGAGTATGGGGGTCCTAGGCAACATTCTTTTTCATCTTTTCCATCCACGTGTAGAATATTTTTTGTGCACTGAGGCGTGTGTGAATGTGCACCACAACCAGACACACACAATCTAGCTGTGGGCGCTCTGCTAAGCAGCGGGTGACATACTCACTTCTCCCGAGCCTCACACAAGCACCCAGCTTCCAGGGAACACTGGTCCCAGGAAGAGATGTCAGCAAAGGAGACGGGTGTATTTGGGGGTCTGTCAGCGAAGGGGACCGGCCTTGGGGGAGGCTGTCAGGGTCCGGGGGTCCGGTTCCTGCCTGGGGAGGGGCTGGCTGTGCAGTGGATTCCCGTGGGCGAGGGGGCAGGGCGGGGGGTACCCGCGGTCGAGGCCGCGCTCGGGCGCTGCCGGGCCTGTAGCCCCAGCGGCCCACGCGGGAGCCCCGCCACCTGCCGCCCGGCCCCGCGCGCGGCCCGGCACCTGGCGCGGGGCCGGGCGGCAGCGGGGCGCGGCGGCGCGCGGGGCCGGGCCGGGGGACGCGCGCGCGCGCTCTGGCGGGAGGGCGCCGCGTGCCGGCGCGCGCCGGGCGCGTATGAGTTATGCCGCTGCCCGGGCCGCGCGCGCCGGGCCCCGCGCCCTGCATGGCGCGCCGGCTTTGCAGCGCCCCTATCGGCGCGCGAGCCGCTATCCAGGCCCCGGGGCGCGGCCCGGCCCCGCTCTCTGGCTCGCCGCCTCACAGGAAAGATGGCGCACAGCGGTCGGTGGCGCTTCCCGGCCCGGCCCGGCAGCAGCGGCTGGGGCCGCCGGGGCGTGGGGGGCTCCCGCCTGCGGCTCCCGGCCCTGCGCAGCCTGCGGGCCCCGGAGCCGCCGCCTCAGGCCGGGGCGGGCGATGCGGAGCCGGGGGGCCCGGGCTCCGGCGGGGCGGCGGGAAGCGGGGGAGGCGGGGCAGCGCCGGGCTCCGGCGGCCCCGGGGGCCCCGCGGCCGGGGTGGGACCCGGCTTCGACGCGGCGCTGCAGGTCTCGGCCGCCATCGGCATCAACCTGCGGCGGTTCCGGGCGGCCTGCGGGGCCGAGGCGGGCAGCGGAGAGGTAAGGACGGGCCGGGAGCATCTCCCGCCCCGCGCGGGCCGGGCACACCCCCGCGCCGCCCGCCCGGCCCCTGCCGCAGGTGAGCCCCGGGGCTGTGGCGGGGCGCGGGGCGCTGCCCCCCGGCCCCCCCGGCCCCCGGCTCAGACATTTTGTTATCGATCCTCTTCCTCCGCCCGGCTCCATCCCCGGGGGGCGGGGGCGGGAGCATGTGCCACCGGCGGTAGCGGCAGGAGCATGCGGGCAGGGTCGGTACCTGAGAGGCAGGTGAGGGCGGGCACAGCTGCCCCGTCCCTTCTCCTAGCCCGGAGAGGGCGTGTGAAAGGAGCTTTCTCCTTCTCCCCCGGTAAACAGGAGGCCTGGGGCTTCATCTTTATTCCTCGCCTCCTTAAAAAGGCAGGTATTCAGGGCAGCATCTTCTGATGTGCCCAGCCATTAGACTTTCTACGTTTGTTTTCTTTAGGATTGAATGGGCAAAGGGATTGAACTAGGTAGGACTGGGGAGCTGCGAACAGCAGCTGCTGGGGGCTGAGGAGGGGGAGGGGAGGGATGCTCTGAAGTGCGCTTGACTGAAACAGAAAGGGAAAGATGTCAACAACCAGCCGCCTCCTGTGTGCCCTGCTGTTGGTGCCACAAGCACACACACAAATCCTGTTCAATCCTTCTCCCTTCACCACCCCCAGCTGCACCTGAACTTGGAGGGAGATCCCCCAGAGGGCAGAAGGGATGGGGGAGAAAGCAGCCTAATTGCAAAAAGGGGTTGGCTTTTTTGTAGGGTTGTTCATCTTCCTGCCTAATTTTTTTTCAAAGCGTTTCTAAGGCAGCCAGATCAGGAGTCTGACAACAACCCGCCTTTTGACAGAGCTAGGAAGACATGATGGGGGCGTGTTACTTACTACTAGCTGCAGCATCCCCTTTTCTTGTTTATCGCCTTTTTTAAATACTACCGTGCACAGTCTTCCAAAGATGGAATTTTTTCAGACAACATCCCAGGAACATATTTACTTTTGAAGGTCAAATTCCATATTTTGATTTAAAGGAAAACTTTAAGATCACTCTCTTAAACACAGCTGCATCTCTATCACTATTTTACTGTTTACTATTTGAATTGTCCTCATCTGGTATTGTAAAACCAGACCAGTCAGCTTCAAGTTTTGCTTATAGTATTCAGTTTCTGGGGCAATTTGCTAGCCACTTGTGCAATTCTAAACTATTTGGATTGCATGCATTGCAAGGGAATGTTTAATTACAAACAAACAAAACAATTGCATGAAAACATTCCTTTTAATATTCCTGTCAACTCAAAATTTTAACAACAAATAAATATTTTTTTAAACCCCTCAAATTCCACAGGTGAAAACATCCTTTTATGTAATAACACAAACTCCTTTTGGCTGAATATAATGATTAAAATAGTAGGTTAAATTGAAGTTACTGTATCAACTTGAAGGAAGTTAGTATCTTGTAAATATTAGTTAAGTGGCAAAAAATGAAACCTGAAGAGTCAGCCTATTGATAACAGAATTATTATTTTGAGGTGTAACAGGCAGAGATTATAAAGGAAAAGAGGATTACCTATGGCAGTGGATTATTCTCCATTCATATTTCAGAAAATCTTTGTATGTTTGAATCTAAGGACATCATAAAAAGAAAGCATTGAGGATAAACTTGTCCTTTACTGTTAAACAAGAAATATTTTCTTCGTTTGGAAGTAAATGCATTTACTAAATATTCAACTAGCAAATATTTCTTGAAGATAAGCCGAAGACTAGTATTTTATGTTAATTGACAACATCTAATTACAACTTTGCATGTGAAAGAGCTTTGTTTGCTTGCAAGAATAGTTTACCTATTGGACTAAGACAAAAGACCTTTTAATTTTTATTAAGATGCTGGAAAACTCCTGTCTTCTAGTGTTATGAGATGGAAGAAAAATTAAGTTTCTCTGATACCTTATTGGTTGTAGCCTGTGAGGAAGCATCAGCTGAATTTCAAATGATATCATATAGACTAATATGGAATAATACCCAAGCTCCTGTTCACATTTATTGAAAACAACATTGTTAATGGTATGGTGAGATTCTAAGGCAGATAGATACACATATACACTAAAAGTGGCAGGCAACTTGAATACATTCAGTATTTAGATTCAGTATTTTTCCTTGTAACTGGCAGAAACACACTGCTCCCTCCTGTGTTTTCAGTAGGTAGTGTTTCTTTGGAATCAGACTAGCTGTTAGTCTGTTGCTTTCTAGGGACTTGTTTATCTTAACAGATGATCTCTGAATATGAAGGTCAGAAGGTTTGGGAGCATGTTCCTCATAAAGATGACACTAATTTGAAATAATGCAGTATATTACTCAAAATCCAGCTCAAAAGCTCGTCCCTCTTCCCTGTTGAATGGGATGGAGCAGCTTTAGGTTTAATAACTGACCAGGCTGATTGTGACAGGAATTTGGAGCAGACCTTATTTATTGTCCTGACCTCCAAGAGTCCAGTCTCCCTTTTACCTGGAATTCATTGTACTTAAGTAGTGTCCTATGAACAGTTGCGTAACATTCACATTGTTTGTGATGACCATGAAGGCAAGCATCTTTCCTCAACCAGGCTGATCAAAACCTGCTGCTTACCTGCTCTACAGCAAGTCATCCTGAGTTGAAATCTTAATGGATTATATAATATTTTTTAAGTCTGGATGGGTCTAGATGCAATGCCCAGGAATAATTGGAGATCAAAATAGTGTGTAAGAAATTGTTGTATACATTTGTTATAGTTGATACTATTTTTTAAGCTGCTTTTACTCTGGTCTGGTTTGTTATGTAACTACCAAAATATGGTGTCAACATCAAGATTCTAATTTAATTTAACAAGATCAGGAAAATTTGGAATTAAGTGTTTCATTTAAACTTTCATTCACCTCATTGTGCCATGTTTCAGATCATAATTGCTCTTACTTGTTACACTGGATATGCTGCAAATCCTGAGCACAAAAGAGCCAAAGTAAAACAGAGCAGATGCTTCAAATATGACATCTTGTTTCTGTTCATTCAGTAAAACTTTAGCATTATTAACTTAGTTGTTTTAATTTTCTTTGTTACTCAGTAATATTTTGAGGCATGAGGTAGGCCAATGGATCTCTTTCACTCCCCAGCCAATATTGATTTTGTGTGAATCCTTTGCCTCTAGTACAGTTCAGTTTCTTTCACTGAGTTTCCTCATCTTTTGTTATCTGTGTAATGAAGTACTAAAATATTAGGCTTTGATTTAGCAGTAGTTAGAGGGAGCTTTCACATAGTCAATCCACAACAGAGTGAAAAAAAATCCTGTTCACATCAAATCCTTTCTACTTGATCTGAGCGGAGATGTTACCTTGAGTTTAATAATCAGGAGGATTTGGGAAATTTTTGTTTACTTATTCTGCAGACTATAATGTGGAATTTTTCTATCACAGAAACAAGGAGAAGTGCTGATATACAACTGCTTTTTATCACAGTTCAATATCGGCCAGCTTTGTTTCAGATAATGTTTAATTGAAGCTATACTTAGTTTCAACTTGATGCAAGTTAACAGTTACAAACCCCTGGAAGAGGAGTTTACAATGAAAGGCAAATCTTAACAGTAATTATACTGGCACTGTTAGTGGTGCTATAATTATAAAAGGATCATAATCTTCTGTGAGGCAAACATCAGTTGTAGATGTTCACTAATGGCTGACTTGTTTTGAAATTGCAATAGATACATGTGCTGGTAGGAGTGGCTTTCTGTTGCTGCCATAGTCTTGCCTGAGCTGAATAGTACAAATAATTTGTTTCCTGCACTTGCATTAAAAAGTTTGTATCTCAGAACATCCTTTCCTAAATGTATTTTAAAGGGTCATTGTAAAGCTGTGTGTGTTTAATTAACGAAGTATGGTTATTTAAGTGGTAGCTTATTAAGTGTGTAGATGGAGAGATTTAGGCTGTTGTTAGGTATTTATGTGAAGGAAACCCTGACCAGTTAAATATGTGCTGTAACCAGAAATAAGGGGCATTCCAGTTTTTTGACATTGGTCTTTCTGAATTCTTCTAGGCTATTTCATAAGAAATATTAAAATCAAAGTATAAATTATAACCATACTAAACCTGTGTCTTGTTAGGGTTCTCTGTGTTTCCTCACTCTTCTGAATGCTGGTTACATTCAGTTCTCAGAACACAAGTAATATGGGTTGCAGATTGAGAGAGTTGATTCTTTTTGATGGAATGTTTTATATCCAACTTTTCAGAGAAGGCAGTGCTGTATAATGTACGTTTGGATTAGGGAAGGTGGTGTCTCTTACTGTGTCTTGGCATATTAATATTATAACCATGAGAACTCTTTGGCATCAAGATTCTCTCAGCTATGATACTTACAACACAGCCTTACAATGCATTATTGAATTAACATTGTTCCCCCTAGTTTTCCAGTATAGTAGTCAAATTATTGTATTGTGGATATTTTCATACCACATCAGAGTCAGTCCAAGGAATTGGTGCGTGTGGGGAGAGTCCGGTAACCTGTTACCTTCTTGAAGAAGCACATAATCTTTCAGCCATTCTTGATTTAGGGGTTAAAAAAGTTCTGGGAGTTGGGTTTTCAAATCTCTTCATTGTTGGGGTCACCTTTCATCCCATACTGTTGCATATGTTCCACACAAACACAATATTTGACCACATGGGATCCACAACTGCTTGTTACAAGGCACAAAAACACTGCCCTTTTTTTTCCTTTGAAATGGTTTGCGATAGATATGCATATAGGGTTTTCAACCCCCTGACATATGCTCCACTTATTACCACTTAACCCTTTGAATGCCCCTGCACATACTGCCTTTAAGCTAATGAATTGGCATTTCAAAAGCCTTTTTATGTATGTCTTGTTCTGTTGTGCCCTCTTATTTTATGTCGTGAAGTCATAACCAGATGATTTGGGCTATGGTTGAGAGGGGCTTAGCGTATGCAATAGAATTATGAGGAGTCATCGTTTGTCAGGCTGAAGATGTTTGTCCCCACTACACAATTTTTTAAGATTTGTTTTTGAAAATTTATCTGGGGAACTTTTATTAGTCATTGAGAATATTTTTCTAAATTGATACTTAGCCATACCCTTTATTTGCCTATTATCACCACTCTGAACAGCCAGAAAAATGTTGTAAGGGGTGATTGTAGGTATTGCAACTCTGTAGAAGCAATAACCTGGTAGAGTCTGTCTAACAAGATTACAGGTTTCGATCCACATATCTCTGAAACTTTACCCACATTCTAGCTGCATATAAGGGTGGTAGCAGAAATGCCATTTACTTTTCAATTTGCTAAAATACATCTAATTGGTTTAGGTACATAGGTGGTGAGGCTAGAAGGTATTTTGCTGGAATGTTGTTTGTAGAAATGTAATATTCATAAAAAGGGAATAAGGGTGGGTAGGTGTTTCAGATCGAGTAACTATGTTGTATTGGCATGGAAGAAACAAGCAAACATTTCAGTCCTTTTATTCCCCTTTTCAATTCATCATGTAAAATGCTTGGCTGGAATATAGACTGGACTTAGTAAAGACATCTCTCAAATCATCTAGAGCCAAATGGCTTTGTTGGTGGTTCATCTAGACGAGGCTGACAGTGGCATCATTGTGGAACCCCTACCTCTGGTTCCTGCTCTTGCAGCCATTAAAATACTTGTCAGGATATAAAGAGGATCTGGAGAGCTCTCTTATGAGGTTATTGAAAGATGCAGTTTACCACTTCCCCAGGACTTTCTTTCCAGATTGGCACAGCACCTTTAGAGTGCAGTTACACCTATGTCAAGAAGTACTTGAATTGTTTCAGCATTCTGCTTTGATGTGCCTGGGCAACTATGATTTGTTAAATATAAAGTGGACATAAATAATTTAAAATATCTAAATGTTTTTACTTACTCTCAGTTGTCTCAGTTTATTCTAAGTATTGCTTTCCTAAATATCTTACTTAAAGAAATGAGAGGGAAAGAACTAGCTGGCCAAAAGTGATCCATTGCCAGGCCTGTTAGATGGGCTTTGGGAAACTCTGATGTCACTTTGCTCTCACTGAGAGCAGGAGACTAAGGTGATGCAGTTTCTATATAACATTTAGGGTGACCCGCTGCTTCACAGACTATACTGAAAGGTTGTTGCCCTCAGAATGAAACTGTTTCAGGTGTTTGACATTGCAGAAAGCATTTCCTGTTCATTGACAGCAAAAATTGTGAATAGAGATTATTCATCTAGAGTAATGAGAGCATGGTCAGGGTTGCTAGAAAAAAACCAGACGTACACCATCAGTTATCCAGAAAACCTTGAACTAATGAAATACTTTATTAGAATGTCATGTTTTAAGTCTAAAAGTTGTCTTTTTGGCTGTTGCTCGGGGATTAGGTCATGGAGGTGATCCTGGCATTCACCTTAACTCATATAGCACTGGATGCTTCTGATTTCCACCTAACAAACATTATCTGGTTTTAGCAAACAAGACTGGCCAGATATTACTAATGCTCCTAGAACCTGAACTGCAGTAATTTGATGGCAGTAGGCATGATGCTTAGTTTGATTTTCTAATTCTAAAATTAGTTGTTCATGGAGACTCTAGAAGGTGGAGTTTGATTGTGTTTACATGGCACTTCCCATAATGCAGAGCTGCTCAACATGCAGCCCAGTTTGTTTGTGGCCTGCGGTGCAGTTTGAGTTTATGCGGGGCTCAGCACATGGCCCCCGGGTGGGAGCCAAAACACAAAAGTTGTCACTATAATGGTCTTCTGTTGATATGCGTTTTAGTAGTTAAATTCCTGGACTGTCATTGCTCATGAAAAATGCTGTCATATGGGTAGAAATTGGGTAAATATTGCATTTTATTAATATAATCAGAACTGACTTAAGTGGCGCCTATGTGTTGTGTAGTCTTGCATTAATCTTTGTATTCATGCCTGTCAGTGTGAAAGAATCTATTTGCATATATATTTGCATGTATATGCAACCACATTTAAGCTGTGGCCCTCGGCATGTGCTGATAGTATCATTGTGGCCTCTGGGCCTTCCAAAGTTGAGTAGCCCTCCTGTAACGTATAATGTTAAGACTTGGGGTGCCAATTAAAAATATAGGGTCCATTTTGAAGCACAAGTTCTTCTATTCCTGTTTTTCCACTTTAGAGCTTGTTCTATGTGGAGGCAACAGATTAAATAATTCTACCCTGCTTTGAGAGGTCTACAAGCTGATTTTGCTTAGTACTGCTATTTCTAGACTAAGTCCCAACAGATGTGACATTCTGATTCTCAGTTACTGGATAGGCATTCAGTTATAATAATGTGGAAGTCAAATTAGCCCTCACTTTAGTAGGCTGGATATAACAAGAACCCCAAATGCTCTGCTTTTTATAAATGACAGTGCAATTCATATTAGTTATTTGGAAATACAGGTATGTGCTTATTGAGCTTGTTTGAGTAGCTGGTTGTGTTGATGAGAAGGTGCACATGAACATCCTGCAACTTGATACTTACTTACAAGGTAATTTATTGCTTTGTCTTCTCTTTAGTATGAACAGTGTGCATTAGACGTTGTGCCAGTAGCTACTGGACAGTCTTCAGAATTAGCTTATGAAGACAAACTCTGACTCGTCTTTCCTAGGAGATACAATACTATAGAGCTGGTTGATTTTTGAAGAATGAACCAAAAGCCAATGTGTAGGACAGGAAGTAAAGTTAATCATTGTTCAAATTAGGGATGTAAAATCCCATTTATTTGGTTAATCGGTTAAACATTGTTTAACTGGTCAGCTGATTGAGGGGGAGTGCTCCAACCCAGCTGGGCTGATGTGTCCCTCCTTCTCCCGCTGCAGAAAGGGGCTGCTTTAGCTGGGTTGGAGCACTGCTGCCTGTGGTGCATGCTGGGGCTGGGCCCACCGCTGATGGGCTGCTCGGGTCTGGCTGGAACACCCCCTGCCTATGGTGGACCCGGTGGGGCTGAAGCAACATCTTGCCTGCAGCGGGTGGGGAGCTGCTCCAGCCCTTACTGTGGGTAAAGCTTACCGGTTACCCGTTCACATCCCTAGTCCAAGTACTTCTGTCTTTAAATGAAATATGACCCTTTTCCCCAAGTGCTGCCTGGAAAGTTGCAGTTTTATTTCTAGTGCTTTTACCTGCCAGTTTTGATGATGATGATGATGATTCCATTTTCTTCTAAGAATTTATATCATGCTCCAAAACTGAGACAGCCGTGGAATCAATATTTTCAGGAGAGCTTTCCAGCAGAAAATCATTTTAAAAATCAAAATTCCTTATTAAATCTTTGGATAGAACAACTTTGGAAAACATAATGTTGCTCCAAAGTGTCACTAAAGTGGTCATCTAATTCACCATAAACAAGATTTAAATATGATTTCCTGTGGTTGAAATACACTTCTTGAGTTAGAACTTTTCTGTTCCTGCTCTTTGGATCTATGGAATGTTCCGTCTGCACTGTTGGGCCTTTTACTTCCTTGTCATTCTGAAGAGACTAGCCTGTTGTCATAATAGTTAAGTTCAAAGCAGACTGTGAAAAACTTCAAAAGTATCTCTCAAAACTGGGGGACTGGGCAACAAAATGGAGGATGAAATTCAGTGTTGATAATTGCAAAGTAATGTCTATTGGAAAACATAATACCAATTATATATATCATATGATGGGGTCTAAATTAGCTGTTACCATACAAGAAAGAGATCTTGGAGTCTGAAAACATCCAGTCAATGTGAAGTGGCAGCCAAAAATAGCAAATAGAATGTTGGGAATCCTTACGAGTGGAGAGAAAACAAAACAGAAAATACGATATTCCCGCTATATAAATCTTTGAATGCTGCATGCAGATGTGGTTGCTCCATCTTAAAAAATATATATTGGAATTGGAAAAGGTTCAGAATGGGGCAAAAAAAATGAGTAGGGGTATGGAACAGCTACCATATTAAGAAAGATTAATAAGACTGGGACTTTTCGGCATGGAAAAGAGAGGGTGGGATATGATAGAAGTCTGCAATATCATGTCTAGTATGGAGAAAGTAGAAGTACTGTTTATTCCTCCTCATGACAGAAGAACTAGAGGTACCAAAGGAAGTTAACAGGTAGTTTAAAACAAACAAAAGGATGTATTTTTTTCTAGGGCTGTCAAGCGATTAAAAAAATTAATTGCGATTAATCGCGCAGTTACAAATTTTAATCACGATTAATTGTGTGCACCTCCTCTTTGAATTGCCGCAGTGGCTTTCCAACGGGACAGCGCTGCATTGAGCCCGGAATCAGCTGGAGTCTCCAGCTGATCCCCGGCTCCTAATGTGCTGCCTCTTTAAAGTGCCAAAATGGCACTTCAAAGGGGCTTTTCAATGTGGAGCCGGGGATCAGCCAGGCACTCCAGCTGATCCCCAGCTCTGCTTGCACATCCCCTTTGGAGTGCCATTTGTCACTTTAAAGGGGCAGCGCATTAGGAGCCGGGGATCAGCTGGAGTCCCTAGCTGATCCCCTGCATTGCAAAGCCCCTTTGAAGTGCCACTCCAGTGCTTCAAAAGGGCTTTGCAACAGTGGAGCGGGATCAGCTGGGGACTGCAGCTGATTCCTGGCTTGGCTTGTGCTGCCCCTTTGAAGTGCTGAAACAGCACTTCAAAGGGGCAGCGCAGCATTAACGCCTGCGATTAACGCATTAAAAAAATTAATGTGTTAATCCTGTCCTGCGTTAATCGCAGGCGTTAACGCAGGTCAATTGACAGCCCTAATTTTTTCACATAGTGCACAGTAAACTTGTGGAACTCTTTGTGAGAGGATGTTGTGAAGGCCAATACTATAGTAGATTCCAAAAAAGAGCTAGGTAAGTTCATGGAGCATAGATCTATTGAAAGCTACTAGCCTGGATGGGCGGGGATGGTTTTCCTAGCCTCAGTTTGACAAAAGTTGGGCAACATTTGATGATTGTCTGTTTTATTCTTTCCATTTGGGGCACCTGGCATTGGCCACTGTCAGAACACAGGACACGGGGCTAGATGGGCCTTTGGTCTGATCTGGTATGAGTTTTATTTTTTTATGTTCTTGTCCTTTTTATTTATTTTTCTGAGTGACCTTTTTGTGTTGCATTGTGTTTTCTAAGGTAAATGAGGTCATGTTTAAAATCATATTTTTAATCACTCTCTTATTCTTTCTCGTAACTTAGAGAGATTGTGTTTATACTTCAGTATCCTCAGGATAGAATGTCAATACCTGTCGCATCTTTAACCAATTCATCATTCTAGCCTTCCACATATGCATGTTGGGATTTCAACAGCTGTATTGGTACTTTCATCTCTGATCAGTTGCCAGACTGCCTTGATAGATAGTTATTACTACTTGTCCATCAGTGGTATTATTGTCATGAACAGAGCACTTATAGGCATGATTGACTAATATAGCCACACCTCCTTCAAGTGCAAATGAACCAGAAAGAAGTATTTGTGAAGAGAACAGCTTTTTTATTAAGTCCTGCAGCATTTCTAGTAACTGCCTGGTGTGAAATAAGAAAGAAATAATCTCCAGTATGTTTGGTCAAATCTGGAATTACAGTAAAAGCTTTTTTTTACTGACATGCTGAGAGGATGATGAGTGCCAGTAAATTAAACATACAGGTTAACTAAGAGGGGAGGGGTTTGGACAGTGTGGGGCATGGCTGTGGGAGGGGCTGCAGGGCATGGGTTATAGGAAGGGGCTTTGGGCAGGAGATTTCCATGTGGGTGGGTCTCAGGGTGCTAGATGTTGTGGGTGCTCACCCTAACCCTCTCCCCCCCGCTGCCTCTATCCAAAAGAGGTAGCAAGGGGGGAGAGGAGGAGGTGCTGGGGGGAGCTAACTTATAAGCTGGTTCTCCCCAGCTCCAGCTAGTGGGAGGGGGCAGAGGTGCAGCGGCTGCATTCCACCATTGAAATGTACAAAATCCCCACTGAGGCTCTTGTACATTTCAAAGCGGAAGCCCCGCCTGGGGCTCCACACTGTGTTTCAATCTTTGAAATGCATAAGAGCCCCTACTGGGGCTCCTTCTACTTTTCAGAGTGGAAGTGCCCTTATCGACTAATTGAATGCTTGATGGAAATTCCATCCACTATTTGATTAGTTGATTAATCTAATTTTAACATCCCTACCTCCTCCAGCAACAGCATGGACTGGGGGCTGCCAGCGGTAGGGACCTGAATGGGTAACACTTAACAAGTGATGCTTACTGGGCAACGGTTAACCTCTACCCTGGAGCAGGTCCCCACCCATGGCTGGCCACGGGAAAAGGGCTGCTCTAGTCCCGCTAAGGCCCTGCAGGGCTGGGAGCTGGCAGGCCTGCATGGGATTAGCAGTGTTCCCACCCTGCCCACCTGCCCCAGCCTGGAGCGTGTCCCCCTCAACCACAGGCAGGGATTGCTTTGACTGGGCTGTAGCAGCCCCTGCCTTCAGTGTGGAAGGGTGTTCCAGCCCACTTACCCCCTTTCTTTAATCAGTTAACTGGTTACATACTAAGTTTGAGTGGTTAACCGATTAATGGGCTTTTATGTCCCTAGCTTGAAGTGAGCACCTCTCCCCATCAGGTTCCCTGAGCCCCTCCTGGACCCAAACTCCCTCCCAGAGTACACCTTGAAGCCCATCCCAGCTTACAGGGATCACTGGTCATACAGCACAATAACTTGTAATAGGAGAGGAGCAGGGAGGGATAGCAAAGAGTGTAATGCATCCAATTAAAGCTACATTATGAAAACGTGGAAAGATTAACTCTAAAGCTGAGAGTTGGATTTGGCCAAAAGGCACCCCAGGCACCATTACAGTAAGGTCTCTGAGAAGAGGGCTGTGTATTCAGTTGCAACAGTATTTCTTATAGCTCTTTGGGTTTTTCCTTGGTGTTTTCTCCCCATTGCATGTTCATTGATCTGGAATGCAGTTTAGCTTACACAGTCTGAATTCTCAGCCTAAGATGGACAAAATTTAGCTCTTTGAGGTGAGTGCTGAAGAAGTATTAACATTTGCCATCTATATCAGAACACTGAGGTTGTTGGGTTTATGGATGGCCTGTAACCTGTATGCTGGATTCTTACAAGACATGATACTTGGACCACTTTCAAGGATGGAGCCATCTAAGCAAATAGCTAAATAGGTATCTGAATCAAAATGGAGGTTGAGAAATTCAGCTTTATCACCTTGAAAGTGGCTGTTTCAAGAAGGGGCACAGTGCGAGATCTGATTCAAAGACAGTTTTTATGGGATTTATTTTTATATGAAATTAGAAATCAATAGCTCTCACCTTTTCTGAATCAAAAAATAAGTAAAGGTATGAACCATTCATGTGGGTCAGTAGTAGATGTGCAAAATCATTGACTCCAGAGCAGTATATCATACCTCCTAGTGATTACTATGATTTTTTTCCAATCATAGGAGAGGGAGCTTTAAATAAAGGCTAGTATCAGGATGTTTCCCTCAAGGATGGAATTTCACAAAGAATCTTAGTGGACAAACACCACTGAAACAAAAGGAACTCTTATAAGGCTACTAGAAAATTTGCTCAATGTTGCTCTAATCTTTAACTCAAATTTTCTTTTTCTCCATTTAAATCAGTGCTTTGGGGTGGGGCTGGGGATTAGGGGTCCAATATGCAGGCTGCCCCAGGAGAGAGGACAGCAGCAGCTTGGGGCCTTGTGAGAAACGCCTGTCCATGGCAGCTGCAATTGCAACAGGCACAGCCAGGGGAGGGGTTCATGTCTCCCATCTGGGGGACAGATACACTTTCTGAAATATGTAGTAGCTGTCCCTGCTGGTCCAATGGGATTTTAGCTATCCCGGTCCCCATCTCTGGCCCCTTGTTTCCTCCCTGTGGCCATTCTGCAATATAACTTCCTCCTTCCAGACCCCTCCCTTTCCATTTTGTGAAAAACAATCCAATTCCAGGAACATCCCATTGATGTGGGGAGCTTGGGGTGAGCTGGGGACTCAAACAGTCCCCCACTAGCCCTGCGCCCTTGATGGCACTTTGCTTTTGAAATGTACAAGAGCCCTCCCCTGCTTCCTGTACATTTAAAAAACAGGGAGCGTGGGGCCAGCAGGGGCTGCTTGAGTCCCTGGCTGGCTGTGCTCCCTGCTCTTGATACATTTCAAAGGTGGAGGCACCCTTATCAACTAATTGAATAGTCAATGCAAATTACACTGACTATTTGATTAGTTGATTAATCTAAATTTAACATCCTTAATTTGTACAGTTCTGACTTTCCATTCTCAAAACATTACAGGACTGTTTCATATGTTTACAGTTAGATTGTTAACGTGTATGTTGTTTTTAAACAACATTACGTGTGTTCAAATAACACAGCATTGAATGCTATTGGGTGTCTCAGCCTATTTGGGATCTTTAATGGTCTACCGATAGAAAATGACTGCATACCATATGTGCTACGATTGCCAGGCAGTCTGGATTTGGTAAAAGGTATTATTTTAGCTTAAATTCTGAATTTCTTCATGTTTGTGGTTGGGCATAGTCTTGTATTGAATAATGTAAATAAATCTTGTGCTTATGGCTTTTTCCCCTGCAAATACTTTTGTGCATTTACTTAAAGTATTTTGTGTTGTGGTATGCTTATAGCATAGTTTCCCGATGGGCAAACCACACTGGATTGTATCAGAGCAAAAGTCAATAAGACCTCCTTTCTGCTTTTTATAAAGTTTTAAAATAGCTCATTGGAAGTTGAGTTCTTGAAAGATAGCTATTGCCCTGTCCAGTGTATGATTGAAACTGTACTACAGTTTTTATTTCAGTGGTTCTTGAACTGTAGGCCAAAGTCCTTCTGGGTGTATTGCAGATTGAAATATTGAGAACCAGTCAGAGTGAGCTGGTTTGTTTAAAAAAAAGTCTTACAAAGTTATTCTTGGGTCATATATTTTGCAGAGCCCCGCTTCCATTATACACTGTTATAACTGGGGTCAGTGTGGGGTAGAGCTCTCCAATATTGAAATCTGTCCAGTCTCCTTTCCTGAGGTTTTGGTCCATTGTTCCCTTCTAATTTTTTTCTTTGCCCTAGCTTTAGAACCTATTGCTGTTGAATAAGAAATTCTTTCCTACCCAGCAATGTGTAGCAATGCACTTTCTGTTCCAGGACATGCCTCTTGTGCCTTCAATCCATAGTCTGTTGTTATGATACTTTAAGGGAGGAAGTGTTATACTGTAGGTGGCTTGGATGGAAAAGGCAGGGGCAAATAGGACACAATTTGAATGACTGAAGTGAGTGGGAGGCAAGAAATGACAATGTAGTACTGGGTCAAAGCTGTGGGGGTAGGGAGTGTTGGAGTTGGAGACAGTACTGGACCATTAGTATTGGGAGTTGTGGTAAAAAGTGAAGCTAAATTAACTTAGGAAAGGAGTTGTGGAAATGTTGCAGGTCTGGAGAATGAAGGCTCTTATCTGAAACTGGAAGGGAATGTAAACTAGTGTGCAGAGAGAGTTGGGAGCCTGCACTCCTTGCTTCTATTCTTCAATCTGACAGAAACTTATTTTCATCTTGAGCACCATCTTGATGCCACAATTCACCTACCTGTAAAATGGAAATAGCCTGTCTGCCTTCATGTTTAACAGTTTTGACCTAAGGGACTTTGTAAATAGTTTAAGGATTTGGAAGCTCTGGTCTGTAAAGAATAAGCATCAATGGATTCTTGCCTGGATTTATTACTAGCCGATTGCTCATTTGAAAATGCTGTCTGTCCATCTTGGCAGCTTTAATGAGGAAAAATGTATGTGGGACAAATAGCTCTTTGGGATAGTTTTAGGAATGTAACTGATCATATGTAGCTTGTGATTTTTCTGATCTCTTTGGTTAGAGAGTATAAACACATGCTAAAATATTGTATGGAGTTGAATATGTAGATTTTTAACACCCATGCCTTTTGTCAGTTCTGTGGGATGCTTCCTCCCCAGCAAGTATTAATCCTTTCTTCAGCCAGTTCTGTGGAACATTGTTTACATCTTGCAGCGAGCCCCACGTGTTCAAGGGGAGTGGCAGAAGAGACATGACAAGGCTATTGCTCATTGCAGTGCTGTGTGCAAAATATGAGACCTTGACTGATGCACTTCTGCAGCGTTCCTTTCACATCTCTGCTCGGACCTCAGCTTCGTTCTGTTACTCTCTGAAATCTACCTTGAATTTACACATAAAAACCCTGGTTTTTTTTAGTTTCAGTAAAAAAAAAAGTAACCAGATCTTCAAACAAATTTTGTCTTTATATTTTTGAGACTATATTGGATAAGTATTTGTAGAAGCAAGTGGTTAAGCTTTGTTTTTACCAGTGTTCTTCCTTTTCCCTGGCAGAGCACTGGAAAGGGAATGTGTAGAAGTGAAAAAGTAGCAATTGCCCTTTTCTTTGTGGCAGTATGGTATTCCAGTGCTACTTGGAACCTATACAGATATTATAAATAACATTGAATGTCAACATAATCAGAACTAAACATATATGTCTAGCATTGAATCCATCTTTAGATATAACAAATTTTTAAACTAAGAACTATTAATTTTTGTGTAGGCATTCACTTTCTGTATATTATTTGCGTAATTTACCTCCCTTTCCAGCTCTTATTAGATTGAAGTTCATGGATTTACCAGTGCACTCCTTATATTTGTGGGGAAGTCTCTAGAAATCTGTGAAATGCATAGATTGCCACCTTATTCCATGAGAACAACTCAGAAAAGAGAGTGCAGTAACTTCTTTAGTATTTAACTTGAGCATTGAAAACCAGAGGCAATTTTTGTGAGGCGGGAAAGAATTTCTTTATCTTAAAATATTCACTTAAAGCTTAATTTATTTGTAGAGTAGTCAGTAGTAGGAGTTTATACAAATTACATTCTAGGGATGTAAGTGACTAGTGGATTCGACTAGTTGTTCTCCCCCCCCCCTTACTGCCTCTATCAGAGCAAGTGGGGGGTGGGGGGGAGCAGGAGCCAGTATGGTAATACTGGTTTCCCACAGCACCGTCTCTGTAGGGGGCAGAGGAGGGAGAGGCACAGCAGGAAACAGCGCGAGCGGGACTGCTTCAGTCCCTGCTCATGCTGGTTCCCACTGTGGGTGCTTCTGCTTTTGAAATATACAAACCCCTCCAGGGCTCTTGTACATTTCAAAAGCAGAAGTGCCACAGGGAGCATGGGGTGAACAGGGACTCAAGCAGTCCCCACTCACCCCATGCTCTCTGTGGAGCGACCCCCCCCCCCTTGCTGCCTCTCTGAGAGGCAGCAAGGGGAGAACAGGAGTCAGTGCTGGGGGGAACCAGCTTAAAAGCTGGTTCTCCCCAGCACCGTTTTTGGGGTGTCGCCTGCCCTCCCCACTGCCTCTATCAGAGGCAGCAGGGGGAGGGGGGGAAATAGAGGATGCTGCTGCAAAGCCAGGGCTGGTTGCATGCAGAGACTGCTCCGTCACCAGTCCTTGTTCGCGGTGGATAGGACTGCGAACAGGGGCTACTAGTCCTGGCTCGTGCTGATCGCTGTGCCTCTGCATTTTAAATACTATATTTACTTACTATATTTAAAATGCCAAGTCGCAGCGCAGGTGGCTCTGGAGCCAGCACAAGCCAAGACTGCTCAGTCCCTGCTCGAGTTGGCTCCTGGAGCTTCCCCTGCTGTGCCTCTGCAGAGGCACGTATCGATTAATCATATAGCCGATACAAATTGTATTGACTATATGATTAGCCAGATAATCACATTTTAACATCCTTATTACATTCATGTGCCTAATTATTTTTAAGGAGATAACTCTTAGAAGCACATTTTGGTTCTGAAAATTTGAATGGGTTTTTGTTCAGAAAATTGCATAGTCAGTAAACTGTTCATTTCTTTACTACATTATTATGACATAGTCTTTAGTTGGACCTTTCTTTGACTTGTTGAAGGATGTTTCAGTTGAAGGAGGAGTTAAACACACACAGACACCAGAAATATTTTATTGTTAACCCCCATGTGCCTTTCATGTCCTAACTTGTGTGATAACATGTAGGGAGAATTTTCCCATTGCAAACTATGTACATGGGTAATAAATGGCAACTTGAAAAGGTACTTTTTGGTGACTATAGACAAAATACAGAAATCACTGAAGTATTATGTCAGTATGTAGTGCTTGTAATTTGGTAAGTTTTTAAATGGAGCCCAGTCATAACTTTCTTTCTGATTTAGTTTACTACAGAAGATTTTGAGAGATTATACATCTTCTAGGCTACTTATGGTTAGTACAGAAGAGTTTCTTAAAATACTGCTGACAATTCCCATCAAGTGCCTATAGCATAAAACCTATGAGCTCAGCTCCTGGAATTATGTAATTACATAAGACTAAACTTCCAGTACAACATCTATCTTTTATGGGTTGTAAGTAAAAGCTTGTTAACATGAACTAAGTGCAGCTGATTTAAAGATGTTTGCACACAGCCTGAGAAAGTAACTGATATGTGTGAACTGCTGCATACATCTCTGTATAGTGTTAAATCTCAGACTCACTGTGTGGGAGGCCAGGCCAGTACTACCACAGAACTGTGGCAGGAGAAAAGTGCATCAGGCCCATTCAACCTAATTGAAGCAGTATAAGAGGAGTAGCCGTGTTAGTCTGAATCTACATAAAACAACGAGAAGTCTTGTGGCACCTTATAGACTAACAGATTTATTGGAGCATAAGCTTTCGCATGCATCTGATGAAGTGGGTCTTTGCCCACTAAAGCTTATGCTTCAATAAATCTGTTAGTCTATAAGGTGCCACAGGACTTCTCATTGTTTATGCTAATTGAAGCAGTACACCCTGTATTCTCTGGGTTAAGTATGGGGCGGGGCTGGTTGAGGCTGCCACCCCTACCTCTCCAGGGTGACAAAGGAACTCCTGCCTTTACAAAAGGCAAAGGGGACTGAGTCCTGATAAGAGGCTTCTGCATCTCTAAAAGTGGGGACCCCGTCACCACCATCACTTTTAGTGGGGTGTGGCAAAGCCATGAGGAGCTCTGTCATATTGTGTGTAGGGCTCTGGATTGTCCTCATTTACCCCCTGCTCCATCTCTGTGTCAAATAGATTTTATCTGGAGTCTGCCTCTCAGAGTAACACTAGGGATGTTAAATATCAGTTAATTGACTAGTCAAGTAAACTCATGAATTCTTATCGGTTAGTCTACCGTTCTATAGTCTCTGGGGGCGGGGCTGGCAGCAGTGCGGGGTGCCAGGTGGGAGCTAGTCTGCAATGGAAGCCAGCTTGTCCACTGTGTGCTGTTGCCTCTGATAAAGAGGCAGTAGTGCAGGGTGGTAGCGGCCTCTGTCAGGGGTGGGAGGAGAGAGAATCTGAGCTCCCAGACCCGTCGCAACCTGGAACTAAGACGGGCTGCGTCCTTGCCCGGCTCCTAATACACTTTAAATGCAGAGCCACAGCGGGGGTAGGTCCCAGACCTGGCATGAGCCAGAACTGAGCTGGGCTGCTGGCCAGCCTGCTAAAAAATTTACTGGTTGGTGGCGGGGGGCGGGGGGGGGGGGGGGGAAATGTGTGTTCTCTATAGCATTAACCTGTAAGCTTTTGCTTATTGGTTAATCGACTATACTATTACATCCCTAAGTAAAACATGTGAATGTTGGGCTAATTTCTGACATTGGTTATGTATGCAACTCACATTCAAGTCATTTGATGTTATATATTTGTATCCAAGATTAAAAATTAGCCTCCTTGAATATAATTAGTATATATATGTCACATTCAGCAATTCCTTTACATAGATTTTTCTCAAATATTTCCTACTGAGAATGACAGGGCAGGTTAGGTGCATACGGTAGCTGCAAACAATTGATTTTGCAGCTTTTCAGCAAAACCCCACAAACACTTATGCCTATATATATGGTTTAAGTTCTTAAACAAGCTCCTGATGCTTCAGTGATTGCATTTGGATTTTGTTGCCTGCCTTGCGAAAAAATGGAAGTGGAAAGTGTTTTTCCTTAAAATGTAAGGCACAAACTTGAAGAGGTTTTACTTATTGTTTTCAGGCAAAATATAGTACTGTAGACGTAACAAAAAACTTTATAATTGGTTCATCTTGGCTTATCAAGCAAAGTTGAAAATTGAGATGGCCCAAGCTAATGTAGTGAATGGTATTGTTAGAGTATAGTGTCGGCATAGTTAGAATTTTTCTTCTCTGTGATTGATTGGAGTTGTTACCTTTTATTTTTAATCACTTACATTTTTGTAGTACTTCATATCCAGAAGCATCTCTGAGCACTTTACAAACTTAAGCTATTATAGAAACTGTCCGGTGAGGTTCACTATAGCTGTCTCTGGGGTGGAATGTAGTAGTTATTTTACAGTACACCATACAACAAAAAGACAGTAAGTAGAGAGTGTCACATCATTTGAAGCCACACAGGAACTGTAGGGAGGGAAAATGTAATTGCTCAAGTTGGAATTTGGCTAGAAAGACACCTGGATCAACGTGCTACTCTTATGAAATGTACTGAGAACTCTTTAATTACCCCCAAGTGAATAGGGCTTTTGTTTCATATAATATCTGAAAAATCTGCCTTAACAGTAGCACATCTACTGAATCTCTGACAGCCTTCATTTCAGCATCTAGGTGTTTCTCCTAGGTATTTGTAGATATAGCCCAACTCTGGTTAGCTTGTGAACTAGTCATTTGCCTCTCCCCTTCTTTTCCCCTCCTATCGTTTTTCTGCTTCACTTGTGTAAAGCTTAGAAGTAATTTATTCTGAATGTAGTGAGAATTGTGGTCATTTTTTAAAAAAAATATTTGTATCCATTTACTTTTCAAGAAAAATACTAAAACAAAAACAATTCGGGAAGAAAGTTCTGTAATCTTGGGCTAGTTGCTGAGAAAGCGTCATCCTTTTTTTTCAAATGTGTTACGCATGAGGTTGACCGTTTCTTTTAAAGTGTAATTATTAATAGAGGTCTTGGTCCCTTAGCAAGTTGTGCTTCTGTAGGTAACTTGGTCCATTGCAATGGAGGACCTTAAAGATGGAGACTGTTGTCCTGTAACTTAATGCTGTACGACAACGGTTCTCAACCTATTTACCATTGTTGGCTGCATATGCAACTCTCTGTGTTTTAAGGGGGCTGCATCCACACAGTATGTATACTATATGCATGATCCTGAGGATGTCTCATGGGCCGCAGTTATGTGCTGATTGTGCTCTGCGTTGAGAACCACTGCTTTACAGTAAAGCAGTATGAGTGGAGTACTAGAGTGGTGTGCTTTTCTGTGGCTGATCTCACTCAGGCAGCATGGTATTCTGCTCTGGATAAGTGAGAGCTTTATTTGAGCTGCAGTACTCATTTCTGGGTGAGTAAGCTGCAGTAACCAAGTCAGAGTCACAAAAGGCTGGGTTGCTGTATGCAGACTTTTGTCTGACAGGGTACTATTATTTTGGCAGGTGTAGGTGAAAGATGATGAGTTGAGCAGCTTTGGTTATTTGAATGTCTAGAAACAAGGATGAATCCAGAAGAACTTTGAGGCTATGGACTGAGTCGCGTATTTGTGTTCATGTTTGGTCAAGAATGAGAAAGTGTATGGTGGTAGCAGCTTTTCTGAATGTTTAAATCGTCCCATCTCTGGTTGTTGACATTTAGTTTCATCCACTTCCTGTTCTCAACCAATAGTTAGGTGATAGGGCTGTCCACTTCAGTGAGTCATGTATTGATGTTTAAGTCATGATTTCCCCAAATAAGATTGATAGAGTAGTTGAACAGAATGAGCACTAATGCACAGATCTGAAGGAATCTGTATGTGAGCACTTTGGTAAGGGGGAATAAGTGTGACTTGTAAGAAGGAATTACTTACAACTCACTGTTTTCCTTGTAATCCCTGATACCTTGTCAGGGTGGGTCAATAGTACATGGAGGTCAACAATCACAAGTAACCCAAAGATCTAATAATATAAGCATAGACACCCTCTTCTTTCATTAGACATGAGATCCTCCATAAATATGACTAATACTCCTTCTCTTTCATGTCCTGGCCTGAAACATGAATGGAATGGGTCCAGGATCCTGATAGTGGAAGGCTATATCAACGATGGCTTTTTGCTCTTTTTCTCCCCCTTTCCTCTTCCCCAGTTTCCAAGTCACATGGATACTGGTAATTTGCAATTGTCCATCAGATCAGTGTTTGCTTCCTTGTTTGCTGTAGGGGAGATGGTAAGTTCCATTTTCATAGGAGTGGCTAGTTGTCAGGAGGAGATTTGAATGAATGTGAGGGTTGCTTACTAACCAAGAGTTGTCTGGGTCAGATTTGCATGGCTTCAAAACATTTCTTGTTACCCAAAGAATCTTATAAATTAATTTATGAATTTCCTAGTTTAAGGCACAGGTAGTATTAGGGAACTTTGAATCTATTAATCCATGGAACTGATAGAGCAGAAAATCTGTATTGGAAAGCCTTCACTCTGCATCAGTGCTCACCACAGATCCAGTCCTCCTTTGGACTGAAAACTTAGGCCCTGACTACTCAGGCAAGTTGTTGGTACGACTTCATTTTTTCAGTATAAACTGCCTTGTGTCCATGCACACATGTTTTTTTCCTGCTTTAATTAATCGACTTAGGAAGTGACATAACTTTATTCCAGAATGAGGTATTACAAGCATAAGATTTGTGTGACTGCAACTCTGTTTTGTATTAATTATATTGCGTCTAGCAGTCATCCAGGTGCTGTCCCATGGTACATTGTTTCACACCTGGATTGATCTGGGGTCATGTTGACTGGTTGTCACTTTACTATTTAAATATTGGCATGCACCTAGAGCCTTTGTAATTCCAGCTCGTGGCAGGTTAACATATTGAATCACGTACCTGTTCTAGCTGCCATCCTTCTGGATGATTCCGCCAGGAGGCCCTGGACTACTTGTCTTTTGGGGAGAAGAGCACATCCAGGCCCGTCTGAGCAGCAATCAGCAGCATGCCAAGATCTATTAGCAGCTGCCAGAGCAAATGCAGGAGAAAAGCGGTACTATTGGGATGCAGCCCAGTGCTGTATCAAAGCAAAGAAGCCTCCAACAAAGTTACAAAAAGTGAATGGACTAAACAGGATGTCTTATAATGCTGCCAGTAGCTGCCTGTACTAAGAGAAGCCAGACTGGATTTTTGCAAAGGAGAACATAGCTGGGATTTTGGGCAGTTTGGAGATGACCACAGAAGGCATCCAACCGAGCAGAAGGATATCTCCCAGGCAGCAAAAGTCTCTCTGGCACACCTAACCCTGATCTAGAGGCCCAGGTATCAAAAATGCCACCCAAATCCCAAATGGAGCCCCAGCCTGAAACGGCAGATAATGGAGTTATACCAGTAAGTTTGTTGTGCTGTATTGCAATACAACTGTAGAGGGGGATTTAAACAACTTTGTTCCAGGCCCAGGCTGACAGTCACTGTGTTGGGAGGACATTAGCTATGAGCCTTGCTCCCTGCTCAACTCCCTGGCATCAGTGGCGATTTCAAGCCCACAAAGGTTTATTCCCCTGTCAGCTTGCCACAGCCATAAGTCAAACATGTTGCCTCTCTAAACCCCTTCCCGTGCTATTTGATTCTCCCATGTCCCTTGTGGTGGACCATGCCCTCTTCATCTATTCAAGATGGGAACACTGTTAGGATTAAAACATCAGATATAATAAACATGCCTCCCTACAATGTAAAAGCAGATACAGAAAGAGAAGAAATAATAGAATAGGTACTTTGGCTCACAGTTTGATCAAGGCCTTGTGCTTCTAGCTGCCTTTACGTTGTATGAAGAAAATTCCCAAGATTAGGCTACAAGGACATTTCCAATTGAGTAGTGACTCTAAGTCATTTTTATTTTTCATTCAGCATTGTTAACCTCTTGGGTTCAAATCAATTACTGCATGAGTGTTTGTCTTGCAATGATCTCTGTGCTTATCTGCAGTTGTTATAAAACAGAATTTAAAGCAAAGAAACTGTCATTTGGTACATACATTGCAAGACAATGCAGCCTTCTTGAGGCTGCTCATATTGCTGATGTTTTCCCTTCAACTCTTGTACCAGTTATGGGAGCATCATTTTGGTAAGCAGCAGTGCTGCATGTCTTCCTGGCTTGCCCATTGTGTTTTTTAATATGATCCTTCTCTGCCTCTTGGGAACATACCTTTGGGTAACCTCATCCAGTGTAGGCAATGCCTCCAGAGGTGCATGTGTCATTACTAGCCTGCCCTCTTTTGCTCCCTCATTGGTACAGGAGTTCTATACAAGGAAGAAGTGATGCAGAACACATTAATCTCCAAGCTCTCACCAGACTGGTTAGAGTAGTTGGGAATAACAATGTAAAATTGCAAAAAAACTGACATTGTCATTTTGTATTAGGACAATAACTTACTTGTGCTGTTTCTCTGTTCTTCTAGTATCTGAAAGACTGTGGCCCTTACAGTCAGGTCTTATCAGCTGCTGAATACCTGGCATACCTCTGAAAGAAGTGAGAGGGCAAGGAAGGACAGGTTCACTGATCTCATGACTGCATCCTAGGAGAGGGTCATGACAGCAGAAGAAGGAAGGGAGGATTTCCTGCAAGAGATGGAGAGGCTTGGAAGGAACTGCGTGGACAAAAAAAATGTGCAGGAGGTACACTGGTCCTAAAGAAGAGACAAAGAGTTCTGCTGAAGAACATTGTGTTACTCTGTTTACAGCTATGCCCTAGACCAGCGTGGCCCTGAAGACTGAGGAGAACACAGAATACTGGGAAGCCCCTTTTCAGTTCTGCAGATGACAGGGTCTTCCAATATCATTCCATCCCAAGACAGAGAAAATAGTTTTCATTCTTCTACCTTGCTTGTTTGTGGGCCCTGAAGCACAAACATGTCTGCACACAGTACTGTTCTGCCACAGTTGCATTGGTTTTAAGTTTGCAGTACAATTACAAATCAATAAAAGTTTTTAATATGTAAAATTCAGTTGAAAAATTTCATTGAGGTATTTCTTCTCTCAATAATATCTTACACAAACATATTGCATTCGTTTTCTTGGTTGCAGTACACTACTTTTTGGATAGTGACCTGAAAGTTGGACCAAAATACATCCCTAACCTTGTTTCCCTGACTATTTGGGGCACCTTATTGACAGTTCATAAGGTACAGATCTGTTTCCACCTTCTTCTCCCACTGATTGAGGAGGATCTCTTCTTTGCTCTGTCAGATGATGAGCAGAACAAAGCAAAAGCACTTAAAAGAATAGGCAAATATTCAGAAACATCCAGCCTGACCATAAGGCAACTCTCTCCTCCCTTTAGCCTTCACTGTCATTCGGCAGCTCCTTGGGTATAGTCAAACAACTTCTGTCAACTGTCCAGATGTGCTGTATAAACTTTCATGAGTCAGGGATATCCCTGGATATCCAGCAGAATCATAGTACCATTAATGTCTGAAGAGCTGGGAGAAAAAAATTCCTTTTTCAGGGCAGAAAACAAAGCAGAGATTTTAAATATCCTGGCTCCATGGATCTTTCCTAACATTAATATCGGTAAAACTTCCACAAGAACCAACCAGGGCTTCCATCATCGAGGCAAATATTAGGAATGTGGGTCAGAGTGGTTAAAAATGCTGTAAAAAAATAGGGATTTTTGTTTTTAAATTTGATTTTTTCTTTGTAAAAAAACTTTAAAAATAATCTAAAATTATGTCAACCTATGTTAAGGCTTAAACTTACTTTAATTTATGAAAAATATTTAAATAGTGTGTGATCCCTCTTCAGATTTTAATGACTTGAAGGGTACTGTTTTTTCAATTATATCCAGAATCCATGGTGGTGGGGCATGATCTTTAACTTTTGAAGTCAACTCATGCTTTATAAATACTTCACAATGTCATGTACTTCATTAAGTATCTGTTGTTTTCAATCTTTCAGTGGAGCAAATGCTGGTACTTATTTTTTCCAAATGTGTAAGTGTTTTTAATTTTTGTTGTGCGGGAAAGATTCTGCCATAGTGACCTTTGGATTCAATTTAGCAAGCAGATTCAGAATGGATATTGTCTTCATTTGGATTAGTTAGTTCAGAGTTTGGAAAAAGGGAGTTGAAAAAACTGGAAAGCTTATTTTCCTCTTTGAATCTATGAATAAAAAATATGTGGGAGAAGACACGGTTTACTAATTTGTAAAACCCAAAAGACATAGTCAAGCTTTTTAAGGTTATTTAAGCACTTAATGATGCAAATAGCTGCCTCGCGGTGATCTTCAAAAATATCGAAACCAGTTAGGTGTCTAAGTCCCATGGACTTCAATCTGTCAATTTGGTAACAATGTTAAGATTTCCTTTGTTTAACAATTCAGTTAGTTTTAAATACAACATACATTTTGAGAAACTTACTTTTTTTGCTTCTGTATCCAGCACGTTTAAGGAAGCATGGGTCCTGTCTATGGCCCCAGTATAACTTGGGGACCCTAAGTGTGCCAGTCCATTAATGCACAATAGTTTGCTGGCAAGCCTTGTGACCTTGGGAGAGCAGCATACTCTCAATAGCATGACAGCAGCCTTAACAGTTAGTCTGTACCCCTCTGTTAGACCCATGTCCCGTGGGACACATCTGGTCTGTCAACCATTTTAATCTGGCCCTTGAGCTCCCACTGATTAGTGGAGTCTGGGGCTTGCCCTTCTCCACGTGGCTCCCAAAAGCAGCAGCATGTCCCCCTTCCAGCTCGTATGCATAGCGACCACGCCTCTGTGTAGAAGCCAGCTGGAAGGGGGACATGCCACTAGTTGTGGGAGCTGTGAAGGTAATTGCCACCCAGAGCCTGCACCACTGAGCCACTGCCTCAGTTCTGATTTCCTTTCATCCTCCAAATCTTTTGGTCCCAACCTGGAGCGCTCTCCTGCACCCCAATCTCCACATACCAGTGCTACCCCAGAGCCTGCACCCTTAGCTGGAGCTCTAACCTCCTCCTGCACCCCAGCATCAATTTTATGAGCATTCATGGTCCTCTCTACAATTTACATATGCTGATGTGGCCTGTGGGCCCAAAAGTTTGCCCACAGTTGGTCTAGCAACTCCATGGTGAGATGGATGCTCGTGTAGGTATTGTGCTTCCATTCTGAGATCTACAGGAAAGTAGGTACCTGCATCCTGAAGTTCTACCACTATTGCTGGTCATCCCAGTCCTGCAGCGCTGTTCTGTTTCACCAATCAGTGCTAGTTGGCCACACCCAGGAAGACTACTGTATGAAGTGAAGCTGTTCTAGGAAAATGTCCTGCAAATGTAGCAGTTCAATCTTTTTCCTCCTTTAGCCATATCACTGTGATTGTCTCTCAGCCCATCCAAAGCCATTTAATGGTATGATTGATGAAACATTTGGTGGAGCAGTTTGTTTGTGTTAATGACTGTGAGGATTGCGGTGTTCAGTAGTGTTTCCTTGACTGCAGTCTGAAAATATTGTTGGCTTCCAAAAAAAACAGTTGAAATTATGAGATGACAGGAAAGGGATCATGGGAGCTTTAGTTTAAGCCTGTGTCCCAGAATTTCGGTAGGTTCTAGTGGACATTACACAGTGCAGCATGACAAAACCCTAGAATATGTAGGGTCTTGCAGCAGAACACTACACCATGGGATATTTACCCAAAATGCTGGGTTATTATTTTGCAAAAGCACATTGATATGTGGGCACAGTGATTCTGAAGGGTAATAGTCTACGCTGGTATAAACAAGCTGGTGAGGACACGTTCTTTTGCTGTAGTGCTACTGGTAGTGTATTTGTTATACTGGTAGTATACATGTAGTGGGAAACCTTATATTGAAAATAAGCTCCAGTGCCAACAAGTCATTTGGGTAAACTGTGTAGTTCCTATGGGATAGGTTTTTATCTCTAATTTGTGGAGAAGAATATTTTGTGTAATACAAAGTAGATTCTTGTCTGAATGTCCTTTCAACTCTTAGGAGCGTTCTGTGGCTATCCCTCATTACTAGATACTATATCCTTCTTAGCCACTGTTTCCTGAAGGAGCAAGAATTGCCATAGAATAGGTTTTCTTTTTTGGAATTTTTTGACTTATGTATTTTTAACTTCATGCCCATGTCTTTAACTTTCAAAATCCTTTTCATTGCAGGATGATCAGTTCCTAGGCTTTGGCTCAGATGAAGAGGTCAAAGTACGAAGTCCCACCAGGTCTCCCACAGGTATGTTTAGCTCACAGGGTTGGATGTTGAGTTACATGTGGTTGCTTAACATGGTTTAGTCACACTGCTGTTTACATAGCTAAAGCTTATTCTAATGAGAACTTGCTGGAAAACAATTATAGCTCTTTCTATCTGGTTCTGAATAGTCTACTTAGAGAACTGCTGTTCCTGGGAAGTTATGCTTCATGCATATCTAGCCCAGGCTGTCCTATTTCAGGAGCTGCTTTTTGGCAGAGTCCAGCACTCACAATATAAAGTTCATCTCAAGAAGTGGGTTGTGCCCACAAAAGCTCAAGATACTACTACATGTTTTGTTAGTCTTTAAGGCCGTGGTCCCCAACCCGGTGCCCGCGGGCGCCATGGTGCCCGCCGGGCTCTTTACATGCGCCCGCGGAGCAATCTGGGCTGGCAGGTGCCAGCCCCGGGCGCATGGCCGGTCCCGGCCCCGGGGGCGCCGCGCGTACCCTTGCCAGCTCCGGCGCCGGCTTTGGCCTCGCCCCCGGGGGTGCCGCGCGTGCCCTTGCCGGCTCCGGCTCCGGCTCCGGCCCCGGCCTTGGCCCCGCGGCGCTTACGGGGGGAGCGCCGGCCCCGGGCGCGCGGCGCTTGCCAGGGGGCGCCTTCCCCGGGCGCGCGGCTATGGGGGGGCCCCGCCCCCGGGCATGCGGCTGGGGGGGGGGCCGCCCCCGGGCGGGCAAGTGTCCCCGCCCCCTGGCGCCCGGCGGGCGAACGGCCACGCCCCCTGGCGCCCGCCAACCTGAAAAGGTTGGGGACCACGGCTTTAAGGTGTTGCTAGACTATTCATTGTTTAAGTTTTTCCAGTTACAGACTAACTCGGCTATCTCTTTGAAGAATATGAAATGTGTTTCTTCATATTGAGTGCAGCAGGAGATACTCAGAATTTCTTGACATAGAGATAAGACTGACCTCCTGATCTTTTTATGTGGATTTGGAGTCATTTGTTTGCTCTTCACTCTCCAATGAGTGTAATTAAAGTGAGAAGAGACTTTAACTTGCTGTTCTTTTTTTATTAATGAGGAGGTGATGAGCAATGACACAGCAAGCTAAAATGGAAACAGATGAACTAAAATTAGACCACCTTAATCTTCCTATTTGTTGTCTCTTTTCCCTTTGTCTTCTGAAATGTAATGGTTGGAGTCTTACTGAAGACATTAAATTATAGTGGGCAATCTTTTTTAAAATTACTTTTACAAGAAAACTGTCCAAATTAAAGTGAAGTTGGGTAGCTTTCTTTGATCTTGAAGGCAATGGCAGCTATATGTCTATTCCCAATAATGCCAAATTTGGTGTTGGGGAGCTTCCATTCTGCCTCAGTTCCAGTTTTGTATTGCATGTGGGATATGTGGCAGGGTGGAGAAGTGTGAGGGAAGGAGATAAAGAGATCTTGTGAAATGTATGCAGATGTCTAATATGCTAGCACTCAACCTATTTCAGCTGCTTGTACATCACATTCTCTGCCTGGCATTAATTTTATTGTGGAAAATCTTAACAGCCAGTTGATCCTGGCACTAATGATAGTACTAACCTAGTATTGTGGAAAGCCCCCTGCAAACGTGCTATTGCTACTTAGTTGTGTGTAGAAGCAGTTGCCATAAGAGTTTTAACCTTTTTTGTTCCTGTCATTACATTTTTTTTGAGTAGCCATGAAATCATATGATTGACGAAAGCTTATGCCATAATACAATTATTAGTCTTTAAGATGCCACCAGACTCCTTGTTGTTTTTACAGTAGTGGTGTCATCTCTTGGTTTTTCCAAGTAACAGTCTGA